>NC_074719.1:21979141-22579141 GCF_947242115.1 Biomphalaria glabrata
TGTGTTATGACAGTTATTTAACAGGAACATTTTTTTCCATTGATATACAAAACCCTTGTTACTTAATTGTTAACGTATAATTAGAAAATGGTATAGTTTAATATTGATGACTAATAAGACAAGAAGATATTAAAAATTAACTTAAACTTTTGTTTTAACTTCAGAAAAGTGGAATAATTTGTAGAATAGTTGTTTAACTATCTGATAGGGGGTAATAACATATTGCAGCGTGGCATCACAAAAGTGTGTAATTTATTTGAACCAAGAATGTATTGGTCTGATGTTAATAACAGACTACACTGTTAAATTTGAACATTCAAGTCTTTAATGCACAAAGAATATCGTGAATGCTTCTATGGTTTGTAAAGGCAGGTAACTTTATTGTCAGAAGTATACCAGCAGTGGAGTTCTACAATGACGTACACAGCTACGTTTCTAGAAGTTTCTAGTCACTCTACTGAAGCAAGTGGCAGTTCATGGTTTAGACTGATAAATGTCACCATGTTAAGTACTCTGTTCAATATTCTAGGCATTGTCACCAACATCATTAACATTGCCGTTTTCTCTAAGCAAGGAATGAAGAGCACAGTCAACATTAGCCTCACGGCATTGTCCATCTCTGACCTCATGAATGTCATACTGACCGAGTGGGCGTGCATCGGGTCCTACTTATTACTTTTAAACAGCCCAGACGTGATCATTCTACCCAATGAGATCAATTACATGACAGGCGCGTTTCCCCACTCCTGTTTAACAAGAATCACTGCCTGGATCACAGTGTACATGACCGCAGAGAGATGTCTATGCATTGCCTTACCGTTCAAAGTCAAACGTTTAATAACACTAAAAAGAACTGCACTGGCCATCGCCACGATCTATTTTTTTAACATTCTACTCATGGTGCCAGATCTTATGTATTATAGAATCGACTGGAAATTCTCGCCCCTGTTTAACACAACTAAAGTTGGTATTGTGGTCAACAATTCCAACAGCCAGTTCCAAGGTATTAGTTTTCTGCTCTATACCCTAGCTCTGATAATATCTTTTATCTTGGTCATAATTTTAACACTGATATTAATCTTCCAATTAAATAAGATGTCGAAATGGCGCAGTGGTTCTCAAAACACGGACGAGCAGCCAAGACGTTTATTCCTTAAAGACCGCGTGGCAGTGAGGACAGTTCTGATCGTTGCGTGTGTCCTCATCATGACCTTCTTTCCAAACTTTGTTTTGTGTTGGCTGTCTTTTATTTTACCAGGCTTTAGCATCAATGGACAGTTCAGTGAACTTTATTTGGACTTTGCTTCATTCGTAGCTTTGTTTGACTCCATCAACGCCAGCACCAGCGCATTTGTATACTACAACATAAACTCCACCTATAGAAAAACGTTACAGGAGATGTTCTTCTTGATACCTAAAAAATGTGTTGAGTCACAATCGAGCATCTAGAGACATGTCAAATGAGTTTATAAATATTTCCA
The DNA here is from genome assembly GCF_947242115.1 of Biomphalaria glabrata. Lineage (NCBI taxonomy): Eukaryota > Metazoa > Mollusca > Gastropoda > Planorbidae > Biomphalaria > Biomphalaria glabrata. The sequence goes on from NC_074719.1 coordinate 21,980,623, forward strand.
CAAAGAAATAATCAAATAGTTGTATGCTTTAAACTAATTTTTTAATGTTTGTAACTATGCTTATTGTATGTTTTACACTGTTTCTCGTATGTTTTAAACTCACATTAGCTTAAAGACATTGTCAACGTTAAGTGCGCGTTGACGTAGTATTATACTATTACACATGAGACTGGTTACTGTGTCGCGAATGTCGTAGAATGCTGGGTTCGTGCTTCCTGGAATCACTCATGACACGTGGCAAACATAGATATTACAGAGTGACTTAAATCCACTTTGGCAGACAAAATATAAAGCTTATTTGATGACAATAATAATACTACACTTCTTGGCAGTTACATGATCCATTAAGAAACAAATTCACATCCGCATAACATCGGTATCAAATATATCCAACATGTTGAATTCTCCAAAATAGACTTCAAGTAACGTCCGCATCACAGCTGGTAACAGATACTTCAGTAATAACAGTACAGAATAATAACTACTAGAAATACATGTCTCAAGTGACCACTGGCTTCGACTGCCCAAAAGATACTTCTTAACTCAAAGTTACTACTTGACTCTCTAAGTCACTACTGTCCAGACCGGACCAAAAGATACTACCGACTGCCCTGGACCAAAGGATACTACTTGACTGATTAAAAGTCAATTTATTCATTCTTACTTCCTGTTTCTAAATCAGGAGTTTCACGTGTCTTTTCACCCTCATGACCCGAGGTGAACATTTAACAGGCAATGTCAACCGAGACTGTGACAGACATACATCCACTATACTTTGTAGTCTATACGTTGTAGTCTCTTCAATTACATCTTAAATTTGTCTTTCTGATCACGTGAATGGCTAGTGTCTAGTGCACCCTCCCCCCGCCACTCTTTTCCCCCATGCTGACATTTCGACTGAACCACTTCCAGATAGGTGAGCAATTATTTTTCACACAACTTTGAATTAAAAAAAAAAATATGTATAAATGAGTTGAACAAATGAGATTCTGAGACTAGAACAAACAAGAACAAGAAAAAAAATTCAATAAAACTTTCATTAAAAAGACAACACCTTTATACAACTCATAGAGCGATTGTTTTACTCGTAATAACTAACTATAACAATATTTCGTTTCAAAGCAAACAAAAAAACACGAAAAATATTAGAATTACATTTAACAAGATTACAAAGAGAGTTTGTGTTGTCACACAAACTCATAGGCGGCGCCCGTTGGAGTGTGATCCCTGTCGGATCCGCCTATTCGCAAGGAATATTCAAAACGTGATTTTGTTTTGATTGTCAAAAGTAATAATGTTTTAAAGATTCAATTGGCTATGTAAAAAAATGTTTTTTTCTGTAAAATGTTGTACATGTTTTGGATGTTTCTTCAAAGTTAAAGATAATTTACTTACTTATCAAAATCTCCCGCTGGACAACAGTGGATCGCGGCGAGCAGGGTATAAAACTGAGACCATCGAGATAATCATTCCAGCGCGCTAACTGCACGACCAGACATTGCTGTTAGCTTAATAACAAACTAATAGCCTATTATTGATAAAGAGGTATATTACACATTACGGCATGACAACTACCGGATAAGTACAAAATGTCACACCAGCGATTTTAGATAATCTTTTGGTATTGATTTGTAACTGAAAAAAAAAAGAACAAGGCAACGAGCTTGTACTTCGGCAACGTCTGCTCGATGTCCCAGCACAGTTACCAACAAAGCCATTGGCATTTTCATTTAAATGGAACTAGAAGGATGTAGATCTACCTAAATTAAACTACTGATATAGCACTCTTAAGATCTATAGCTACTAGATCTAGATCTAAACTATAAGAATAATGTAGATGTAATTTAGATAAGATTTATGTAAAAAAAAAGCCTAGATAATCTATTAATAGACTGAATGCAATATTAAATTTAAAAATAGTAGCTTAGTTTTAGTATTTTATAACATTGCAATATTGATCTAGACATTTGAAAATAAAAATCAACACTGTAAGTATAAAAATTGAAATCATAGTTTTTGATCTAGTATAAATCATGGCTGCCTGGTCGTGCGGTTTGCGCGCTGGTCTGTCGTTTGGATTTAATTATGGTCCCAGGATCAAACCCAGCCCACTCCCATCCCCCGTCTTCCTGTGGGTGGTTTGGACTAGGAAGGAAACATCTTTAACTTTGAAGGAACATCCGAAACATGTAAAACAACAAACATTCTAAACTAGACCTAGAAATTCTAGATCTAGAATCTACGATGGTTTTAATTAAAATATAAATCTAAATCTAGTTTAAAAAATCTATCTCTAGTGTAAAAAAAATCTTGATCTAGTGTAAAAAAATCTAGATCTATTGTTGAAAATCTAGATTAGATCTAAATCTTGCTATTATGTATTTTTTAAATACGAGTTGGATTACAAGGTTTAATAAATATTACTATACCGATTTGTTTTAGCAATTCATTTAAAGAATTTATTCCATATGACGTCAAAAGAAAAAAAATTCACTAAGCAACACGGCCTAGCTAGACTAAAACATGTCATCAATACGGGTGGGACCATCTAAAAAATGTCTTTATGAATACGAGCAGGCTCTCGAGGGTTCATAGACATTAGTGCACCGAGTTATTTTAGCATTAATTTAAATAATTAACTACATATTACGTCAAAGAAAAAAAAAATCCATTACGTCTGTTAGATAGCTAGTTTAGTTACGCACTATAGTAGACTGACAGAGAACGCACATTTTATAGTGACGACCTAGACGTTGGGGTCAGAGAGTAGGATAGACTTGTAAGTTCATTTATTGCTAGGCTCTCAATGGGGTTACATCACCGTTAGTGACGAAGTCGACAGTGGCCCATTCTGTATTAAAGTTTTTTTATATCGTTGATCTGGGTTTAACCCCCGTCAAGTAAAGATTTAAAAAAAAAATTTAAAAGCTATTGTTAATCTGATTTAACCTTCAATGTTCCTTCCAAAACGTCGCAGTAGTTTTATCTAAAATAGATTGTTCCAAATGAATGCAAACGAATGTTTGTATGTTTTCTAGCTTGTATAACATTTTATTTTCGTGCTTAAACGTTACAAAAACTCATTATCAATAATATGTTGTTCCAATGTTTTTAAGTGAATAGCATATACTTGCTAAATGAAAATCTCTATACTGACTTAATGTTTTATTAACTATAATGTTGTTCCAGATATTGTTTTATGACATAGAAATTTCGTCACATAAATGTTTGAAGTCGCATTATTAACTTATGTTACACGTATATTCTTTGACGAAATGTCACCATAATTTAATTATCAGTAACAAATTCTTCCGGATTTTTAACAAAAAACAAGTTATGTCAAATGACGTTTTTAAAAATATCGACAATAGGTTGTTGAGGATTTTAAAATAAGAAAATGTATGAATTTACACAATCAAAAAAGATCATGACTTGAATATGACCTGTCCACGGTCGGGTCTGATGGAAGCTATGATTTTGAGTGATTTCGCAAACTCTTTTTGTAATCTTGTTTTTTTTTCTTGTCACACTCAACTTTCTTGTTTCTAGAGAGGAAACTAAATTTGTAACCCTGTCAAACGTGAAGTACATGAAATAATTGATGCTATGTATCATGGGATAAAACTTTACTGCCTGGAAATCATTTGAGGCTATATTTACAAATTAATCACATCATAGAAAATACAATAATGACTCAAGATATACTTATCCCAAAGATGTCCAGAGCAGGGCACGCTTCTCCCGAGTACCCCAAGACGCACGACCAATAACTGACAAAAGATATTGTTGTAACTCTCTAAGGCAGGCACTCAACGTAAAGGCAGGCAACACAACACAGTGTAACAGGAAATAAAGACAGGTGTTTATTCACTAGGACAAACACATAGCATCCTTCAGCTTCCTCGGAGTCTTTCTACTAATTTACCAGTCCTTTAGACAGCAACCCGAATGTGGACCAACGACAGCCTTCCCCGCTTCGCTCCAGGTCCCTTCTACAACCTTCAGGCAGCACCAAAAGCTGGCTTCTTAGTTTCCAAACATTCTGACTCTTCACAATCCCTGATATACTGTTCTTCTCTCCATTCTGGTCTCTTCCTGTTTACGTTCACTAGTGCGCTAGTGCGCATTTCAAGCACTGGTGCAAGGCAGGGTTACAACAATATATATACAGTTCACAACACAGGTTCAGTGGTCAAGCTGGTAGCAGTGGCAACTAAACACGGTCTACATGCCCTTATATAAACCTTTTAAGGGGAATCACTCCTAACTATACAAATACTCACAAAAGTGTTATTTACCCATTATGTCACACCCCCACCTTAAAAATGCCCTTGTGAGAAAAACATTATTCACAAAACCACAAGGAAACTTCCATACTTACTTAACATTTCGCTCATAGAAGTATTATATTAAAGAGAGAGTTTTGTCTTTAAAAAATTTCGGAGGGTGGTTTAAAATAAAAATACCCCTTAGCTATGCTCTTGGAATTCGGAGATTGTCATTTGCATTATTTTTTTGTTTTGTTTTAAAGCATTAAAACCCATTGAAAGGGATTTTACTCAAACCCTCTTGGCTGCGCTGAGGCAATTGATGGTTTAATATTATAATATGTCACATAAAATAAACAAAATCAAAGCTAACAATCTTTCACAAAATTCATTTCAGTGGGATGTTAACCCCAACCCCCCCCCCCCTCCCGGCAACGCCCCACACAAACACATACAATAATTGAAGACTTGCTCGCTCAAGTTTGTAGAGTAAGTGTAATATATTTTTAATACATTCTCTTAACTAGTATTATTTCTGGGGGGGGGGGGGGGACGGGGTAAAATGTTCCTTTTTATTACAAAGCTTATATAAACTCACTCAGTCTGTTTGTCTGTCTGTCTGTCTGGTAAAAAGTTTAGACATGTTTAGACATTAAATCTGACAAGACATGAATCAAACAAAAAAAATGAAACAATTAGTAAATTAATTGTTGGTGATTTTTTTTTTATTTCGAAATAACTGAAAACTATCCACTTTAAACGTCACTACTAACTATCAAAATTAGTTTATCAAGTCTAGATTTAAAGGTTTATATTTGGACTAATCAGCAATAGCGTAGTGTATAGAAAAAGAGTTGTTTATTAAACTGAAAGTTACTTTAAAGTTTATTGATATACTTTTACGTAAATCCAACTCGTCCTTCTAACTTATAGGTTAAAACTAGTAGACCGGCGGCGTAGCATACGCCGCAATTTTGCAGGGCCGGCCGTAGTGTATTGCAACCTATGCGACCGCAGTGGGCTCCGCACTGTCATAGTTCCACGCTAATCCTAGGTGTAAATTATTAAATTAAAATAATTTTATAACTTATAACTGATTTTCCACGGCCTCCTGATTTACTGAGCTCCTGGAAATCTCATGAAATTGCAAAATATACGAAAAAGGCATGGAAATCTCCAGAAATTATTAAAATCTTTTGAAAACATACAAATCTCCTGAAATATATACACAAAAATTGTCATTTTGGGGTGTTATTCAATATGGAAAACGACAATCCTACGCATGATTAAAAAAACGGCATTATCCCGAAAATTTGGAATCTGGTGAAAGAAGCTTCTCAAGCCTCAAACTAATGAAGAATTACTTGAGGTCAACAATTCTCGTAGATAGATTGAAACATTTGGTAATTCTTGCTATTGAGCTTGATCTATATAGGAAATAGAATTTTTATGATATACAGTGTTACAAATAAACAGTGACAAGTAGAATTCAACGTATGACCCCGGCGAGATAACACAGCAGCAGGTGTTCTCTGGAATGTACATGTATCAACAAAGACAGGATGTGACGTGCCCTTACGTGTAATTCCAGAAGGTACTAGCAATATGTCCAGTGACAGATAGAGGTCACAACTTGTGACCCCGGCAAGATGACACTGCAGCCGATGTTTTCTGGAATCTACATGTATAAACAAAGACAGGATGTGACGTTTCCTTACGTGTTATTCCAGAGGATACTAGCCGTGTTTGTGCAGCTTTGGACAAGCAATTAGGGACTCTATATAAGCCAGAGAGTTAATGTGAAAGTCAGTCGTGAGTGAGTCGTCGGTACTGTTGTCTACTGTGCGAGACAGTAGAAGAGAGAAGTGTACGACTCGATGCAAGTTAACTAGGGTAGAGTTAACTGGAGTGGACTACTGTCGTTAAAGTCTAAACAGCGATCTACAATGGACTTGAGCCGTTACAGTCGATACATTAAATGTAAGACGTGTGCGGCTCTGATTCGGTAGACTTGAGTACGACTTGGTTCTGCTTTGGGAGACCTGGAGCGACACTGGGAAGTGTGTCGTTGGTCTGTTCTGTGGAATACGGCTCGATGCAAGTTGAGAAGAGATGAATGGCAACGAAGTATAGCTAACTGTAAACTGACAGATATTGTACAGTCTTCTACGCTACATGTTATAGTAACAAATTGTTAGAGTTAATAGTCAATAAAGTTATATGAAGCTGAGAGTTTAGTCGTGAAGTTCTTTGCAGTGTTTTTATTTGTGTGCCTACTAGTACATTTAGCAAGAAGATTAAGAAATACGTAACAACTGTATGAATTCGCTACACCCAAGGCTCTTAAAGTATATCTGTACGTAGTAAAGAATTAATAAAATGCAAAGACGAATGTATTTTCTAATATAAACTCTTAATTTTCACTTATAATCCGTATCCCTACCCAAACTGGACACCGCGAATTCCGTTTAGCATAAGGCCATACAATGGTTAAGTTCGGTCGTGCTATTTAGTGACAGGTGAATACAGATTAGATTACTTGTTCTCCACCCCCCCCCCCCCATCTTTTTTCGCCGCTAAATTTACGTGAGTTAGAAAAAAAAAGTCATCTTTCTTGGTCACAACGGTCTTGCCCTGCTATTTTGTGACGGGTGAATACTACTTCCCCCCCCCCCTTTTTTTTTTTCATAGGGTAACACTAGTTCGTTTGACTTGAAGAAATACAAGAATGATCTTACCTTTACTTCTTCTTGCGTGTCCAAACTCTTGAGCCATGAAGAGAATTATATACATAGATAGATTTTATGATTGATGTATGTGTTAGCATCGACAGTCTAAAATTTTGCAGCAGATCCAAATATTGGAATCGTGAGAAAAACGTATACAAGATTTTACTCTGAATTTAAAATTGTCATAAACAACAATATGTATTTAAATACTTTGAATTGTTTGTAATTTCTATTGTATACCACTATATGAAAGTTATTTTAAAAAATTAATTACAAAAACATATAGTGTTAGGCTATGCTAGTTTTCAACAAGGAATTTGCACGAAAAGTTTCTATAGCGTCAATAACTCTTAATAAACCAAGGACTAGGGATAGAGATGGAATCAAGAAAACAGTTCATAATGTTATAACCCTGCCATGCACACCAACTTTCAACCTAGTGCAGAAAGTGCGAACTGCTAGAGACTGGACTTGAAAGGAATGTTGACATGTAGAGAATAACGGAGTTCCGCCCAAGTCTAGAGCTGATAAAGAGGCTGTGCTCCAGTCAGACGTTGTTCTTGTGTTAATAAGCTTTTTTGTCCCAGTGTAGGAGACAGTTTTATAAACAAAGTGAACATGTTGCTGTTCGTTATCTAATATAATGGAATAAAGTCTGTGTGTATTTTGTATATCGGCCGTGTTGTTGATCTACTTCTACTTGTATCTATGAGCTTATTAACACTATGTTTTGGAAAATAAACATCTATATCGTTGAGTCGTCTCCTCTTAAGCTATTTTAATATGTTAGCGTTAAGTCTATTAAGAAGTTTTGGACTTACAGGCTAAAAAGACGGACTCTCTTCATTCAATGTTTATGAATCGGTCTTGTTTTGTTACATTGTTGGAGTTTGTCTATGTTGATCTATTAGTAGGAAGTGTATTAGTACCTTTGTTTGAACATAGCTTACTCTCGTGGCAACGCAGAGGTTTACAACAAAGGGCTGTACAGGTTTTATGTACTTATAAACTTTGATTCTATTTCTGTTATATATACAATCAAATGACTTGAACGACAGAATTCAAGAGAAATCTGTTTACATTCTGGTGTAATTTAAAACTGGAAACAGTTCTCTAACGGAATAAGAAAAGTTCACAGTAAAATGTTTAACTTTAAACAAGTAGAACTCGAACTCTTTACGCAGATGTGGCAGCAAAAAGATCTTCTTCCTCACCACCTCGGCTTCCAAGAAAGATTATGAAATAATGTCTTTAAAAAAGTGACTAAGTCATGATAAATTATCCCTCTCTGTATAATTGAAATTCAATACTCTGCACTCGTTGATGTCCTGTAATAAAGAGATACATAATTAGAAACTGGTAACAACCTACTGTATACCTAAATATGGCAAAATAAAGACAATACAAACATCATAAACATCTCATGTATCAAAAGAGTCAAACACTATAATCATAAAGTCTTGTAATCCAAACAATTTGACTTGAAACAAAAGCTGACTCAATGATTATGTAAAGATGTTGAAAACTAAATATTTTGTGTTGGGGACTGGGTGGGGAGGGGAAGGCTCGAGATTGTGTGTTCTTTATTAGACGGTAGAGGGAGCTAACCATTTAACATATGTTATAACAGTGGTTTAACAGAAAAAAATATTTTCCATTGACATTGCAAACCCTTGTTACTTAATTATTTACGTATAATTAGAAGAGGATACATCATTAGACGGAAGCATAAACAGTCAGAAAGCATACATTAAAATATTGTTAAATCTTTGTTACACCTTTAAAAAGGGGGAATAATCTTATTCTTCTATAAAGTCGCAGCATAAAAGGGTCTGCGTATAATCTATTTGAAGTGAATAATAGGCTGATACATTTGATGGGATATACTGAACACTCAAGTCTTTAAAGCACAGAGAACATCGTGAATGTTTCTATTGTTGATAAAGCCAGGTAACTCGAAACAAAAGTGGTGTCAGTAGTGTACCTGCAGTAGAGTGCTACAATGACATACATGGCTATGAACGAGACGTTTCTAGAAGTTTCTAGTCACTCTACTGAAGCAAGTGGCAGTTCATGGTTTAGACTGATAAATGTCACCATGTTAAGTACTCTGTTCAATATTCTAGGCATTGTCACCAATATCATTAACATTGCCGTTTTCTCTAAGCAAGGAATGAAGAGCACAGTCAACATTAGCCTCACGGCATTGTCCATCTCTGACCTCATGAATGTCATACTGACCGAGTGGGCGTGCATCGGGTCCTACTTATTACTTTTAAACAGCCCAGACGTGATCATTCTACCCAATGAGATCAACTATCTGACAGGGGCGTTTCCCCACGTCTGTGTAACAAGGATCACTGCCTGGATCACAGTGTACATGACCGCAGAGAGATGTCTATGCATTGCCTTACCGTTCAAAGTCAAACGTTTAATAACACAGAAAAGAACTGTACTGGCAATCGCAACTATCTATTTATTAAACATTCTACTCATGGTGCCAGAACTGTTGTATTACAAAATCGACTGGAAATTCTCGACGCTGTTTAACACAACTAAAGTTGGTATTGTGGTCAACAAATCCAACAGCCAGTTCCAAGGTATTAGTTTTCTTCTCTTTACCCTAGCTCTGATAATATCTTTTATCTTGGTCATAATTTTAACACTGATATTAATCTTCCAATTAAATAAGATGTCAAAATGGCGCAGTGGTTCTCAAAACACGGACGAGCAGCCAAGACGTTTATTCCTTAAAGACCGCGTGGCAGTGAGGACAGTTCTGATCGTTGCGTGTGTCCTCATCGTCACCTTCTTTCCAAACTTTGTTTTGTGTTGGCTGTCTTTTATTTTACCAGGTTTTAGCATCAATGGACAGTTCAGTGAACTTTATTTGGACTTTGCTTCGTTCGTAGCTTTGTTTGACGCCATCAACGCCAGCACCAGCGCCTTTTTATACTATAGCATGAACTCCACCTACAGAAAAACTTTACGGGAGATGTTCTTCTTGACACCTGAAAAATTTGTTAAGTCTCAATCGATCATCTAAACACATTTCAAATGCGTTTGTAAATATCTCCAAAACGATATCATTGAATAGTTGTAAGTTTTAAACTATGTTTATTGTATGTTTTAAATTATTTTATTGTATTTTTTAAATTATGTTTATTGTTTGTTTTAAACTATCTTTATTGTATGTTTTAAACTATGTTTATTGTTTGTTTTAAACTATCTTTATTGTATGTTTTAAACTATGTTTATTGTTTGTTTTAAAATATGTTTAAAGTACGAAAAACAACATTAGTCTTAGGACATACATTAATTGTACTTTGTAGTCTAAACAATGTAGTGTCTTCAATTAGATCTTACATTTTTATTTCCTCTCTCCGCCCCATACTTAACGATTCGACTGAACCACTTCGAAATAGGTGATTGATTATATTTTATACATCTTTGAATTTAAAAAAAAATTATGTATAAATGAGTTGAACAAATGAGATTCTGAGACTAGAACAAACAAGAACAAGAAAAAAGGTAAAATAAAACTTTCATTAAAAAGACAATACCTCCTTTATACAACAAATTGAGCGATTGCTTTTCTCTTTATAACTAACTATAACAATATTTCGTCTCATAAAATAGAAGACAACTTTAAGAATTACATTTTTGAAAACAGACCTTCTTTTAAGTGTTACTATTAATTAGTTTGGATCAGCATGTAATTAAATTTGTAATAGGTCTAGACCAGTGATGCCCAAAATACGTCCCGTGGGCTAGATCCGGCCTGTAAAGTGGTTCCATCCGGCCCGCAAAAACGTCGGCACAAAGTGTAGAAAAACCCCCTCCAAAAAAAAAAGGTTGAAAGATGTATCTTTACCTACGTTAGGGTACTAATTTTTCTGTAATGGGTTGGTATCATGACCTTTAGTAACATTAGCGTGTTTATGAAATGAGACTCTGAAAAAAGAATCTACCAGGAAAAGTGAACTTATTTTTACTTTTTTTTTTTTTGGTGTAACATGATGATATGCTAACATGTTTGTTTCATTAGGAACATTTGACTGTCGAATAAAAATATATCAATGGAGTTGTAAAAAAATATAACGGCATTCTTGATTTGTGCCGCGAATAAAAGATTGTTAAACTACGGGTACTAGATCCACGGGTTTCTAATCAAATAGTTTCAGGTTAATTATATTTAATTTTTTTCTCTTTTGGTTGATATGGCCCGCGACTCGAGTGTTGGAAATAAAATGGCCCACATGTTGAGCTAGATTAGGCATCATTGGTCTAGAATAACAATATTAAATCTGTGCGACTAGATATCATTTTATGTTGTTGTTTTTTTGTTTAGCACAATTTCAGGATTTTAGATTTCTCAATGCGCCCTGACCCTATCAGTTATCTGGATCAGTTGGGAAAAGGTTGAGGGTGAAATTAATAATTCCAGTAAATGTTACTGTGATCGCTTCCTAGATACAAAGAAAAGTTCTACGAATTGAATTCAAACTCATGTGCTCAATCCTCCTCATGCCAACACACTAACCACTGTGCCAGCAAAGTGCTTATAAAAATTGAAGGTTTATAGATATCTATTGTTAGTTTTAAACTTTTAAGCGACGCCTCTCTACACAAAGTATCAAGACATTACCAAAGGCGCTCCTCAATAATGGAATCTTGAATTCAAAGCTGATCCGATCTTTCTTTTTAATTATATTTGTAGAGCGCAACTCTCATGCATGAGTGAATTTGTTAGGAGGGAGACCCGGGAGATCTATGTGCTGTCTTTAGGTGCTCAGTTAACTCTGCTTTCAAGGAAGCTCGATTTCAAATCCAGATTTCATAAGAAGTTTTTTTTTAATCGGCTTTCTTACGTTGATAAGCTTTTATTAGTTTTACATCGTCTGTCTTTCGGTCTGTCTTTTTTAGTTAGACACATAAAGCTAGAAAATATATTGAAAAGATTATTTCTCGTATAGGCCTCAAAAATCAATGTAATAGTGACCTCTTCTTCGAAAATACTTTCTAAAGTGGTTGTTTTTTCATGAATGCATTAATAAAATGCCTCAATGATCCATTGCAATTGTTCATCTTACTTATACTATTGCATCTATTATTCTTGCCAATGGTCAAAAGACATTATCGATGATGTATTGTCCAGTTTGCTTACAAGTAAAAAATAACGCCTAAAGATTTTGTCACTTTAGACGTTCAAACAAGACCATGATTTGAATATTCTTGCTCCATGGGCCGCATTTGAGTTTGTGTGATAACACAAACTCTTTTTTATGTTGTTTAATATATTTTTATGTTATATAGCTCAGTTGAGAGCCCTTGCATTTTCATTTACTCTTAAAGTGATTTCGTCTGACATAGGGTTTAACATTTAAAACACTACTTGTACTAGTCATGTCTCCTCGTCTAATTCATTGCTCTAACAACTCACATAGTAATTCTGTATAGCTTACGAACAATTGAATAACTTCCCCTGCATTCATTCCGCAAACATTTACTCTACACTAGTAACATTGAAATGAACCAGTTTGTAATTTGTGAGTCATAAGTAATTGACAAGCAGACTGTATATTAAGAGATAATAAGACCGTTCACTTTTTATCACATAGAAACATATGTCTATAAGACATCCTAATGACTAGGTTTACAGCAAACCATACTGAGCGATCTTTGCTTGGGTTGCCTGACGTTATGATAGGTGTCGCTGTCTGTAATTGTCGGTTTCAACTGATATTAGAACTTAATACTCGTGTTAAAGTGTGTCTTGGTGACTTGGACAATAAAAGACGGATGGGCAAAATTAGTTTTTATATTTTTAGTTGAAATTCCTTTTTTTTTTTAAGATCGGCTTTCGAATCCATGTTTATTGAGTATATTCGAAAGTATAATTATGTGTCGTCACATCCCTATTATAAAACCTACATAATTTTAGACCAAACCCACACAAAGCCATACGAAAAATACAAAGCTATATAATAGACATAAATCACTTTTGGTTACAAAAAGTTTTATATCTTGAAGTATATTGCTCTAGAAGTTAAAGACGTCCGTTAACGATATAATCTCTTTGATTTTCTTTTGGTGGCTATTCAGACTGAAGTCTGTTGCTTCCATATGACCTTCACTTCCAGAGGTCACAATCAGAGGAAATACATTAAAAATTAAAAATGTAACTCAGCAATAATTGTAAAAGAACTCACTTTGTTGCGATAGAATTGCAGATACAATAGAGTCGTGGTTGAGTATTGTGAGTAATTCAAATCTTCCATAATGAGAGTTTCAAGTTTGAGCTATTTGAAATATGACATGAAACATGAATCGGGTTCATTTGGGAGCATTCTATAAATTCAGCAGAAAAATTCTTTGAAAGGTCTTCGTGGACCACAGATCACATGCATAACTTATAGCGTCAGGAATTTTATCATGGGGTACAGCTGATCGACGGAATCTCCATGCACACATCCAGTAAAATGGAAGAAAAAAATAATCCTCGACACACAGGTAGATAAATAATGGGAGCTAACAGAAGAAGTAGTTAGCCCCGAAAGTTATCAGAAGAGCACATGTATAGTGTACATGTACAAGTACTACATACAATAATTACTTTTATCAAATGTTTCCCCACACTGAGAGCACGTCATACTTCGAAGAAAGTATATTTAGAGCTTTTATGACTTAACAATCTTAGGTGCTCTAGCCAGCTAGCATCTTATTGCTAATAGTAGAAGTTGTACTCTAAAATTCTAACAGAATTACATGAGTACCGGCAAAGCAAAATGACTGTAAATATATCAGCTAACTGGCCGCTATCCAGTACCATCAATCAACTATCCAGCCCAAAACTGTCAGATGTTAGCGACAAAATACGTGAACTATTTGAGGTGGTCAATATGTCAGTGTTGACTTGTGTTATAAGTATGTTGGGTATAGTCTCAAATATCATTAACATTGTTGTCTTCTATAAACAAGGGATGAAGTCAACAGTCAACATTAGCTTTATGGCGCTGTCCATCACTGACCTCATCAACGTCCTGCTAATGGTGTGGGTCAGTATAAGCTCATTTCCTGCGCTGAATAGCAGTTCCGACATAGTTATTAACCCGAAAGAGGTCAACTACCTAACGGGTGGCTTCTCACATGGATGCCTGGCTAGGATCATTGCCTGGATTACTGTCTACATGACAGCTGAGAGATGCCTATGTATCGCCATGCCTTTAAAAGTGAAACGTTTTTTAACCCCACGGCGCACGTTGCTGGTGATGATAACAATCTACCTTCACATTGTAGGGCCCATGACTCTTGAATACATGTATTTTAACCTCGGCTGGAAATTCTCACCTCAGTTTAATAAAAGCGTAGTTGGTCTAGTGGTTAGTGTAGATAACAACCAACTGGACGAAGTGAGTTTTATTCTGATGTCCGTTTTGATGATGTCTCCATTCACACTGGTCATTTTCCTAACTATAACATTGATTGTACAACTTCGGAAAATGTCAAGATGGCGAACTTTGAGTATTTCCAAAGAAAACCAATTCAATCGGCTCAGTCTAAAAGACAGGATGGCTATCAGGACAGTGTTGGTCATTGCATCTGTTCTCATCCTAACTTTCACACCTGGCTTGATCTTATGTGCCATGTGTTTCATGGTTCCTGGGTTTGGGATCAATGGTAGGTTGAGAAATTTATTTATTGTGGTCTCGTCTATAGTGTATGTGTTCGAGGCCACCAACGCCAGCATCAATATGGTCTTGTATTATAAGATGCATTCAAGCTACAGGCAAACTTTACAAACTTATTTGTCTTGTTCTTCTCGAAGTCAAGTCTCACAAGGAAACACTTTTGTTTGTTAAACTGTGCTACACGATGTATTGACCATGGGGCGCGTGAAGGTTGAATTTGTTATTTTGAGGACAAAATGTTGTTTTTTTTTTGTTTACAAAGCCTTATATCAAGCCATTTTGTCTGTTTGGTAAAAAGTTTGTTCACGTTATTTCTCAAACACCCAATCTCGGATCAAGCTAAGATTTTGAACAATTATAATTATAATTATCTCTTTTACCTGACAACACAGGAATAAAAAAAATTACCAATTAGTAAATAAACTATTAGTAATTAATTATTTGGTTTGGTATCTCGAACAAGGGAAAGTGGTCAGACAAGTGATAGGATTACAGCGCATTGAGAAAGCTAAAAGCATGAAATAGCGCTGAAAAAAACAACAACAATTGGTACAAATATTTCGAATTGCACAGATTTGTTGTTGTTAGTCACATTTTTGTACAATTTCAATGACATGACTGATCCGAACTAATTGATACAACTACACTTTGAATAAACTTTGTTTTTGTTATTTTTTTGTTAAAGTATTTTTAATGATTATTTTGTTCATTGTAGTACCGATTTGATTATTAATAAGAAATGTTTCAGAAGATACATGAATCAACACGATCAACATTAGCATTAATTTTGTTCACTAGAATGCAGTGAATGTAGACTTTGCAGCGTATATTTCTAGATGAGGTTCATGGGGGCGCCAATAAAGTACCTTGCCCCGGGCGCATGTTTTGCTCACTATGTCTCTGCTTTCTGGTACAGATCTTGTACATTGCCCCGGACGTATGTTTTGCTCACTATGTCTCTGCTGTCTGGTACAGATCTTGTACATTGCCCCGGACGTATGTTTTGCTCACTATGTCTCTGCTGTCTGGTACAGATCTTGTACATTGCCCCGGACGCATGTTTTGCTCACTATGTCTCTGCTGTCTGGTACAGATCTTGTACATTGCCCCGGACGCTTGTTTTGCTCACTATGTCTCTGCTGTCTGGTACAGATCTTGTACATTGTCCCGGACGCATGTTTTGCTGACTATATCTCTGCTGTCTGGTACAGATCTTGTACATTGCCCCGGACGCATGTTTTGCTCACTATGTCTCTGCTGTCTGGTACAGATCTTGTACATTGCCCCGGACGCATGTTTTGCTCACTATGTCTCTGCTGTCTGGTACAGATCTCGTACACGTTATTTTTCCCACTTTCCATTAATCAGGTTGAAACTTGGCTCAATTATTCATAGTCGATAACAACAGACCAATTAACCAATCAATAAGTCGAAATTAATAAAGTTTGTTTTATAAGGAAAGTGTATTAAGTAATTAAGAGATGAGACTTGCAATAATGAGAGATAAGGCAGCGATTTATCGGTGCTTTACCCCCAAAGCACCTAGTCAAATAAGTACAGCCAATACCAGTACCAATAATCACTCACAAATCACTGGAAATAAAGTATGTAAAGTATTTTTAAATTAACTTACCATGTTTGATTATTGATTAAAACGTACTAAGATCAATGCATCCTGAGGCAGGCTGTCTAGAAATGAGTGACACAGACATCATCACACGAACTAAGCTCGGGGTCGATTGAGATCTTATACTTACTATATTACCTCTGAAACTTAAAAAGTAAAGTTCCCTTTTCAGACCTTGCGATCTATGGGGCAGATGATATAACGGTCATCTGTTTCTGTGGCCCACGGGTAACAAGGGAGTCATGTGGCCAGCACAACGACCAACCGCCTTTATTTTTTCCCCAACTACTGTCACTTAGCCATTATAGCTGGGTGGACTCAGAAAATCCCGAAATTAAAAATCCCAGGATTCGAACCAGGATTTAAACCCGGGACCCCGGGTCGAAAGCTAAGCGCTTTACCGCTCAGCCTCCTCCCTAAAACTTGGAGGAATTGAAAGAAGCTAAGATCCCTTCCACAAGATACATGAGACAGAAACCCTCCAAAGAGCTGGCCGGAAAAAAATGTCCATTAAGTCCTGATACTGTCTAAATTGTGATGTGAAGGTGACGACTCTAGCATAGACAAGGCGCCAGAGAGGATAAAGAAGGCAAATGGACGCAAGTTATAGCTGGAATAGCATGCCTAGTTTGCTGCCAACTATTACAAACTTTCACCAATAACATGAGGGGAGGTACCAAAGTGCACTGGAAATGTCTCAGCCATTTTTGGACAAGAAAAGTTGTCATTATTGATTATGATACCTACAAGTTTTAATTCATTAATTTAAACATTATCTTCTTTCTATTTCTAATATTTTTTACAACAGTTTAAATACATTCTTGCATTTATTTTTCAATAGATTGTAATTATAAATTAATGGAAATGTTATTTTTCTTGTACACACGCTAATGTTTACTTACATATTATCTAAACGTAGAATGCAATAAAGAGATGAGAAGAAACTAAACCGTCCTGGAGCGCCAACTGTCTACCACTTGAAAGTCTAATTTCTATTGACAAAAGTTTAATTTTGGCTTATAAATAGTTCGTCCATCGTGGTTCGATGAAGACCACTTTGTCATCCAGGGGGCTGAGGGCTTAACGATTCTCTCACGTCTCAGTGAGGCACAAATCTTTATTGAAATGTACATAGTCGACAATTCTGACAATTTATCTGTGTCATCTAGTCATCTTGTTTCTTGTACCTAGAAAGCTGGTGAAACTATTTAAGTGGATTGTTAAAGAGGAAGGCAATAGTCTCCTAACTAACTAACTAAAATACAAAGGTTACAAAGACAGTTACTCGAAATCGGCCCCCGAAATGATCCAAACAGACAGATAAAAAGAAGCTTCCTAATTTTTTTAGAAAGAATATCAGAATGAAATTCTATCAAGGGAAAATGACAGAGAAGAATGGAGAATGAAGATTGACAGATTTTGTATGGTGCCCCAATGGTCCACCATACCAAGGGATATTGAAAGTGAAGGTGAAGTTGGGTGTGAACCTGGTCAAACTGATGTCATATAATGAGTATCTTAATGATCTAATTGTTTTGTAAAGGATCAATCTCCTATTCAAAGCTTCAATTAAAAAACACAACATTTCCGTAAACAAATAGAAATGTCCTTATTTTCCTTTATAATATGAACAAATACTTATTAGTTATAGTTTTAAATTATGTTTCACTTATATGCATTTATAAACATTATTTGTAAACAAATAAGTAAGTATGAAAGAACGTATTAAACTTAGCAATGCAATCGTAAAAAAAAACAAATTTTGACAGAAATGTGTTACAAATATGGTAAGTATTGATCTCCCTTACTCAACAGCAATCAGTGTTTGTTACTATTAATAATAAATAGTTGTAAAATTAGTGTAATTTTTATGAAAAAAACTGCTTGCATAGTTAATTTTAAAAATTAAATTTTTGCTTTCAGATAAGAAAAATGTAGCCTTTGCATCAGAACGTTGTCAGGTCTTAATTATCACAATGTCGGATTTTCAACATGTTTTCTATTTAACGAGATCTAAATGGAACGGACGGACAGACAGACCACACAAAACTAATAGCGTCTATTCCCCTTTCGGGTCCGCAAAAAATTACTTTCGGGGCATGAGTCAGCTACCAATTAGTTCGATCTTCATTGTCTGTAAATTCCTCTGTCTTTGTTTCTTCCTCGCTATCAGCTATTTACAGAAAACTCAGAAATAAAGATAATAAACCAGCTTACTCATTGGGAATAATCACAAACCTTAAAATGAAGGAATTAGATAAAACCCTAAAAGCCCACAATCCAAAACAAGACCCGGGCCCAGATAAAACTTCTAATGACATGCTTCTCCATTTGGGTTCTCAAGCCAAAAGAAAACTGCTACAAATATTTGATGCTAGCTGGAAATCAGACAGAATTCCAAACATCTGGAAAAAAGCCATTATGATCCCTATACTAAAGCACGGCAAGCCAAGAAATAAACTGGATAGCTACCGTCCCATCAGCCTCACTAGCTGTACTTGCAAACTTATGGAAAGAGTGATAAATAGAAGGCTGACATGGATCCTTGAGTCAAATAACCTACTCACTGAAGCCCAGGCTGGCTTTAGAAAAGGCAGATCAACAGAAGATCAAATTGCCTTCATCACACAAGAAATAGAAGACGGCTTTCAAGAAAAGAAACCAGCAAAGATTGTGTGGGTTGACTTAGAAAAAGCGTTTGACAAAGTCTGGAACCAAGGTCCCTTACTGAAGCTAATCCACCATCACATATCCCACAGAATGTACAACTGGGTAAAGAAATATCTAAATAATCGACAAGCTTGCATGCTAGGGCAAAACAAAGAAGTCACTTAGTGGGTATAAAAAAATGGCGTCTCCAAGGAGGAGCCATCTCCCCAACACTTTTAGTAATATTCATAAATGATCTAAATCAAAATCTACCAAGAAAAATTAAAAACAGCATGTATGCATATGACCTTGCCTTAATTAGCCCAGAAAAAAAAGGAAGATCGAAATTTTGATTACATGATGCTCTCGATAAACTCAATAAATGGTCTAAAGACTGAAAAAAAGACAACATATACCATCTTTTCACTGTCAATAAAACAACAAACAATAAAAATTAACATTAGATGAGGAAGCTTTAGAAAAAAATGAAAGCCTTACATATCTTTGAGTCACACCTATGATAAAACACTAAACTAACTCTTATGAAAACATCAGCTGGTACTGATTGGGGAGCTAGTCACATCCTGAAAAAGACCTATACCAGTTAAGTAAGACCTGTTTTAGAATATGGTACCACAGCATGGGGCTCAGCAGACAAACCAACCTAAGAAAAATAGACAAGGTTCAAAACATTGGTTTAGGGATAATGACAGTAGCAACAACAATTAATTCAGAAGTTATTATTAATAATAGATTCATCATCAACATCATCATCAAACTCCATTAGAGTTAGGGCTTGAGAGGCTCAAATCCTCTCTTGCAAAAGCCCTGGACAGAAACCCTGCTGTCTTGCGTAGTGCATAAATGTCGCCATACAGGTCGAGAATTTTGGGTTTCCCAGACCTGTCGAGACGGAGATCAGCAAGTCTGGGGCAGTCAAACAGAATATGAGGCACGGTTTCCTCTTCTTCCCCGCAGCGGGGGCACCGTGAATCAAAATTTGGCCATAGCCGCGAGAAATATGAGCCAACAGGACAGTGGCCTGTCCTGCACTGTGCTATAATAGCTTGAGCAGGCCTGGACAGCCTCCACCACGGGGAAGTGCGGTCAGGGCGCCTCATGCGCTCCCAGACTCCATGGGCTTTTTGGGACTTGTCCCAACACTCAAACCACTTTTCCATTTCTGCTTGATGAAAGCTTACAGCCTGATCAGTGGGTGAAATTTGCCCTCCCTGGTGGGCCAAAGAGTCTGCGATTGTGTTGCCAGTCACACCTATGTGACTCGGTACCCACTGCATTATTACAGGGGTGCCATAGCGTTGTTTAATGTTATGTGAAGCCATGATGACAGTGTTGATATTGGAGGGCCATGGTCCGGGGCTTTGCAAAGCCTGTAGTACAGATTTTGAGTCAGTGACCACAACAATCTGTGTTGCCCTCAAATGTCCCTCGCCGAGTTGAGAGTCAATGACTTTTAAGGCTTCACAGACTGCCATGGTCTCCGCATCAAAACTGCAAACACTACCACATGGTCCAAAGATTTTGACTGTGTAAGAGCCAAGAAAGTCGATGTAGGCTCCATAGCCTGCTCTTCCAGAATCTATTGATCTTATGAGATAAGCCACCATTTTAAACCCTGATCCACATTTTGCTAGGATTGTGAGATTGTAGAAAAGAGTTCAATATTTCCTTGGGCTCTGTTGGAATGTAGTGTGATTTTTTTCGGATATATTTTCAATATGGTCTCTTATAGTAGGAACAGAGCTTTTGTTTCATCTATCCCTGAAATCAAAATGTATCGTGGATTCCAGAGTTATATTTTCAAGTTGGTGTTTCATTTTTAGGTTTAGAGGTTCCTGTATAAATTAGTTCTTTTGAGAACGGTTTTTAATGCCAGTTTTGTGGATATTTGTTTTGAGTGGGTGCCTTTCGAAAGTTTACAATTTAGTGAATCGGGAAAGGATTTTTATTTCTCTTCTTTCATTCAATGACCATGGCAGCGGTTTCTTCCATAGCTCTAATGGGTGTTGTTTTGATTGCTCCTGTCATTATCCTTAGACCAATGTTTTGAACATTGTCAATTTTTCTTTAGTAGGTTTAGGCTGCTGCGCCCCATGCTGTTAATAACTTTTGAATAACTTTTGAATAATTTTCGAATCTATTATTGTCAATAACCTCTGATCAATTCTTAATAACTTCTGAATCAATTCTTAATAACTTGTTAATCAAATGGTGACAATAACTTCTGAATCAATTTGTATATATAATTCTCTACATCGATCTGAATCGCCTGTTGACGATAACTTCTGCTTTAACTTCTCTTTATATCATCTCTCTCTGCATCTCTTTCTCTATGGGCGTAGCCTGGTGAGCCTCCCTTTTTACAGCTCACATTGGTTTCACCAAGCACATAATGGGAGATAACATAGTGTACAGCAAAGCTCTCATCTCCCCCTTGGACGACAAACGTTGTTAGCATTGTATTGTAAAGGTCGAAGTGTCTATCACAGAGCTTTAATAAATACATGATATCTCAGAGTTTAGTTTTAATAGAATACATAGCGACCATACCTAAAAGCTTTCATTAAATAATTTAAAAAATTGTCTATTCTTTCTCTTTCAAAATACATTCAAACTAGCTTACACCACATTTTAAATACATTATTATTTACACTAAAGTTCTTAGTCTTTAGTGTTTTAAGGAGACTACACACTCCCTGCATATTAAAAGCTTCAGGTTCGTTTAAAAGAAATTTGAAAACATAAAATTCCAAGTTAGCACTTTCTATAGATTAACATCATGTAATAAATTCGAATAACACTAGCATGTTAGATAACATTAAGTGCATTAAGTTGTTAAATAGTTGAGTTATCTATTAAATATATCACCCCAGTAGAAGTTCTTTAATTTATCCAAAGAAGAGAAAACTGCTTACCTCTAGGTATACGACCAATGGCTACTTCTTGTCACACTGAATTATTTCGTTTAAATCTTGTTTTTTAACAAAGAGCAATATTTCCCATCAATAAAACATTTTTCCATCTCTACAATTAAATAATTTGCTTTTTTTTTAAATTTATTTTCAATAAGAATTTTAATATTAGATAGTGTATTATACAAACATGAAGAATCAATGTAATAGTACGCAACGCTTTGTCCGCTAATAGCACTGGAATGTTTCAAATAACACACAGAGGAATCAAGAAATAGTAATTGTATCTTGAAAATTGGAGTAAAAATATATATTTATATAGTCAATATTTCAATGAGTTTATCTGTTACTTCGGTCTTCCACTTCAATTAAACAGGTATGACAATTAGACTTAATGCCAGTTTTGTCAGGTAGTAAGGTGTCTCTCAGTTCATATGAAATCAATATAAAATTTTCTGTACTTTTAAATGATATCTCTGCAGTTACTCTCGCCAGGTTGAAACATGGATTTAAATTAAATATATTAGAAAGGCAAATGCTTAGTTCAATATTGAGTAAAATCACATTAAAGTTCTAAGTTAGTTTGTTGAAACAGAAATACTATGTAGTCATGTCTAGGAGTATAGAAGTAAACCTGAATACAAACTCCTCTTTAGCTACAGTTTTCAATCTTCAGTCTTTAGATGTCAGTGACTCGACTGCCTCTGTATTTGAACTAGTCAATCTTACAATTCTAACATCCATCATTTGTTTTCTGGGCATCCCCTTGAACTTCCTAAACATTGTTGTGTTCTTGAAGCAAGGGATGACGTCAACAGTCAACATCAGCTTACTGGCGCTGTCTATCACTGACCTGATTAACATCCTGCTCATTGAGTGGGTCTGTATAAGTTCCTATACATTTTGGTCAAACAGCCAGGACATTGATATTCTGCCGAGAGAGATTAGCTATTTGACCGGTGGCTTCCCACACGGGTGTATGTCGAGGATTGCTGCCTGGATTACATGCTACATGACCGCAGAGAGATGCCTCTGTATAGCGTTACCGTTTAAAATCAAAACTTTGATAACACCAAGGCTCACTGTCATAGTTTTGATAATAATATACATATTCAGCATTGTACCTTTGGTTCCAGAGTATCTGTTCTTCAAGCTTGATTGGAAATACTCTTCGCAGCTCAATAGACTCATCATTGGCTTGGTGCCCAATCTTGACCAGCTTCATTTAGAAGGAGTTAGTTTTCTGTCGTACTCTGTCATGACAGTCACCTCCTTTTTGACTGTCATCTGTCTGACTCTGATTCTAATTCTACAGCTCAAGAAGATGTCACTATGGCGCAGTACTGCACAAGGCTCTCTCAAACCATCAAAATCTTTGACGCAGAAAGACCAGATGGCCATCAGGACAGTCCTGGTAGTCGCTTGTGTTCTAATTATCACATTTACACCCAGTTTTATATTCTGTGGTGTTTGTTTTATAGTTCCAGGTTTCGCCTTGACAGGCTCGTTGAGTAATTCTTATATTATATTCATATCGTTTGCATTTCTGTTTGACGCTACAAACGCCAGCATCAACACCGTGTTGTATTGCACCCTGAACAGAAGCTACAGAGAAACTTTCAAGACATTGTTTGGTATATCGTCTGCCCCAACAGCATAAACTATGCTCGCTCTGAACAGAAGAGAGTTCTCTTTCATTGACAGAAAAAGAGGAAGGCCACAAAAAGGTTGGATCAGTATGGTGAAATCTATGTTGCAAGAAACGGTATCAAACGTATTGCAAAGAATCGTCTTCTACGTCTGTAAAAAAGCCTTCCATGTAGAAGATGAAAAACATTTTTTAAGTTATTAATTATCATCAATTAATTTTATACGAAAAGAAAAACATTTGAAAAGCACATTTATTCAAATAAGCGCACACAAAGATTTATATGTATATATAATAAAATATTAAATAATTTTTCATGCCTGTAACATTTTGTATAGAACGTTGTAGAGCAAGGTTTGAACCCTGGACCATCGAGACAACCGAACAACTTGCATACTGCACCACCATGCAGCCATCCCTTTCATTGTTAAATGATGTGCTTAGTGTTAAAACCGTGTGCATATTATTTAACGATTTCCAACTTTAAGTAACTTATCAGGTAATTAGATGTACCACCTTGATGTTATCAGGTAATTAGATGTCCTACCTTGATGTTATCAGGTAATTAGATGTCCCATGAACCTTGATGTTATCAGGTAATTAGATGTCCTACCTTGATGTTATCAGGTAATTAGATGTCCCATGAACCTTGATGTTATCAGGTAATTAGATGTCCCATGTACCTTGATGTTATCAGGTAATGAGATGACCCACCTTTATGTTATCAGGTAATTAGATCTCCCACCTTGATGTTATCAGGTAATTAGATGTCCCACCTTGATGTTATCTGGTAATTAGATGTCCCACCTTGATGTTATCAGGTAATTAGATGTCCCATGTACCTTGATGTTACAGGTATTGCAATGTAAGAAATGTCTAAACTTGGTAAGAAGAACAAATCCACCACGGTCACATGGTCCTCAACTAAAAAATGAACAAACACGTGACAACCACACACTCACTAAAGTATAAGTTTCCATATTTTATTTAATGTTTATGTAATTCAGTTGTTTAGATCATCATCTTTGACATTCGTTAATTAGTAGGCCTACATATACAATAGTCATACAAATATTAAGCTTGAAACTAAAGCAAAATATTGATTTTTGATTTAAAATTGTGTGGTACTTCTCAGACAATGTCGACCAGAAATCATTTAATGGTTTATCTGTGTATCTTTGTTTCAATCTAGAGTTCAATCTAGAGCAATTTAAAGTTCGTAGTGGTGTTATAGTATAGATTATTTCCCTTTGCCGAGAAGAGCTAATTTACTGTGGTAGTAATTCATGTGTAGGCCTAATAATGAATGACTCCAATAGTTTGTGGAACACCTCTTCAGGACTCGAAGAAATTCTAGTTGCAATCTGATGCAGAGGCGTAGCTATGGTGGGAGGAGGGACGGGCAGAATTTTAAAATCCCCCGGGCTCCCGCTTTAAAGGAACCCCCCAATGAGTGGGTTTTTTTTATATTAAATATTAAATATTACGCAAAATGATGGCCAATTTCTAGCTACATCATTGATCCGATGCTTATAAACTTCAGTCTTATGAAATTAAGCTGTTTAATATATTTTTGTAGCTCTCTAAGGCAGGCACTCAACGAAAGACAGGTCGGCAACAGTAAACGATGTATTTATTTAGGCCTATTATAACTAGTCTAGTATAAGCATCAACAAATAGTAATAGTTACTAGTTAGACTTGGACTTCTGCTATAAAGTCACAGGGAGTAATATGTCTTAAGTTCTAAGAGTCCTACTTCATACCAGAAAACAGAACAGACCACCGACACACTTCCCAGTGTCGCTCCAGGTCTCCCACACAGTTTCCTAGTATCACACAGGACAGCACTCAGCACCAGACTGTTCAGACTCCCATGACTTTTAGCCGGCTCACAACAGTCCTTCTTCCTGTCTCAATATGTCTTTCACTAGTCGTGTTCAGTAGTGCTCAGATGCGCACCATTAGTGTAGCGCGGGAGCGTGGTTACAACAATCTATATTATAAAGTAGAATGTGTGGTGTATGTATGGATGTATGTTACTTATAGACATAAAAACCGCTTGACCAATCTTGATAAAACTAGGCAGGAATGTTCCTTGGGTACCAACTTAGACCGTAGTGTATGTATTGTAGCCCTAAAACAAACTTAAGACCCTAAAAAAAAATAAAGTTGTCCGACTCTATTACAGCTATAGTATTTTATGGATCTAGGCCATGTCTACAATGTTGACATGAGAAAAGATAGAAAGGATTTAGACCTAGATCTAATTTTAAGAAATACACTTTGCGCAGATAGTTTTTTACTTTGACACATGAAAAGACAAAAGAAGATCCATTGATTTCATTATATAAGAAAATTAACCTTCAATTTTGTGTTTCAAAAGCATTTTTTACATAAATTAGTTCCTTATATCTGTGACTACAGATTTCCCGACGAACATTCTTTCATTAGACAATACCGTAATGAATCGCGTACTAAATATTAATTCGTTTAATTGTTTACTTTATAATCCCATCCCTAGATCTAAAACTCTAATTCAACTCTAAGATGATAAAACTTCTCTTCGCACAGATAGTTTTATACTTTAACACATAAACTTATTAATTAAAGTCCATTCATTTCATATTTTGATCAAATAAACATTCAAATTTGGTTTTCTAAAGCTACATTCGTTTACGAAAGCTGCGAAGCCGAGTTGAGATAGGCCTAGATCTATATTCATTCATGAATCGCGTACTAAAAATTATTTCGTTTAATTGTTCACTTTATAATCCCATTCATTTAACAAAGCTATCGCTCTTTTCGTTTTTAATAGATAAGAATGTATCGACTTCGGGTAAACCCATTTTCGCAAAACTAATTTTATTTTCGTAGCGAAAGAGAAATAACGTGAAAGGATCATTAGCTACGTTTAACATACATCTAAATCCAATCCACTAGATTATTCAAAAGCATTTTTTACATAAATTAGTTCCTGATATCTACAGATTTCCTGGCGAACATTCTTTCATTAGACATTACCAAATGGTTACACATTAACTCATTAACACATCTCTCTTCTGAGTCTATTCCTAGGTCTAGGTCTAAAACTCTTATTGAACTCTAAGATGATAAAACTTCTTTTCGCAAAGATAGTTTTATGCTTTAACACATAAACATACTAATTATTGTCCATTCATTTCATATTTTAATCAAATTAACATTCAAATTTGTTTTTCTAAAGCATTTTAATACATTCGTTCGCTGTTCGCTAAAGCTGCGTAGCCGTGTTGAGGTAGGCCTATATTCATTCATGAAAAAAAGTTCAGGCATGCGCAGCACAGAATTTTAATCAAATTTTAATCAAATATATGTAGGCCTACAAGCAAATGTTTTAATTTTTAAAAAAATGGATTTAAGCCTATTAGCTATTTTGATTTGATAGCTTCATTCACACTATTTTTACACATTCGCTTTACTTATTACATTATTATTTCGTTTAATTGTTTACAAAACACTCTCAGTGACTATATCGACAGTAATGCGCAAATAAAGACCCGCGGGTCGCGGGTAACATATGTCTAGTATATATATATTTTGTACTTAATTTTTTTTTATTTCTCTCATTGTGTGGATATAGATGAATGTCTAGAATAAATCAGACAACAAACTTAGAAAGGTTGTTTTATTTCTGTCCATGATGACTAGATGCTCTATGAACTATTGAAACGTAACGATGATAGAATTCCTGCAAGACAAAAAACAGTCAACTAGATGTTGGAGTGCACTTCGTGTCAAAATACGTTTGTTATAACAAAATACTATATTGTTGTAGCGCAGAGGTTCTCAAACTTTTTTTTTAAGCCCTAGACCCCATTCTGCTGATAGACCCCTAAGAAAAAAGCTGCATAAAAATATTTTTAAAGTAACAAATGAACAAAAAAAAAATGAATTGGATGAGGTTTATGAAAATGTTTGAGTTTTGTGCCCGACCCAAATAGTACAATTTTCGAGTTGTATTTTTTTTTATTTTTTTTTGTTAATCGTGATAAGGTTCGTTATTACGGGAAAAAAGAAGGGAAAGCAGATAATGTCTTTATAATGACTCCTACATTCAGATTATAAATTAGGAATATGTTTTTGTAACCAGAATTTGTGGTATCTTGTGACATTGGTTTAAGTTCTTCGTTTGTGGATATTTTAATTAGCTGCTCTTTTACTAGCATGGATTCATCTGATTGGGAAATGAGTTTGTCCACGCGCTAAAGGATACGATACCCAGTCGGGAATATCCAAGTGAAGAATGTCTTCAAATCTTTGGTTTAGGTCGTCACATAATAATACATAATAGACATATTAAACAGTAGTGAGGGTGAGTTTATTATTCAAATTATCTGATCGGATAAACTGCCTTTTAGCCAAGAAGTTATTTTAATTGTTAACGATTTTCATCTTTCCGCGGACCCCCTTTAATCGTCTCGGACCACAGTTTGAGAAACACTGTTGTAGCGGTCACTCCGGGTGGCAGGGGGAGCTACTAATAACGCATCTGCAGGGAGTTCAGTCAACGTGGCGTCATACTTGGTTTATATTGATTTGAAAGATTAACTTCAATCTGAATGTGTTGCTGCTGAGACGCTTTTTTTTTACAGTCTTGGAACTATGCACGGGGAATGAAAAAAAAAAAAACCCAACTTTTCCCATCTTTGCGTTCAACTTCTAAAACTAGAGACCAAGGATCAAAGAAAAGAGAAATAGTAAAAAGATAGCAGTGCACGATGTTGTCTCTAAGGTCAGGCAGCAAACGTCATGCTGGTATCAAGTACAACGTCTCTCAAACTGTGGCTTTGTATCCTTGCTATATCATCGTACTACAAAATCATTGAAAGAGAATTACTTTATTTGCGAGCTTAAAGATTTCTATTGGGCTCAAAATGCTCGTTTAAGTTAGCTAATTAAGGCTTCTAATTATAAAACCAAAAAAAAAAAAATCAAATTGATTGAAACTTTTTTGTTTACTAAGCAATTACATATAAGTAAATGATACTAGCTGCGTTGTTTTTTTTTAAATTAATAATTGATATAAGTAACAGATATGACTCTAGAGGAAATACTAATTGTCAGGACGTTTTTCTATTCTATTCTATTCTATTCTATTCTATTCTATTCTATTTGTTAGACATGCACGTTTAGCTAGCTCAGTACTTAGTTGCTTAGACAGACTTTGTTGACAGACAATTCAATTCGATTTAAAAGTAAAATGTGCAGCTGTTCATCAATTTAACATCAAATGTATAATTTGTATTATTCATAGTCTAGATCAGGCAGGTCGTGATAAATAGCAGGGAAATATCTATATATATATATCAAACATTTATATCCCTTAATTAATAACCATTATTCAATAAACTAATTGGTTAACTTGTGATTGATTTATGTTTCGATAGAAACAATAAATAATTGTACAAAATTTCAACTTGATCCGAATATTTCCCCCAGGAGAAATGAGTTAATATAAGCTTTGCAACACTACAAGTTAACAGTGCCGCGTTGAAACAACAAAATGTACCAAAGAACGTGACAACTGCCAGTTCAGATGTACCGTGCGTGACTAAATACAGAAATAATCCACCTAAACTTGCTTCACCATCACCAAATATTGTAACGGCTCTCTCTCTCTCTGAAGAGTATAACCTATCGTAATCAAAATATTTACATATAAATTTAAATGTTTCGGTGCTGAAACAAACGTTTGTCAATAGCACTTCATTTGTTAACATCCAATGTTACAATAATAGCACATGAGTGCATTTTGTTTTGGATGAGAACATTTTGAATTGAAATTTTCTTCTTTTCAACATGGTAAGTTTGACGAATTAAACAAACCTTCTCTTTAGGTATGATCCCGTACTTAGACACTATATCGGGGTAAAGAACATATTTTTAGTGCCCCCCCCCCTCAAGAAAGGCTAATAGCCACTATTAGATTTGTATGGTCTGTCTTTCGGTCCATCGAGTTTAGATCTCATAAACTAGAAAAGATTTTGAAAATACAACATAATGGTATTTTAGACTTTTCAAAGTTCCTGATGTAAAGACTACTTTTTCTTTTCTGAAATGGAAAAATTTAGTTTTTGAAATCAACTATGCCAGCGGTTTTTTCATAAAAATACACAATTTTTACAAATATTCATTATTAATAATAAAAAACACGGGGGATTTATTAGTAAAGAAAATTATTATTTGCCATATTTTAACATAATTATGAAAACGGGTTTAGTTTTTTTGCAAAAAAAATATTTTTAATTGGTATTACTAAACTAAGTAATTTCTGTCCTACGAGTTGCCTAAAATTAAACAATGTTACAAAGACAGTTTGTGTGGAGACACAAACTCAAATTCGCTACCCCCCCCCCCCAACACCCAAGTGGTCCACCCAGGCAGGTAAAAAGGCAGGTTTCAATATTTTTAGAAAGGACATCAGAATGAAATTCTATGAAAGACAAATGACAGAGAAGAATGGAAAAAGTAGGTTGAGGTATCTTGTGTTGTGCCCCAGCGGTCCACAGACCAAAGGATAGGCGAAAGTGCATGTGAAGTTAGATGTGAGCCTGGCCTAACTAATGTCTTATAATGTATCGCTCTAATTGTTTTGTTAAGGGACAATCTCTTATTATTCCGTAAAAAATTAATTCATTTAGTTCAGTGTTCTATGGATAACTTGTGGCTATGCAGTTCACGTGATAATATCAAAAACTACTTATTAATTGTTGTTTTAAATTATGTCCGACTTATAGGCATACTAAATAGATTTTTTCTCTTAATAAAAAAGTAAACATTGTTTGTTTTTTTTTGTAAATGTACTAGTTAGTATAACAGAACTTACTTAACTTAGCAATACAAATTTAAAAAAAAAATTATTTTATTTATTCTTTACTACGTACAAAATTATTTTACGAGTCTTGCGTGTGGCAAAGTCATACATTATATCATAAAAATTCTATTTCCTACATAGATCAAGCTCAATAGCAAGAATTACCAAATGTTTCAATCTATCTACGAGAATTGTTGACCTCAAGTAATTCTTCATTAGTTTGAGGCGCGAGAAGCTTCGTTTACCAGATTCCACAATTACGGGTATTGCAATATACCTTTTTTTTTTCATCGCGCTTAGGATTGGCGTTTTCCATATTGAATGACACCCCAAAAAGACAATTTTTTATCTATATTTTTCGGAGATTTTTGAGTTTTCAAAAGATTTTTAAAGTTTCCGGAGATTTCCATGAGCTCCTGGTAAATCAGGAGACCGCGGGAAATCTGTTATAAGTTATAAAATGTTTTAATTTAATAATTTACATCTAGAATTAGCGCGGGTCCTATGAAATTGCGGGGCCCACTGCGGTCGCATAGGTAGCACTGGCCTAAGGCCACCCTGCAAAATAGCGTGGGTCGACTAGTATAATTTAAAACAACAATTAATAAATAGTGTTTTATATTATAAACGTGACCTGCAGGGCATTCTATTGTTATTGCAACAATTAACTAAAGGGAAAGGTTGTGTTTTGTTTTAGGGAAACGTTGTATTTGTTAATGCTATGAATTAGAGATTTCCATTTACAAAACGTTTCGAAATATTACATAATTATTAAATTATATTAGTTAGGTCAGGTTCACATTTACCTTCATCTTCACCTATCTCTTAGTCTGTTGGATCATTGGGGCACCACACAAGATGTGTCTGCCGTCTTTCTCCATTTCTCTCTGTCCTTTGCTTTTGGTAAAATTTCATTCACTCTTCCCATCTCTTTCTCTTTCTTCATCTTCATCTTCATCCTGGAACAGTTCCACGAAGGAAGGTCTTTGCGAGCCCCGAGGACCTTGTGATGTGGCCATGGAGTTTACTTTTTTTTGAAAATGGTTATCAGGTCATCGTGGAGTCCAAGCATGGGCGTAGCCAGGGGGGGGTTCTTGGGGTTCAACCCCCCCCCCCCCGAAATGAAATCCCCCCCCCCCGCAGGGGGGGGGAACGGAATTAAGTGAATGATTTTTTGCTTTCATTTTGTTTATTTTAGGTGAGATTTTAATACTAAATCATCACTTACCACAGCACAGCCGAGGCAGTTTTGAGTTAAAAACCCTCTACCAGGGGGTTTTGAGTTTAAATCCCCCTACCAGGGGGTTTTGAGATTTAAAAAAACCCTATCAGGGGGTTTTGAGATACAAATCCCTCTACCAGGGGGCTTTGAGTTTAAAACCCACTATAGGGGGTTTTGAATTTTAAACCCCCTACCAGAGGTTTTTGCAGTTAAATCCCCCTCTTCTATAAAACAAAACAAAAAAATGCAAACAACAATCCCCAAATTCCAACAGCACAGTTGAGGAAGATTTTGATTTTAAAACCCCCTCCAAAATTTACGATAAAACCCATCTTCAAAATAAAAAAAGCAAATTACACACTCAAAATTCTATGAGCGTAGCCAAAGGGGTTTTGAGTTTCACCCCCCCTCCAGTTGGGGTTTGAAGCTAAAAAGTACCTCTTCAATATAAAAAAAAATTACACACTATAAAATCTATGAGCGTAGCCAAAGGGGTATTGAGTGTAAATCCCCCTCCTTCAGATGGCTTTTTCTTTAAAGTTTAAACCCCCGCCCAGATGGTTTTGAGTTTTAAATTCCCCTACAGAGCGTTTAGAGTTGAAAACCTCTCTCTTCAATATTATTTTAAAGCAAACTATAGTGACCGAATTCTTTAATCGTAGCTAAATGGGGTTTTGAATTAAAAACCCCTCAACAGATGATTTGACGAAAAAACTTTCCTTTTCGATATAAAATCTAAAGCGAAATACAAGCATGTAATTCCAAGAGCGTAGTCAAGAAAGGTTACAAATTTCTACCAGTGGCTTGGGCTCCATTAATAAAGTGTGAATAGTCTTCTGCCGAAATTGAAAATCATTAAATGTATCTCAACAAAGATGGCTAAGACGGATTTTAGGAGTCAGTCATAGAGATCGGGTCTAAATAAAAGAAATCATATGCCGAACTGGGAGTCGAATCCTTAGTAAGGTTGTGACAGAGCGTCGCATGAGGTTTTGCGGGACATGTTCTTACACAAAATGAATTACGCAAAATAAGAGTTGCGGAAACAGCTTGCCGGAAAATGCGCCGAACGGCGCGAGAGGGTCTAAGTCAGCAAGAATAGCACAATAGGTTTTTGAAATAAAACTTTTTAATAGCAAGATAATGCACTGTAGATACCTCAGAATATGCATTTTGTTGGCTTTCAATACCAGAAATAGTGCCCGCCTTCGCCCCGCGGTGGGGGAGCTCTGCGAACTCCCCCAGACCCCCTTGCTAGCAAGGGCGGGGAGTCTACAATAAATAATAAACGTCTTCCGAAAGGGTCAGAATGTAATATAGATTAATTATGCACACACACACACACACACACACACACATATATATATATATATATATATATATATATATATATATATATAATTTTTTTCCGCGGGGGGGGGGGGGGGGGGCGGGGGGAATTCACCCCCCCCCCCAAAACCCTCCCCGAAAAAAAATCCTGGCTACGCCCATGAGTCCAAGTATGTATTAATCCTGTTTCCAATCTCTTCATTCGTGATGCGGTCTTTGTAAGTGACACCTAGGATTTAACTATATCTTCATAACTATCAGTTCATCGAATATAAATGAATATTAACAATGTAATAAAAATAACATTAATAAATCTCCGTATCCTGTGGTATAAAGTCGTTAGTCGAACTAACAATACAACAGCACGTCTCTTCTTTTCGTATCGATGGAGATAGGGTTGTAGTTGTTGATAGTTTGTAGTTCATAGTTTCTGATAAATTTTCTGAAAATGTTTAAACCTGCCTTTTTATCTGCCTGAGCGGACCACTTCGGGCCGATTTTAAGTTTGAGTTTCCACGCTAACTTTCTTTGTAATCTTGTTTATTTTTAAATAGATCTTCATGTAATTGTAACCCTAAAAAAATATTAAACCGTCGGAGTTGCATTAATTTTTATTTTACATTTGCTTTGAGTATTCTTTACTGTACTAACTATTCAGACTTTAACCTGAAAATTCAGAAGGATCATAATGAGACATGTTTATGGTCATTAACGGTACATTTTGTTAGCTGTTACTAAGGTAAACAAACGGAAAACCATATTATCGTTTATGAGTGTTCTTTGCCTTCGGGCACGAAAATTAAATGTAGTACATAGAGATTCAGATTTTAATTATTATTAAAGATTTTGTTTATTTACCTCAGCAGCTATTAAAAAAAAAAGAAAATGTACACTAAATATAGGTATAAGTAGTCAGTATGTTTAAAGGCATCCACCCTTCAGCATCACCATCTTTCAAACGTACGCTCCTACATCAACATATGAAGACGAGGCAGTAGTTACAGGAAGTGGACAGTAAGGTCCCGACAAAGGACATCCTTGTTGTACAAGTAGACTAGAATGCACAAGTAGGAGGCTACTCCTACCAAACCTGGAAAGGCACAATTGGTAGATACAGTGACCTTTAACTAATGAACGACGGCAACGACTAATAGAATTTGTTAAATACAACAATCTCTGACTGGCTAACACACTAGGATGCCACACAACAATCTCTTACTGGCTAACACACTAGGATGCCACACAACAATCTCTTACTGGCTAACACACTAGGATGTCACACAACAATCTCTGACTGGCTAACACACTAGGATGCCACACAACAATCTCTTACTGGCTAACACACTAGGATGGCACACAACAATCTCTTACTGGCTAACACACTAGGATGTCACACAACAATCTCTTACTGGCTAACACACTAGGATGGCACACAACAATCTCTTACTGGCTAACACACTAGGATGCCACACAACAATCTCTTACTGGCTAACACACTAGGATGTCACACAACAATCTCTTACTGGCTAACACACTAGGATGTCACACAACAATCTCTTACTGGCTAACACACTAGGATGTCAAACAACAATCTCTTACTGGCTAACACACTAGGATGCCACACAACAATCTCTTACTGGCTAACACACTAGGATGTCACACAACAATCTCTTACTGGCTAACACACTAGGATGTCACACAACAATCTCTTACTGGCTAACACACTAGGATGTCACACAACAATCTCTTACTGGCTAACACACTAGGATGTCACACAACAATCTCTTACTGGCTAACACACTAGGATGTCACACAACAATCTCTTACTGGCTAACACACTAGGATGTCACACAACAATCTCTTACTGGCTAACACACTAGGATGTCACACAACAATCTCTTACTGGCTAACACACTAGGATGTCACACAACAATCTCTTACTGGCTAACACACTAGGATGGCACACAACAATCTCTTACTGGCTAACACACTAGGATGGCACACAACAATCTCTTACTGGCTAACACACTAGGATGGCACACAACAATCTCTTACTGGCTAACACACTAGGATGTCACACAACAATCTCTTACTGGCTAACACACTAGGATGTCACACAACAATCTCTTACTGGCTAACACACTAGGATGCCACACAACAATCTCTTACTGGCTAACACACTAGGATGTCACACAACAATCTCTTACTGGCTAACACACTAGGATGTCACACAACAATCTCTTACTGGCTAACACACTAGGATGCCACACAACAATCTCTTACTGGCTAACACACTAGGATGGCACACAACAATCTCTTACTGGCTAACACACTAGGATGTCACACAACAATCTCTTACTGGCTAACACACTAGGATGTCACACAACAATCTCTTACTGGCTAACACACTAGGATGCCACACAACAATCTCTTACTGGCTAACACACTAGGATGTCACACAACAATCTCTTACTGGCTAACACACTAGGATGTCACACAACAATCTCTTACTGGCTAACACACTAGGATGGCACACAACAATCTTTTACTGGCTAACACACTATGATGGCACACAACAATCTCTTACTGGCTAACACACTAGGATGGCACACAACAATCTCTTACTGGCTAACACACTAGGATGGCACACAACAATCTCTTACTGGCTAACACACTAGGATGGCACACAACAATCTCTTACTGGCTAACACACTAGGATGGCACACAACAATCTCTTACTGGCTAACACACTAGGATGGCACACAACAATCTCTTACTGGCTAACACACTAGGATGTCACACAACAATCTCTTACTGGCTAACACACTAGGATGCCACACAACAATCTCTTACTGGCTAACACACTAGGATGCCACACAACAATCTCTTACTGGCTAACACACTAGGATGGCACACAACAATCTCTTACTGGCTAACACACTAGGATGCCACACAACAATCTCTTACTGGCTAACACACTAGGATGTCACACAACAATCTCTTACTGGCTAACACACTAGGATGGCACACAACAATCTCTTACTGGCTAACACACTAGGATGCCACACAACAATCTCTTACTGGCTAACACACTAGGATGCCACACAACAATCTCTTACTGGCTAACACACTAGGATGGCATACAACAATCTCTTACTGGCTAACACACTAGGATGCCACACAACAATCTCATACTGGCTAACACACTAGGATGCCACACAATAATCTCTTACTGGCTAACACACTAGGATGCCACACAACAATCTCTTACTGGCTAACACACTAGGATGCCACACAACAATCTCTTACTGGCTAACACACTAGGATGACACACAACAATCTCTTACTGGCTAACACACTAGGATGGCATACAACAATCTCTTACTGGCTAACACACTAGGATGCCACACAACAATCTCATACTGGCTAACACACTAGGATGCCACACAACAATCTCTTACTGGGTAACACACTAGGATGTCACACAACAATCTCTTACTGGCTAACACACTAGGATGTCACACAACAATCTCTTACTGGCTAACACACTAGGATGCCACACAACAATCTCTTACTGGCTAACACACTAGGATGTCACACAACAATCTCTTACTGGCTAACACACTAGGATGTCACACAACAATCTCTTACTGGCTAACACACTAGGATGCCACACAACAATCTCTTACTGGCTAACACACTAGGATGGCACAAAACAATCTCTTACTGGCTAACACACTAGGATGTCACACAACAATCTCTTACTGGCTAACACACTAGGATGTCACACAACAATCTCTTACTGGCTAACACACTAGGATGCCACACAACAATCTCTTACTGGCTAACACACTAGGATGTCACACAACAATCTCTTACTGGCTAACACACTAGGATGTCACACAACAATCTCTTACTGGCTAACACACTAGGATGGCACACAACAATCTCTTACTGGCTAACACACTAGGATGGCACACAACAATCTCTTACTGGCTAACACACTAGGATGCCACACAACAATCTCTTACTGGCTAACACACTAGGATGGCACACAACAATCTCTTACTGGCTAACACACTAGGATGGCACACAACAATCTCTTACTGGCTAACACACTAGGATGGCACACAACAATCTCTTACTGGCTAACACACTAGGATGGCACACAACAATCTCTTACTGGCTAACACACTAGGATGGCACACAACAATCTCTTACTGGCTAACACACTAGGATGCCACACAACAATCTCTTACTGGCTAACACACTAGGATGCCACACAACAATCTCTTACTGGCTAACACACTAGGATGCCACACAACAATCTCTTACTGGCTAACACACTAGGATGCCACACAACAATCTCTTACTGGCTAACACACTAGGATGTCACACAACAATCTCTTACTGGCTAACACACTAGGATGTCATACAACAATCTCTTACTGGCTAACACACTAGGATGTCAAACAACAATCTCTTACTGGCTAACACACTAGGATGCCACACAACAATCTCTTACTGGCTAACACACTAGGATGTCACACAACAATCTCTTACTGGCTAACACACTAGGATGTCACACAACAATCTCTTACTGGCTAACACACTAGGATGTCACACAACAATCTCTTACTGGCTAACACACTAGGATGTCACACAACAATCTCTTACTGGCTAACACACTAGGATGTCACACAACAATCTCTTACTGGCTAACACACTAGGATGTCACACAACAATCTCTTACTGGCTAACACACTAGGATGTCACACAACAATCTCTTACTGGCTAACACACTAGGATGTCACACAACAATCTCTTACTGGCTAACACACTAGGATGTCACACAACAATCTCTTACTGGCTAACACACTAGGATGGCACACAACAATCTCTTACTGGCTAACACACTAGGATGGCACACAACAATCTCTTACTGGCTAACACACTAGGATGGCACACAACAATCTCTTACTGGCTAACACACTAGGATGTCACACAACAATCTCTTACTGGCTAACACACTAGGATGTCACACAACAATCTCTTACTGGCTAACACACTAGGATGCCACACAACAATCTCTTACTGGCTAACACACTAGGATGTCACACAACAATCTCTTACTGGCTAACACACTAGGATGTCACACAACAATCTCTTACTGGCTAACACACTAGGATGCCACACAACAATCTCTTACTGGCTAACACACTAGGATGGCACACAACAATCTCTTACTGGCTAACACACTAGGATGTCACACAACAATCTCTTACTGGCTAACACACTAGGATGTCACACAACAATCTCTTACTGGCTAACACACTAGGATGCCACACAACAATCTCTTACTGGCTAACACACTAGGATGTCACACAACAATCTCTTACTGGCTAACACACTAGGATGTCACACAACAATCTCTTACTGGCTAACACACTAGGATGGCACACAACAATCTCTTACTGGCTAACACACTAGGATGGCACACAACAATCTCTTACTGGCTAACACACTAGGATGCCACACAACAATCTCTTACTGGCTAACACACTAGAATGGCACACAACAATCTCTTACTGGCTAACACACTAGGATGGCACACAACAATCTCTTACTGGCTAACACACTAGGATGGCACACAACAATCTCTTACTGGCTAACACACTAGGATGGCACACAACAATCTCTTACTGGCTAACACACTAGGATGTCACACAACAATCTCTTACTGGCTAACACACTAGGATGCCACACAACAATCTCTTACTGGCTAACACACTAGGATGCCACACAACAATCTCTTACTGGCTAACACACTAGGATGCCACACAACAATCTCTTACTGGCTAACACACTAGGATGCCACACAACAATCTCTTACTGGCTAACACACTAGGATGCCACACAACAATCTCTTACTGGCTAACACACTAGGATGGCACACAACAATCTCTTACTGGCTAACACACTAGGATGCCACACAACAATCTCTTACTGGCTAACACACTAGGATGCCACACAACAATCTCTTACTGGCTAACACACTATGATGGCATACAACAATCTCTTACTGGCTAACACACTAGGATGCCACACAACAATCTCATACTGGCTAACACACTAGGATGGCACACAACAATCTCTTACTGGCTAACACACTAGGATGCCACACAACAATCTCTTACTGGCTAACACACTAGGATGGCACACAACAATCTCTTACTGGCTAACACACTAGGATGCCACACAACAATCTCTTACTGGCTAACACACTAGGATGCCACACAACAATCTCTTACTGGCTAACACACTAGGATGTCACACAACAATCTCTTACTGGCTAACACACTAGGATGGCACACAACAATCTCTTACTGGCTAACACACTAGGATGTCACACAACAATCTCTTACTGGCTAACACACTAGGATGTCACACAACAATCTCTTACTGGCTAACACACTAGGATGTCACACAACAATCTCTTACTGGCTAACACACTAGGATGTCACACAACAATCTCTTACTGGCTAACACACTAGGATGTCACACAACAATCTCTTACTGGCTAACACACTAGGATGTCACACAACAATCTCTTACTGGCTAACACACTAGGATGTCACACAACAATCTCTTACTGGCTAACACACTAGGATGTCACACAACAATCTCTTACTGGCTAACACACTAGGATGGCACACAACAATCTCTTACTGGCTAACACACTAGGATGGCACACAACAATCTCTTACTGGCTAACACACTAGGATGGCACACAACAATCTCTTACTGGCTAACACACTAGGATGGCACACAACAATCTCTTACTGGCTAACACACTAGGATGTCACACATCAATCTCTTACTGGCTAACACACTAGGATGTCACACAACAATCTCTTACTGGCTAACACACTAGGATGCCACACAACAATCTCTTACTGGTTAACACACTAGGATGTCACACAACAATCTCTTACTGGCTAACACACTAGGATGTCACACAACAATCTCTTACTGGCTAACACACTAGGATGCCACACAACAATCTCTTACTGGCTAACACACTAGGATGGCACACAACAATCTCTTACTGGCTAACACACTAGGATGTCACACAACAATCTCTTACTGGCTAACACACTAGGATGTCACACAACAATCTCTTACTGGCTAACACACTAGGATGCCACACAACAATCTCTTACTGGCTAACACACTAGGATGTCACACAACAATCTCTTACTGGCTAACACACTAGGATGTCACACAACAATCTCTTACTGGCTAACACACTAGGATGGCACACAACAATCTCTTACTGGCTAACACACTAGGATGGCACACAACAATCTCTTACTGGCTAACACACTAGGATGCCACACAACAATCTCTTACTGGCTAACACACTAGGATGGCACACAACAATCTCTTACTGGCTAACACACTAGGATGGCACACAACAATCTCTTACTGGCTAACACACTAGGATGGCACACAACAATCTCTTACTGGCTAACACACTAGGATGGCACACAACAATCTCTTACTGGCTAACACACTAGGATGTCACACAACAATCTCTTACTGGCTAACACACTAGGATGCCACACAACAATCTCTTACTGGCTAACACACTAGGATGCCACACAACAATCTCTTACTGGCTAACACACTAGGATGCCACACAACAATCTCTTACTGGCTAACACACTAGGATGGCACACAACAATCTCTTACTGGCTAACACACTAGGATGCCACACAACAATCTCTTACTGGCTAACACACTAGGATGCCACACAACAATCTCTTACTGGCTAACACACTAGGATGGCATACAACAATCTCTTACTGGCTAACACACTAGGATGCCACACAACAATCTCATACTGGCTAACACACTAGGATGGCACACAACAATCTCTTACTGGCTAACACACTAGGATGCCACACAACAATCTCTTACTGGCTAACACACTAGGATGGCACACAACAATCTCTTACTGGCTAACACACTAGGATGCCACACAACAATCTCTTACTGGCTAACACACTAGGATGCCACACAACAATCTCTTACTGGCTAACACACTAGGATGGCATACAACAATCTCTTACTGGCTAACACACTAGGATGCCACACAACAATCTCATACTGGCTAACACACTAGGATGCCACACAATAATCTCTTACTGGCTAACACACTAGGATGCCACACAACAATCTCTTACTGGCTAACACACTAGGATGCCACACAACAATCTCTTACTGGCTAACACACTAGGATGCCACACAACAATCTCTTACTAGCTAACACACTAGGATGGCATACAACAATCTCTTACTGGCTAACACACTAGGATGCCACACAACAATCTCATACTGGCTAACACACTAGGATGCCACACAACAATCTCTTACTGGCTAACACACTAGGATGCCACACAACAATCTCTTACTGGCTTACACACTAGGATGCCACAAAATAATCGTGTATAACCACATGGCACAGTCCGGAGTTGACAACATTCCTGGTGAACCTCTACAGGCGGGAGGAAAAACCATAATAAACGCACCTTGTAGGATTTGCAACAAGATCTGGCAGTCAGAAGAATGGCAATTTACAACTCTGTCAAAACTATCGCACCCTCGGCCTCATAAGCCATTCTAGCAAAGTCCTGTTAAAAATTTTATTAAATCGACTAAAACCGATAGCTGGTAAAATCATATCAGAAGAACAAGCGGGTTTTAGACAAGATCGCAGCACAACAGAATTAATCCTATACCTCAGAAAGAATACTTTGTGAGAAATATCCCCAAAACCAAGAGAATCTTTTCAATGTCTTTATTGATTTCAAGAAAGCTTCCGCTCGAGTATGAGACAGGGCACTCTGGGCGACAATGGAAAAGTACAACATCAATAAAAACATAATTAAAGTGATCCAGAACCTCTACAAGGATGCCACAATAATATTAGGGACTGGTTCAAAACCACAGTTGGAGTAAGACAAGGCTGCCTTCTTTCACCAACATTTTTCAATATCTTCCTTGAAAGGATAATGGAAGATGCTCTCGAGGGTTATGAAGGTACTGTAAGCATTGGAGGAAGAAGAATTACTAACTTGCGCTTCGCAGATGACATTTATGGCCTAGCAGGGACAGAAAAGGACTAGCTGACCTAGTGATGCGCATTGACAAGACTTCTGCAGCATATGGTATGCAAGTGAATGCCGAAAAATCCCAACTTATGAAATAGTCAAAAGGGCTTTAAAAGGGGGCATCAGTATTGGAGGTGAAAAGTGTTAGCAGCTTCAAATACCTCGGAGCTATAGTCACAGATGAGGGAACGAAACCTGGCCTACTGGCCCGAATAACAGTCCACAGCAGCCCTTTCAAAACTTAAAATAATATTGAAATAAAGGCTTAGCCCTCGGTACCAAAATCAGACTGATGCGCTCCCTGGTCATGGCCCCATTTTTATATGCTTGTGGGTCTTGGGCGCTGACTGCAGAACTAGATAGGAGGATCCTAGCAATGGAATTGAGATGATACAGAAGAATCCTAGGTATCACTTTTAGAGATAGCATCACAAACCAAGCGATTAGAGACAGGGTTACTGTTGCGATTTGACCCCATTATGACCTGCTAACTATTATAAAAAAAACGCAAGCTTTAAGTCTATGACCATATTACAAGATCTTTGGGGCTCGCAAAGACCATCCTTCAGGGAATAGTACCAGGAAAAAGAAGAAGAGGCAGAAAGAGAAAGCGTCGTGAGGACAACATAAAAGAATGGACGGGTCTGCCATTGAAAGAGGCTCTAACTAAGGCAAAAGACAGAGATAAATGGAGAAAGACGGTCGACAATGATGCCCCAACGGTCCAATAGACTAATGATGCACAACCTAATTTGACCTGCGGGCTTATTACTTTCCGATACTCGTGTCGCGGGCAACAAGAACGAAAAGGTACAAAAACGAATTGAAATGACCAGAAACTATTAGATAAGATACCCTTGGATCTTACATTAATAAATTGGATATTGGAAGCTAATCTTCTTTTTCACGGGCCAGAAAATGGCTTGATTTCTGTTCTTATAATATGAGCAACGTTGTAGCTAATTTTGCAACGACTCATTTTCTCTTTTTAGTAAATATTCCCATTGGTCCTACAATCTGTATGAGTAGTTTAACATCTTTTATTCGCGGCTTAAATCAAGGATGTTGCCATATTTGTTTTATAAAGCCGTTTACATGTAAAACAGTCGCATTTTCTTTACAAATCAAATCTGTTGGCTTATTATAATGTTCCACAAAAAGTAAAGATCACTGTTTCCATTTAATAAGCGTACAGATATTAAAAGTCATGGTACCAATTAACTAAAGAAAAATTGAAGGCCCTAACATAGGTAAAGACACTTTTGTCCACTTTTTTTTTTGGATGGGGGATTTTCTACACTTTGTGCTCACATTTGGGCTGGCCGTATTTTTTGGGCACCACTAGACTAAGGGATAGGTCAAGCTAAAAGTAAGGCAGTATGTAAACAAAAAAAACTATTTTTTTTTATTTTCAGAAAATTAAGTTTTGTCGATAAACACCTAAGATTTAAAATTAACATTACTTGAACAATATCGCTCTATTGCTTTAAATGTATTATACACATCCTTATATATGGATGTATTCAATGGTCTTCAACCTTTTTTGGCCTACCGCCCCCCTTTTCCTATTTTTTTTAGAAAAATCTGCCAGCGTCTCCCTCTAAGAAAAAAAAAGTCATTTATTTATTAAATTTTAAGCTGTCGATAACACTTATCCCGCATGGGGGACGACCGCATGACAAAGGTGGTCTTCTTTGGCGAGCTTAGAGGAGGACGGCGTTATATATATTGTTACGAATCTCACTATCCAGGCTCTCTGCAAACTGCACCATATAACACCAACTCAAAGAACTTGACAACCCAGGGCTCCAAAGTAACGTAACATTTTAATAGTTGAATAAATAACAGCGAATACTGTACAATTGGCAGCACGTAACACAAGACTGTACAAATATCTCTCCGACGTATCAACTCTTGCACTGGCCTCTCCGTCTCGTTCCGGGCTTGCACTGGGTTTAACAG
Source organism: Biomphalaria glabrata (assembly GCF_947242115.1). Taxonomy (NCBI): domain Eukaryota; kingdom Metazoa; phylum Mollusca; class Gastropoda; family Planorbidae; genus Biomphalaria; species Biomphalaria glabrata. The sequence goes on from NC_074719.1 coordinate 22,024,711, forward strand.
TTCAGGACTGACTTCACACACTAGGCTCGTTGTGTCGGTTTCGATCACAGACCAAGATCAAGACGCCGTTCGTCTCAACTGTACTTGATAGTACTCCGCACTGAACCGTCGTAATGCTCCGTACAAAACCACACCGCTGAACTGTGCTGTAGTCGACCGTGTTCTGAACTCTTGTCGTGAACGTCCTTTCTGTACCGTCTTGACTGCGACACCTCCGCTCTTATATAGGGTCCCTACTGGCCTTCTCGAACCGGACAGAACGCCGCTCGACGTTTCTAGGTGGTCAGAAGACTACAACTCTCGTGACGCTCCTGAGCTCTGTTCACGACGACGATCCTTCCCGAACCGTCCTGTTGACACTGTGACAAGTCAAAAGCTTGCCGTCAGAGTCACTCAAACTTATCACAGCATTAATTATTATTTATCATTATTTATTTATTTTATTTTACTTATTTCCACGTCCTATCCCCAATTTCTTCACCCGCCCCACCTTTCCCTCTCCAGGCTAGACTGAGTCCACCACCTTGGCGGCTTTTCCACTTATCTTCCCTTGACCGGGGTAAAGATAAACACACAATCTCTTTTGTCTTACCCGCCGGATGTCTGACAACCGCAGTTGACACTACTTGGGTGGAATGCAACCAATCTTTCTCCCCCCCCCCCACGTCTTTCTTTGATCAAAGAGATTACTTGAGTCAACACGCCTCTCGACGCTCCAAGGTGCGACTCCCATCTCAAGTCTAATTCACCCACGTGTAAGATAATTCTTAGCCTAGGACATTTCCTGTTTCCGCCCACATTTTCCAGGCCTATATATAAGGTAGATTAAATCAAGCCAGACCCTCTCATTTTCTCATTTGAGCTGAGCTATCGAGTCTGGACTGCTTCATTTATTCTTTCTCTTAGAGGAATACCTGGTGGTAAGCCGAACTTAATCACAAGTTCCATCTTAATTACTTTGTGCATATTTCTCACTGGATACTATCATGTGTATTTTATTACTTCATTTATATTTACTTAGTGCATTGTGTATTTCTTACTATCGTAAGTAGAAAACATTTAAATATGGCATATGTATTTATTTATGTATTGCATTAATCTATTAATGCTATGTCGCTCAACGGATCGTTGATGCAACCATGTATATATTTGTACATCTTATTTTATTTCGTTTATCTCGGCTGACCGCCTTGATAACCTTACAATCGCACTAATACTGCGCTCAGAAAAGAGATATGAATTATCTCCCCTTTAGTCATTCTACTTTGACGAGAGTTGCACCCCTTGAACGGACATCCTCTCCATTCAAGCGCGCTCCATTGTTCTCGGCCGACGGTCGAATATAAACAGACAGTCCTGGTCGCTGACCACCGCCCATTCCACCCCCCCCCCTTTTCTTCCAACTTGTGTTGTTTATTTGAGATTATTATTTCCCCTTATATGTACATTTTTATATTATTATTTCCCCTTTTATGTACATTTCTATATTGCTGCTATCTGCCATCTATTTTCCAAATCCCATTTGTCATCATCTCCCCATTGTGCTCTAAAGCAATTTTACCAATCCGACGAATGCACCTCAGTCGAGGGCATCGATAAGATGCATGAGAGACATGTCCTAACTTGTCTTTATTTATCCGCAGCCTCCCTCAGGTGTCTGCCTATGTGCTTAGTGCTATTCAGCGCTGCACTTGCCTACTGAGATCTACCCAACTATTTGTTTGGATCACCTGCCTATTTATTTGCCATTGCCCGCCTAGTCAATTGCCTATTTGCTATTGAGTTTCATCTCCCACCTACGTGGATCTACTCAACTCTACTACTTGGCGTTATCGGCCTTGCCCGCCTATTCGAAAGCCCACCTGTCAACTTATTAGGTGCGACGTCCATATAGACACAGATCTGTGCGAGACGTCATAGCCACGCCAACCCTCTGCAACTCACTGGACATATCCTGCTCATTACGCTGCCCACGGCAGATCAGCTCTGCCCGCAATAACCTTGTGCCCACGGTAGCCGGCCACTCGCCCTACTGTGCCCACTACAGATATCAGAACTTTGGATTGAGACTCCACAAGAACTGAATCACCGGCGTCCCTCTATCCGCTAGAGCGCCACCTCCAGCTGCAGAACCTCAAGCCAGGATCACAGCCAGCTGCGACATCAACAGGACAACCAGCTAAGTTCAGAAGACAAAGTGACATACTCTCTTATTAAGTGCAAGAGTGATGATTAGAGATATCATTGATTAGAGATAGATACAAACCCTCCCCCTTTTTATTCTTTATGTAAATATTTATGTAAATAAATATTCTTCATTTTTAACTTTGTATCTATCTTTCATTGCTTGTCTCGTTGCGTGCCTGCTCCCGATTTATATGCTGACGGGTTGGTGTGTGATAATCTCAAAAATAATCATCCCTAAACATTGAACGCGCCAAACACACATCATATTCCCCAACCTATCACAGACACTCGACTCGGCTAACCGTCGTAGCTCGTCAAGGTTGACCGCTCGTCTAACGCTGGCCTGGGGCGATTCGGGTGACTACACACACACCACTACCCCCATTTGTGCCACCACCAGGTTTAAAACAATATATATATATATATATATATATATATATATATATATATATATATATATATATATATATATATATATATATATATATATATATCTTAAGAGTGCTAAATCAGACGTTTAGTTTATGTAAATCTACATCTCTACAAATCAATGCTGAAAGATTATTTAAAATCGTTAGGCTATAAGTTTGTAACCAGTTTTAATTGTTAGTCTTAATCAATTTTCAAACAATATCATAAGACTTATAAAAAGGGATGCATTTTTCTAAGAGGCCACTAAAACATATCCCGTTTTGCCGTTTTTTTTTTGTTCTTAATATTGTTTGAATAGTAGAATTTTATAATTGTTCATGAATATTCCTAAATTATTTTGGGATATTGCTATATGTTCGTGAAGCCGACTTGGTTTCTTAACGTATAGGAAAATGCCGTCATTGAAAGTAGAACATTGGAATACTTTTTATCTAGTGAAAATTCACTAAAACTCAGGAAAATATTCCTTTACATAAAAGCGAGTTTTCGTAACAACACTTTGTCAATGTATTTTGTTTTAAAAAAGGTTAAACTATCCCATCCAGATGTTAGCCTTAACGGGTTTTTAAAATTAGATTTTAAATATTAATATACTAACATAAAAACTAAAATATGAAAGTCGTAATACATAGTTTGTTTATCGAATCATAAACTTTTACGCGCTTAAGATCTAAGGACAATAGATACCGTCTGATTACAGCAACAGAGTAAGAGTTTAAAAATGGAAAACGAGATTCTTAACTCAATTTCTAACGTTGTTTCTGTTCTTAAGTTAGAAGCAAGCAAACTAGAATTGTGTTTATATTTAGTTTATCAGCTTTAATTATACAAAAAAAAAATTATTTGTTTTATTTCAGTGCACCTTTAGTTTCTTCTTTCATCTTTACTTTTCCCTGTAGGCCCAGCGCCCTCTTACCGCCCCCTATTGTGCCCAGCGCCCCCTACCGCCCCTTGGCTCCCAGCGCCCCCTAATTTCACGAAAACGCCCCACATGGGGCGATAGCGCCCCCATTAAAGACCACTGAAAATTGTATGTGCAAGGCGTCTAGCTGATTTAAAGTATAATATTATATCGAACATTTTAATTTTTTTTTTTTTTATTATTCCACAATGAAGCAAATTTCAATCTTTTGAGTACTAAATTCATTTAAAATGTTATTATTAAGCCTTGAAAAATCTGCCAAAAAATGTGTGTGTGTGTGTGTGTTTGTGTGGAGAAAAGGGGGGCCTTTGTAAGCTCTGCTGCAAGATATTAAAGCTAACAGCCAATTAGAACCTGAGTAATCATTGTTGAGCAATATATTATAATTAAAGAACTGTGACAGCGGTATTGAACCTAAATTAATTTTCTCTTCCTAATTTCAATAGTTTTATAGTGCAATTACTTAGTGCAGTGTTTACATAAACTGCTTTACGCAGTACCCTACGTGTTGCACAAGGCCAGAATAGGTGCTCTATGAAATGAGTAGTCAACTTGAAGGCCAGCACGTTAATTAATCTATCTTAAACAAACAAAACAACAAAAAAAAAAGCAAAGTGTTCCGCTAAAACCTCAGTATGTGCGAAGTGTTCCCTGTTAGGCGCTTCCGCGGTAACTAATGCAAACAAACTAAATGGAGGTCACACTGAACGTCATGCAGAATCCACTAACACCGTCGAAAGGCCGAACAATCAATAGAAGTTAGTCGACGCTGATGTTCAATATCAAACAAGTTTAATACCAATGAAAGGAACCATCGAATGTCACCTACTTATAGCCTTTTATAGCTTCTTATCTCTACGTTGTTATGAAAGCGTCTGATTATGTCGACTGGTATTTCATTCTAACTATAAAACTTTATCCTTATTTAAAGTCACGTCATTGTCACTAAGTCACTAAGTTCCCTTATTTCCGAACTAAATCAGGAATTCCTAATCGTGCCATAACAAACTGTTCAAAAAAAAAGTTTGTGAAACACTGACGTAGGGAGAGAAATAAAAATCGTATTTGGGGGTTTGCTACCTTAATAGTTCTACGGCAGATGTCAGAAGTGGCAACTGAGTTTGCTGGTCAGGTAAAATACTTTGCACTCATCCTTACTCTAGGGAGTCGAAGACATTGTCGAGTTTGTGTCTGGCATTTAATCATAGTGTCATTGATATTTTCTCATTATGTTATGTCTTTCACCTTATGCAGTAGTGCAAACACATATTCGCTCGAACAAACGTGACGGACTGACGGCCACACTAAAAGCCTACAAGCTACCCATAGAGATGTGAGCCGTAAAAGATATTAGAGGTATTATACTTAAAAATCTGAATATCGCTTGTTCTACAAATAAAATATATTAATTTGAATGGTTAGTATTATTTCAAGTTATTGCACTGGTTCCAGTGGGGGGGTGCCTTAGGGGCGATCGCCCCTACCACTCGGGGGGGGGGGGGGCTACGAATTTTAGTAAAGAAAAGAAACACAATTTTGTATGCGAATTTACTAGTTATGTTAATAATATATACTAATTATTTATATTTCAATCTATTTCTATATTATTTCTAGTATGTATTTTGTGGGATGGGGCATCAATCCCGCCACCCCTACCATAAACTTTCGAATGGGGGGGGGCTGTCCAATTTATTTGTAGAAATCACAGCTTGTTAACAGAATCAATTAAATATCTACATAATTAAAACTTGTTATTGATATTTTAATCAATCTTTATATTATGTTATTCCCTTGTAGTCGATAACGTGTGTGTGTGTGGGGGGGGGCGCAAATATATATCTACTGACCTTCTTACTGTGACAAGTCAAAAACTCGCTGTCAGAGTCACTCAAATTTATCACAGCATTAATTATTATTTTTCATTATTTATTTATTTTATTTTAATTATTTCCCCATCCTACCCCTAAATTCTCCACCCGCACCACCTTTTCCCCTCCAGGCTAGACTTAGTTGACAACCTTGGAGATAGCTAAGGCGCGTCCTTTCATTTATCTGCCCCTGATCGGGGAAAGGTAAACACACAATCTCTTTTGTCTTACCCGCCGGATGTCTGAAGTACGGTCGCGGTTGACACCACCTTGGTTGGAATGCAAACCAATCTTTCTCCCCCCCCCTTTTTCCCACGTCTCTCTTTGATCTAGGAGACCGCGAGGACAAACCCGCCCATTGATCTTCCCAATGTGCGACTTCCATCTCAAGTCTAATTCACCCACGTGTAAGATAATTCTAAGCCTAGTACATTTCCTGTTTCCGCCCGCATTTCCAGGCCTATAAAAAGTAGATCCAAATCAAGCCAGACCCTTTCACTCCTCTATCGCTGTCAATCGAGTCTGGACTATATCATTTATTCTCCCTCCTAGAGGAATACCTGGTGGTAGGCCGAACTTAATCACAAGTTCCATCTTAATTACTCTGTGTATATTTCCATTGGATTTTATCATGTGTAGTTTATTATTTCATTTATATTTAATTAGTGCATTGTGTATTTCTCACTGTCGTAAGTAGAAAACATGAACATGGCTAATGTATATTTTATGTATTGCATTAATCTATTAATGCTACGTTGCTCAATTGATCATTGATGCAACCGTGTATATATTTGTACACCTTATTTTATTTCCTTTATCTCGGTTGACAGCCTTGATAATTTTACTATCGCACTAATACTGCGCTTAGAAAGGAGATATGAATTATCTCCCCTGTAGCCATTTCACTCTAACGAGAGTTGCGCCGCTTGAACTGACACCCTCTCCATTCAAGCGCGCTCCATTGTTCTCGATCGACGGTCATATGTAAACATACCGTCAGGGTCGCTGACCACCGCCCAATTAACCCCCCCCCTTTTCTTTCTCTATCCACCTGCGTTGTTTATTTGAGATTATTGTTTCCCCTTCTATGTACATATTATATTATTACTTTCCCTTTTATGTACATTTTTATATTGCTACTATCAGCCATCTATTATTCCAAATCCCATTTGTCATCATCTCCCCTTTTGTGCTCAAAAGCAATTTTACCAATCTGACGAATGCACCTCAGTCGAGGGCATCGATAAGATGCATGAGAGACATGTCCTAACTTGTCTTTATTTATCCGCAGCCTCCCTCAGGTGTCTGCCTATTTATTTATTGGATCAACGATCTATTTACCTGCATATGTGCTTAGTGCTATTCAGCACTGCCTTTGCCTACTGAGATCTACTCAACTCTATTACTTGGCGCTATCGGCATTGCCCGCCTATTCGACAGCCCACCTGCCGAGCTATTAGGTGAGACGTCCCTATAGATTCAGATCTGTGCGAGACGTCATAGCTACGCCAACCCTCTGCAACTCACTGGACATACCCTGTTCACTACGCTGCCCAGGCAGATCCGCTCTGCCCGCAGTACACTTGTGCCCACGTTAGCCGGCCACGCGCCCTACTGTGCCCACTACAGATATTAGAATTTTGGGATTGAAACTCCACAAGAGCTATATCACCGGCGTCCCTCTATCCGCTAGAGCGCCACCTCCAGCTGCAGAACCTCAAGCCAGGACACAGCCAGCTGCGACATCAACAGGACAACCAGCTAAGTCGGAGGACAAAGTGACATACTCTCTTATTAAATGCAAGAGTGATGATTAAAGCTAGTATTATTTAGAGATAGAGGCAAACCCTCCCCCCTTTTATTCTTATATGTATATTTATGTAAATAAATATTCTTCATTTTTAACTTTTGTATCTAACTTTCATTGCTTTGTCTCGTTGCGTGTCTGCTCCCGATTCATATGTTGATAGGTTGGTGTGTGATAGCTTTAAAAATAATCATCCCCTAGACATAAAACGCGTCAAACACACGTCACATTTCCCTACCTGTCACACTTACCTAAACCCTTTGAGTTGTGGGCGGTCCTACTTTTATTTAGAAATCAAAGTTTGTGAACAAAATTAGTTGAATTACTTTATAGTTTTTATATTATATCGATACACGTCTAGTATCTTAACCGAGTCGGTGAGGTGTGGGGGGGGGGGAATTGTTTCTACTGCTTTCTCTACTCTAGCTCTCTGAGTGGTGGGGCGATCTTATTGTTATGGAGAAATCATAGTTTGTGAACAAAATGTATTGAATAACTAGAAAAAATGGTACATGTTGATGTTTTAACCCATTTGTATATTATGTGGCACCACACTCTGACCTCAAATTGTATCATTAGTAAATATAAAATGAAAAGGGTTGTACCAGGTGGGAGGGGCAATACATGCAATCACCTTCCGTCCATCGGACAAACTAATACTTTTTCTTTTTCTATTTTAAATAAGAAATTACAAAATTAATAAAAAAAATGTTACTAATATAATTTATATGTGCTATAAATTAAATTCTTATATCAAAGAATACATTAATGCAAAATGCAATCACTAGCAGAAATGATAAAAAAGAGCGAGGATTAACATTTTCACTCTACCGCCCTCTCCCCTTTCCAGACAAAAAACATGACGTTTTAAAACAGAATTGTCAAATATGACGGCAGAGTTTCTGTAATTGCACACAAATTGATCTTAATTATTTTAAGAAAGACTTTGTTTTTCGAAAATTTAGAATTCATACGAAATTTTTCATTATAAGAGTAACAATTGAGATGAGTTCTGAACCCAAATATTGTTTTCCTAGTCATCTTTTTCAAACCTTTACTCACAATGAAATTTTTATATTATATAGACAAAAATGGGACTTTAACTGACAATATGCACTTGAATCCTAAAAATGCAAAAAAAAAATAAAATTAGAGTAGAATCTAATTGGTCCACTTCATTTCTAAAGCCATTCCAAATTTTTTTGTTTAGAGCTTTGAATTATACTTTTGTAACAAAACAAAGTTACAAATATGCCTATTGAATAAGATGTATCACTTACAAATTACCTTTTTTAAAAAATATTTTTTTTCCAATAATTTTTTTTTCGGCGGCGATCCTAAAAATCTTAATCTAAATATATGGGGTATCTTATTTTTTCAAGGAACAACTCAGTTGTATTTTCATTGTACTAAAGGCCTGTAAACTCAAATTTGAATATTTTTAAAGTAAAACATTATTCAAACAGTCATTTTTTTAATAGGATGAATAATGAGCTGCAGATGTCAGGACAATGCAATTCTGCAGTGAAGAATGCAAGGAAACGTTATTGGCGTCTGACCCCACTGGGTGAGCTTGCTGCACTCAGACCTCGTAGCTGTCAACAGAAAGGATTCAACATGGCTGGGTTTTTTTTAAAGTTTTTTTTTCGAATATTTTTTTTTTCGGCGGCGATTCTCAAAGCCTTATCTAAATATGTGAGATATATTATCATTTCAAGGAACTAATCGGTTGTATTTGCAATTTAGTATGGTCCTGTAAATTCACATTAGAATATTTTTCAAGTAAAACATTATTCAAAAGTTCCTTCCTTATAGGATGAATAATGAGCTGTAGATGTCAGGAGAATGCGTTTCTGCAGTGAAGAATACAAGAAATCACTTTTGGAGTCTTACAGCGCTCCCCCAGACCACCTAGCTATCAAGAGAAAGGCCTCAACATGGCTGTTGTTTTGGTTTTATTTTTCTTTAATTTTCGCCGAAGCTTGAGAAACACTGCTTTATCTTTTAATTCTCTTATATACGCAGTATGCGCGTTTATGCTTAGAGTTAGAGTTAGTGGGCGTAAGGGTTAGGGTTCGGAAAAAAATCGCCCCCCCCCCACTCCAATGTTCTGGATCCGTTAGTGATGTGAACAAACTTGTGTCAAATATCATTGGCATATGTCATGGCCTAGAATTTTATTTTACTGAATTATTATTAATAAATTGCAATTACATAAATTATTAATGTTTATGTAATCAATTATTATATTTAATTTCTATAATTATATTATAATGTGTTTCTGTAGTGTGAAATGTTAGAAATGTTAGTCCGTGCCGTTTGGGTCAATTGAAGCTTGAAATTCCACCTAACAGACACACCATGCACACACAGTTGTAAATAAAGGAACAAACTATGTGAATGATGATTTAAAATAAAACATGAATTTAATGCTCATATATATAATATATATAATATATAATATATATAATATATATATATATAATATATATATATATATATATAATATATATATATATATATATATGGTGACCGGTCACTTCATCCCCGGTCACTTCATCCCCGGTCACTTCATCCCCGGTCACTTCATCCCCGGTCATTTCATCCCCTGGTCACTTCATCCCCCGGTCACTTCATCCTCCGGTCACTTCATACCCCGGTCATTTCATCCCCTAGTCACTTCATCCCCCGGTCATTTCATCCCCTGATATTTTCATCATCTGTTCATTTTATCTAACAAATTGTAATTTTAAAAAGCATTAAATGAGCAATATTTAATGTATTCCTTTTTTACTTAAATGACAAAATTGTAACAGAACAAAATAAAAATTAAATACTATTAAAAACTATAAAAAATTTTAGCATGTAAAAATAAAAAGGTAATGTAAAAAAGTGTTTTTGTGTTTATCTATTGTAAGTACAGAAGACGATCCATCGATTCATACTGATGAACAATGTTTGTTATTCTCTTAGCCAGTGTTGCATATTTCTTCCTTGGGCGTTCTTCAGTGCCGGCGCTAGCCTGTAAAACTGATGCCTTGTGCAGCTGACTATCCTTTCGTAAACCATCTAGAAATGTCCACATAGTTGGATGGTGGCATGAAAATAGAGATTGGAGGGCGTTATGCCAACCTTCCACAGCGTTATTCGTTCTCGCAACACCACCTATTATGTCCAGGTATTTATTCCATGTACTTGGAGGGATTAAAGCTGAAGCATAGTTATCTCCTCTGCCACGCTGTCTGCGACCACGTACATAGGTATGCTCGAAGTAGGATAACAGTTCCGGCATCCGATCGTGTTGTGGCATGGAATCAGCGAGTAATTCAAAGGAATCACTAATGTGTTCTTCACGTACATAGGCCAAAGCCGAAAGACATCTTACCATACCACGTAACTCATTACAACCGTCATAGTCACTTTTCATGCCCAATTCATTGACTTTACGTAATACAGCTTGACAGAGGTGAAAATAACATCCCGTTACTCTGCATGTCTGAAACTTCTCTTGTAAAGCTGTCATGGCGGCTTTCTCGAAGTCTGTAACAATAATTTCTGGTGTTACACTTGGTACAAGTTCTTAGATTGCTTCCAGCAATCTATCATACGTAACTCTGGTTTTGTCCTGAAGTAAGCAGTACAACACTGGTGGAATCACACCCTGAGCGTATTGAAAGTGAATTGTGTAGAGTTGATAAAATAAACAGGGGACAACCTTAAAAGTACCATCAGCAAACCAACATTTGCTACGTCCGAGCCATTCTAGTAACTGTCGGTCACCGAAAAACTAGAAATCGATTATTTTCGCTTTTCTCCAAGGAGTCGTATAATAGAAACTCTTTGTACACTGCTGGTACCTCAAAGTTAGCCTCAGCCAGAAGAGATGGCCAAGCTCTACCAATGTCTTTGTTTCTGAGTCGTTCACGATGTCGTCTGAGAGTCCTGCTTATAACACTTTTTTCTGGGCCAAGCCATCAGAACAGAAGGAGGTAAGTCGATGATTACATTAGCCTGGCAACGCCCCCGGTGTTGTTGTGGTTTCCGACATCTTCTCCTTCATTTTTTCTAATTTTAAGGACATATTAAACTCATCATGATGGGCATTTATGTTCACATAAATATAGGCCCACCAGTTTTGATATCTAAAATGAATATCAATAAACAAAATACATAATTACATTTACTTGTAGAAATGAAATATCGATAGAAATAGTCCTATAACACAATTTGTAACTTTATTGTTTAAAAGTAAGTCCGCATTTATTAGAAAAAAATAAAACCTCATTTCAAGGCTAAAAATGACTCTCCCATTTTCAAGAAAGAGCGATTGAAAAATAAAATAAAGTGAAATATGGTCGTACTTTCACCACACCTTGGCCTTTGATGATAAGTTATCAGCGGCACGGTCATAATTATTCTAATCACACTTCTATCTCTCAAAAGATTCCCACTACTTGCACTACACCTTGGCCTTTAATAAGTGCACATCCAGATTTACCATATAATAGATTTCTTATTAAGAATACAAAGTGGAAGAGGAAACACCATAAACGCATTAGTAATATGTCTTTAATGTCAAAAAGAAAGCATTCTACATAATCATATTTATATATTAAATATTTAATTGGGGATGAAATGACCGGGGGATGAAGTGACCGGGGGATGAAGTGACCAGGGGATGAAATGACCGGGGATGAAGTGACCGGGGATGAAGTGACCGGGGATGAAATGACCGGGGATGAAGTGACCGGGGATGAAGTGACCGGGGATGAAGTGACCGGGGATGAAATGACCGGGGATGAAGTGACCGGGGATGAAATGACCGGGGATGAAGTGACCGGGGATGAAGTGACCGGGGATGAAGTGACCGGGGATGAAGTGACCGGGGATGAAGTGACCAGGGGATGAAGTGACCGGGGATGAAGTGACAGGGGATGAAATGACCGGGGATGAAGTGACCGGGGATAAAGTGACGGGATGAAATGACCGGGAACCATATATACATACATATATATATATATATATATATATATATATATATATATATATGTATATATATATATATAAAATATTGTTACAGATGAACAGTGATAGGTAGAGGTCAACGTATGACCCCGGCGAGATGACACAGCAGCGAGTGTCCTCTGGAATCTACATGTACAAACAAAGACAGGATGTGACGTGCCCTCACGTGTTGTTCCAGGGGACGAACAGATCTAAGTAGGGGGATAGTTACTAATGAACAGTGACAGATAGGGGTCACTACGTGTGACCCCAACTTGATGACACTGCAGCCGATGTTTTCTGGAATCTACATGTATAAACAAAGACAGGATGTGACGTTTCCTCACGTGTTATTTCAGAGGATACTAGCCGTGTTTGTGCAACTTTGGACAAGCGATTAGGGACTCTATATAAGCCAGAGAGTTAATGTTAAAGTCAGTCGTATGGAGTCGTGAGTGAGCCGTTACAGTCGATACAGACGATGTAAGACGTATGCGGCTCTGTGGAAGAGAAATGTGTACGACTCGATGTAAGTTAACTAGGGTAGAGTTAACTGGAGTGGACTACTGTCGTTAAAGTCTATACAGCGAACTACAGTGGACTTGAGCCGTTACAGTCGATACAGTCGATGTAAGACGTGTGCGGCTCTGATTCGATAGACTTGAGGACGACTTGGTTCAGCTTTGGGAGACCTGGAGCGACACTGGGAAGTGTGTCGTTGGTCTGTTCTGTGGAATACGGCTCGAGGAAAGTTGAGAAGAGATGAATTGCAACGAAGTGAAGAGATGAATTGCAACGAAGTATAGCTAACTGTAAACTGACAGATATTGTACAGTCTCCTACGCTACATGTTACAGTAATGTTAGAGTTAATAGTCATTAAAGTTATATGAAACTGAAAGTTTAGTCGTCAAGTTCTTTGCTGTGTGTGCCAACTAATACATCTAGCCATAAGATTCAGAAATACGTAACAATATATACACAATGAAAATGATATGAATGAAGAATAAGTAATAACATATATCGAGATATAGGTGCTAAATTATAATAACTTTAACAGTAATTATTCAGATATAGACCTAAATAAAGGAGTATAAACTTCGAATCACCTAGTTTAATATTGAAAATCGGTCGTAAACATCGAACTATTCTTTATTGGCAATGATACAATCAATGAAGTAACATTGGTAATGAAATATCAACACTGACAATGGCAACTCAGGACTGTTATCTACACTTCTGAAAGCCAACACCGGTATGGAAGTCCTAAATCAGCACTTCGACACCCATCCTGATAACGGTAGCATGAACACTTGAACTAGCAAGGGTAACATCAATACTGAGAGAAGTAACTCAACACTGGAACCATATAACACTAACACTGAAACCATATAACATTAACACTGGAACCATATAACAGAAACACTGGAATCATATAACACTAACACTAGAACCATATAACACTAACACTGAAATCATATAACACTAACACTGGAACCATATAACACTAACACTGGAACCATATAACACTAACACTGAAACCATATAACACTAATACTGGAACCATATAACACTAATACTGGAACCATATAAAACTAACACTGGAACACTTGTGTGACTAAAGAGGCCAATCCTTGATACATAGCTGCGATCGCAGGTTGGGCATATATAATCACCAGGCGCCATTGCATTTTCACCCTTCTTTCTGCTTCTGTTTTGTATGACATCTGCAATCCGTGACCCTTCCTTTATGCTCTGTCTCCATGTGGATCTTTCCAGTGCCACCTCTTCCCAGCTGCAAGTGTTGATTTTGAAGAGCTTCATGTCGCGTTTGAATACATCCGTATAACGTAAAAGTAACACTAACACTGGAACCATATAACACTAACACTGGAACCATATAACACTAACACTGGAACCATATAACACTAACACTGGAACCATATAACACTAACACTGGAACCATATAACACTAACACTGGAACCATATAACACTAACACTGGAATCATATAACACTAACACTGGAACCATATAACACTAACACTGGAACCATATAACACTAACACTGGAATCATATAACACTAACACTGGAACCATATAACACTAACACTGGAACCATATAACATTAACACTGGAACCATATAACGCTAACACTGGAACCATATAACACTAACACTGGAACCATATAACACTAACACTGGAACCATATAACACTTACACTGGAATCATATAACACTAACACTGGAACCATATAACACTAACACTGGAACCATATAACACTAACACGAACCATATAACACTAACACTGGAATCATATAACACTAACACTGGAACCATATAACACTAACACTGGAACCATATAACACTAACACTGGAACCATATAACATTAACACTGGAACCATATAACACTAACACTGGAACCATATAACATTAACACTGGAACCATATAACACTAACACTGGAACCATATAACACTAACACTGAAACCATATAACATTAACACTGGAACCATATAACATTAACACTGGAACCATATAACACTAACACTGGAACCATATAACACTAACACTGAAACCATATAACATTAACACTGGAACCATATAACATTAACACTGGAACCATATAACACTAACACTGGAACCATATAACATTAACACTGAAATCATATAACATTAACACTGGAATCATATAACATTAACACTTAAACCATATACAAAATAAACAGCAAGACTCTTACGACTAATCTAACACTGGAAACGAATCCACATAGGACAGGGCTGGCGAACCTTTTTCAGTCCGAGTGCCAATTAATTTCAATTTAAAAACAATGAAGATTGTTGCGTGCCCAGTAGGTCTACTAGTGACGCCGCTATATAAAAGAAGTGCAACAGCCAGTACGTCAACTGCATGTATAAAAACAGCTTAGAAACAATATTACTTGTTTATTCAATTTTATGATCCTGACCTACAGATTTGAAGTCTTAGGGCAGGTCAATCAGTGCGACTTCTGCTGTTGTGTGGTAGACGATAACAGTTTGATATCTGGTGTATACCGTGTATTCTTCAAAGTTACACACGCCGCACTTAGTTCATCGGTCAAGCAACTTCTGGTCTCTGATTTAATATAATTCATTGTAGAAAATAAAGATTCGCATGAGTAAGTAGACGAGAAAATTGACAGAATGGATGTTGCTACTTTTATCAGAGAATTGAAAGTTTTAGGCAGGTCTTTCCAAACTTGAAGAATCTTAGTTTCTGCTAATATCTGAGGTTCTAATGATCCATTTAACCGTTCACGTTCAATTCATTCAAGTCGTATTCGTAAGTCATTAAATTTCTGTCTCCAAATTGCGCTGGACTGAAACTCAACAAGCTGCATTTCAAAGTCGTGTAATCCCATTCAAGAAAACATGGTCAAATCCAGAGTTTCAAAATCTACTGTATCTGAATATTTTATAAATTTGGAGGTGTACTCGAATTTTCGAAATTGTTCAAAACGCAGTGAAAATTGTTCAGCAGTTGTGTCAATTATCTCTAAAAACAATATTTTCTGATAATCTTTGCCGGTAGTATCATGAACTTTTAAATCATCCAAAATGTCTTCAGTTTGTTAAAATATTTTAATTCTTCCTTCTCTATGTCACGTTTGTAAATCTTCAACTTTTTCTCAAATGCTGTCAAGATGTCAAATGTCTGATGGACAGATTTTCCGAAACCTTGCAACTTCGTATTAAGTTCATTGAAATGGGATGAAAACTCGGTAAAAAAAAACATTAGTCTGATAAGCCAGTCAACATTTGTCAATTCTGAGCAATTTTGTTTGTTATCATCCATAAAGATTCGAATTTCATCAAGGCATTCCACAAACCGTTCCAGAACGTGACCTCGGCTTAGCCAACGTACGTTGTTGTACATTAATAAGCCAGAGTAACTGGACTGAACTTCATTTAGCAGCTGTTCAAATTTTCTCTTATTCAAAGTACGAGCAGTAATGAAGTTTACGTTTTTTGTGACACATTTCATAATGTCTTCAAGTTCTTCAAGCCGTTTTTTGAACATAGGGCTTGTTGGTGCACAATGCAGTGAAAAGTTATTAGTGGGTGTCCAACATGTCCTATAAACAAAGTAACGAAACCTGCATCTTTTCCAGTCATACTTGGAGCACCATCAGTTGTAACAGAAACTATTTTTTGAGATATACACCTGCATTTCTGAGTTCAGTCACAACAGTTTGACATATATCTGAACCTGTTGTTGTCGTTGGTAAAGTTGCTAATTTTATTAGTTCTTCGTGTATTTCATTTCCTTTGCTATATTTGGCAATGATGGCCAGTCTAGCGGACGATGTCACATCAGCACTTTCATCAAGGGAAATAGAATAGGCTTGACATGCATTAATATCCTTCTTTACTTGTTCTTGAATATTAACATGCAATTTCGTAACGATCGCTTTAACCGTGTTTCGGCTTACTGGCAAATCCTTTATTCTCTTAATGACTTTATCCTTGTTTTGAAAGTCTTCAAACAAATAAGACGCACATTCTAACATTGCTTCCTTGATATAATCACCGTCACTTAAAGGTTTTCCATGCTTAGCTATAATTTTTGATACCTCAAAACTTGCAGCCACTATGTTAGAAGAATTTTAACAAAGTTTACAAAAGAACTGGATTGTGAAATCACTTTTTTTTAAACTCACGCGATATATGTTATTTTTGCTCATCCTCGCTTTTGCCTAAGGGCCAGCTGTGATTGGACTCATAATGACGTTTTACTGATGATGTCCGAGAAACAACACTTTCCAAACACATGGCACAAAAGGCCTTGTTTTCTCTGTGAATCATTCCATATCTTTCAGTCCACCAGTCTTGAAAAGGTCGGCCACTTACTTCTTCTTCATTAAGTTATATTTTTTTTTATTTTTGAGAATGACATGTTATGGTAATTATTCTGATAAAATTTATTGATGGCAACGCTAGCAATCGATGTAAGACCGACACGTTTTCAGTATCGACAAAATGGCGGAAGCTAAAGAGATCTCGTTCAAATACGAGATTTGTCTTGAACAAAACTTATTATGCCCTATGCTCCCCAAATGAAACACAGTCATATAAAAAAATTATATGGGATCTTATCCACTAGCGCTTCTTCCTTATTATTTACAGTTCTCGGAACGTTATTAATTATGGTACTTTGAGATATCCGTGACTTTTCCAAAAAACACATTTCTTAATATCATCGTCGTCGCGTGCCACACAAAATCGTTTCGCGTGCCATCTTGGGCACCAGCCCTGACATAGGATATATCATACCAATATGAAATAAAACTCACCCTAAACAGTGGTCAAAAAGTCCTTCCAAAGAATATGTCCTAGGCAACAAGGAAACAAGGGTGTGGCTGTCCTCTAGAGTCTAGCTTATAAACCACAAAACTTTTCCGGACCCATAACACGGCTTCTTCAATAAGCTAAAGATGGCGACTGACATTCAAAAGTAACTGAGATCACAACAAATCATGACGTAGCGTCAAGGAAAAAAAAATCAAAATAATTCCAAGTGCCAATGACGTCATTGAAACGTCTACGTAGCACATAGAAGAAAGGGGTGCGCAGCAGTAGAAAGTGACGCTCTCATTTTGTGTACCATTTTATGTGATAGTAATAACATCAAATCTCCACACTAAAACTAGCTGCAATAGGAACTATAAAAATAGAACTGGATCATTGAGTACTGAAGACGAAATGAGAGGAGAGTGATAGAGACAAGATTGGGAGCACACTGATTTTAATAACATCTTGGATATAAAACAACAAATGATTCTAATTGTAGCCTTTGTGACTATGTGTATGTATTTACAGTCAACACAACTATTTGTGATTTTCTTCAAAATAAATACTATCATTATTTTCATAATTTAGTATTTAGTTCTGTGGCATATACAACGGTAAAGGTTTTAATTTAATTGGCTGATAATTTCAGCTCTTTAGCTTTAATGATATCTCCCCAGACTTCGTTTCCAAAACATATCTTATAATTTATTATAAATATTTGAAGTTAATGACAAAAATCTACATTAGATTTGAAATTTTAAGAATTATTTTATGACCTTATAGTTAAAATTATAGCAGTAATAGAATAGTGCAGTTGTTTGATAAAAGAAAATGTCTATGACAATTATTTTAGTAAATATTAATTGAAGTTTTGTCTGAGGCCTATACGACAAAGATATCATTTAGTAACCAAATAATAACTCTTAATAGACACACATGCTTTTTTAGATACTTATCGATTTGATTCAATATTACATTGTACCTATAATATTCCACATAAAGTTAACTTTCCAGTCAATTCATTGTTGTTTTTTATTTATTTCAGAGTCTGTTTCAAACGAGCAAAAGTTTATCCCGCTTCTTACACCATGGATGTAGGTGTTAACAGATCCTCTTCAGATATTAGCGATGAAGTGAGGTGCATGTTTGAAATGGTGAATATCTCCGTTCTGACCAGTTTTTTCTGCATTCTGGGGCTCTTCTCAAATCTAATTAATATAATTGTCTTTTATAGACAAGGGCTGAAATCAACAGTCAACATTAGCTTCATGGCGCTGTCCATCACTGACCTCATCAACGTCATTCTACTGCAATGGGTCAGCATAAGTTCGTATCCTTTATTATTAAACAGTCCAGACATTGTGATTTTCCCAAAAGAGGTCAGCTATTATACTAGCGGTATGCCCCATGCTTGCGTGGCTAGAATCACGGCCTGGATCACAGTCTACATTACCGCCGAGAGATGTCTTTGCATTGCATCGCCTTTCATGGTGAAAAGATGTATAACTGTCAAGAGAACAACTCTGGCTATGATCTTTATATACGTGGCAAACATTGTACAGCTAATACCGGAATACTTGCTTTTCACATTGGACTTTAAAAACTTCACACAAATGAATGTCTTGAAATTAGGTCTAGTCATTAGAAGTGATTATATTCACTTAGAAGGCCTGACTATACTCATATATTCTATAAGTATGATCATCTCCTTTTTAGCTGTCATAGGCCTCACCCTTAATTTAATTATCCAACTCAAGAGAATGACTAAGTGGCGACAGAATTCAATGATAAAAAATGAGCAGGCTAAGAGATTTACCAGCAAAGAAAAGATGGTAGTCAGGACAGTGGTGGTGGTAGCTTTATTTCTGATACTAACATTCACTCCAAGTTTTATTATGTGTGGAGTCGTTTATATTGTTCCGGGCATGAGTCTTAATGGACCACTCCGTAACATCTACATCAGCAGTATATCATTTACTTTTCTGTTTGACTCTATCAACGCAAGCGCCAGCGCAGTTTTATATTACATAATAAACAAAAATTATAGGGAAACATTTACGAAAGTGTTTTTTCCCATTTCAATGAAAAGTTTAAAACTCAGATTTAAATTTTGTTGAAGTCAGGCTTTGGTCTTAGAGCCTACACAGAAGAAAGTATTGCTGCAGCTCGGAAGATTGAAGGTAAAGTTTAGCGGGACCACGAAAACAGTCAAAAAGAGAGAATTGGTTTATCTAGGTCATCGAAAAATAATACTATCTATGTCTTACTTGGGACAGACTTCAACTAATGAGTAGGCTTCCTCAGCACACCAGAATCTACATGAACTTTATCAGCCGTGGACAAAGATGTATATAAATACATACATATATATACATATATACAGCAACACAGAAGTGATATATAGACAGTTGCACTTTTGGACATTTATATCAGATTAGCGATTATCTGCTAACCTCTGTCAAAAAATGTTAACTCAAACTCTATGGCCAAACCACAAGGTTCTCAGGGCTCGCATAGACCTTCCTTCAGGGAACAGTACCAGAAAGAAGAAGAAGAGGAAGACAGAGGACGCGATGGGAAGACAACATCAAAGAATGGACAGGCCTGTCATTGAATGAAATTCTAACAAGATGAAGTACAGAGCGGAATGAAGAAAGACGGTTGACAGTCTTCAGTTGGGCCCCAAAGGCTCAACACAGACTAAGGGATAGGTCAAGGTAATTATCAGATGATAACTTCAACTGACACAGATTTCCCACCCCACCTCCGTGCCGTTCATCGCATAAAGCGTCCAGATCTCTCCATCTAGATCGGTCTCACAGCCTTTTCCCATCTGGTGCCCAAGTCTTTTAAGAAGGCGTGACGCCATGTTATACGTTGACGGACTTTTTTTATTTTCTTTCCTCTTTACGGCTTCCATGTTATCTCTGATCTTGGAAAACGTGTTTGTCCTTGATAATAACAACATACATATATCTAATTGTGGCAAGAGAACATACACACTTATCTACCCTTTTTCACTCATAAGCCAATGTCGCAATGCTTTTCTCAAAGAATGGAATTAAATTCGGACTCTCTTTCGAATATGAGGTATTTCGCCTTTTCTTTTAAAAGGCACAAATAAACAAAACATTAAAATATTAGTTGTTATTTTTTAAAACCAATTTCTTAATTTACGTTCAGATAGTATAAAAAAAAACATTATTTTATTTGTCATTGAAAGAGATGAGAGAAAAAATAGACTCTTCTGGGATCGAACCCATGGCATTTGAGATGAGCTCAACGTTCTATGAAACTTGCTAACCAGCCTTGAGTGAAATTTTAATTAGATAATTTAAAAACAAAAATGTGCACGCTATTACATCTATCGAGATTTACATACTGCTGGTCCTAGAGTCTACATATTTATTTTTATTTGTCATTTAAAATTGTATTATTTTTAAACTTTCAATTCATTTCACTTTGTTATTCTCCTACCTTTTGATTATTTTTTAATAAATTTTTATGTATTTTCAATGAAAACATAGAAATGTGTTTTCCTCTTTGTATTTAAAACGAATTTGCAATGCAAATCAGGCTTACTGTATCAGTACGAAATAAAATGTTCATCTACTTCTAATTTTTTTCCCATGAAAAAAAAGTAAATATCAAAATAATTTTTTTTTAAAGAAAAAAGGTTATATTAAGTGTAGTTGTATCAATTAGTTTGGATCAGTCATGTCATGTAATTAAATTTGTAATAGATCTAGATTAACAATAATAAATTTGTGCGATTATCAATTATTCTTATTTAGGGCAATGTCATGCTTTTAACTTTCTCAATACGCTATGATCCTATCGCTTCTCTAGACCAGTTAGGAAAGGGCTAGATGAAGAAAGAAGGATGTATCTGTGTGAATATCACCGCGATCGCTTTTGAAAACCATTTTTTAAAAAGGAAAATAAAAGTTGAACAACCTAAATTCTTTACTCGAGGGCTCTACCCTCCTCAAACCAATCTGCACCAGAGAAGTGCTTATGAAAAGGTTTTATAGTTATCTTTTGTTAATTTCAAAATTTAAAGCAAAGTATTAAGTCAGTGGTTCTTAACCTATGTAGCTCGGCGACCCCTTTTTACAATTCTCCACTCTGCGGCGACCCCCTCCTCCCCTTTACTAAGCTATTGTCGTTCATGAGCATAACTAACTGTTCCTTCTGTTATAGAATGGAACTCTCCTGTAAGTATAGAATGGAACTCTCCTGTAAGTATAGAATGGAACTCTCCTGTAAGTATAGAGTGGAACTCTCCTGTAAGTATAGAATGGAACTCTCCTGTAAGTATAGAATGGAACTCTCCTGTAAGTATAGAATGGAACTCTCCTGTAAGTATAGAATGGAACTCTCCTGTAAGTATAGAATGGAACTCTCCTGTAAGTATAGAATGGAACTCTCCTGTAAGTATAGAATGGAACTCTCCTGTAAGTATAGAATGGAACTCTCCTGTAAGTATAGAATGGAACTCTCCTGTAAGTATAGAATGGAACTCTCCTGTAAGTATAGAATGGAACTCTCCTGTAAGTATAGAATGGAACTCTCCTGTAAGTATAGAGTGGAACTCTCCTGTAAGTATAGAATGGAACTCTCCTGTAAGTATAGAATGGAACTCTCCTGTAAGTATAGAATGGAACTCTCCTGTAAGTATCTGATATGCATTGCCAAAGTTTAATGTTTAATAACGAAGCAGTTTGAAATGATATTCTTAAAACCGATATTTCTCTTTATCATTACACTAGACATATATTACCCGCGGCCCGCGGGTTTTTTGTTTGCGTATCACTGTCGATGAGTCACTGGGAGTGGTTTGTAAACAATTCAACGAAATAATAATGTTATAAGTAAAGGGAATGCGTAAATGTAAAAATAGTATGAATGATGCTATCAAAATAGCTAATCTACTTATATCAACTTTTTTTCAAATAAAAACATTTGCTTGTCTACATATATTTGATTAAAATTTGAAATGAATAGACTAAATTCTGTATGTTCATGTGTTAAAGTATAAAGTAGATATTGATTTAGACATAGATCTAGATCTCGAGTAATCTGGAGTTAAATATTGGCTTGGGTAGAGTTCATTGTGCACATGCGTGACCTTTTTAATTAGATGTACTCGAATGAATGAAACTATTAGAATACATCTTAACACGGCTTCGCAGCTTTAGCGAACGAATGAATGCATTAAAAAATCCTTTGGAAAAACAAATTTGAATGTATGTTCATGTGTTAAAGTATAAAACTTTCTTTGCAAAGAGAAGTTCTATAATCTTTTAGTACGTTGGAGATGGTAGTAACTTGAGCAGAGTTCAGAGTAGTAACTTAAAGTCCTTAGAGACTGTACACGTTATTCTATTAGTTATTTTCTGTACTTAGAGTTGGATACATGCTATTGAAGTTTTTTGTTACCCGCTGTGATGCGGATGTATTTTAGTAGTGAAGTTTTATTTTAAGGGACTTGTACATTTGACACCGCTGTTAGATGTATGTAAATATGTTTCAAATTGTATATCTTGATGTAAGGACCAGGGGCGGACTGGCTATATGGGCAAACGGGCAAATGCCGGTGGGCCGGTAACAAATGGGCCGGTCTGGTCGCGACCAAAGAAAAAAAATTCAATACAGACAACTTAAAAAAAAAAGTGGTGACAGCAGCAAGACACAAAGGCCCGAACACATTTTCTTATCGTTTTTTTTTTTAATTCTTATTACAGTTAATTTTGTTTGAAATTCAACAAGAATATCCAGACAAAAAATACACTGTATACTGTAAGTATTATCATTTGCAAAACGTTAGACCGTACTTTCTACTCTGCACGAGCGGCATGGACTGCTTTGATGTCTTCGATGTTGTGTTTGGCCTAATCATTGTGCCGGTCGGCATGGGCCTTTGATGACAATCCCATTTTTTTTTTCTCCTTCCCTCCCCCGTCTTTTAATGGTTCCAATGAAATTTAACCAAAAAGAGGGATGAGAGAGGTTAAGCTAGAAAACATTGATATAACGCAGCAAAAAAATAAATAGGCGTGACAATTAGCTCTTTAACATTACTTAATAGAAATTAACTTTAACACATACACACAGCCGCTTAATTGCAAACCACACAACTTATTTACAGCTCAATATGGGTATAAAGCTCTACTTTCTGCGATTTGAAAAGAAAATGTAACTTTCTTTCTAAAAATACTACACTTAAGGCTTACAAAAAAAATATTTAATTAAAAAATAAATCTAGATCTAAATCAATTTTTACACTATTATAATTAATGGCAAACTTATGCTTAGTATGAAGTCATTAATGATGAAAATTTTTACAATAATTACAAAAATTTATATAGCGTTGTCACATCCGATATTTAGTGAAAGGAATTATATTGTAATTAAATAATTGGTCATAGTATATTCATATACAAATCGCGTTTTTGAGAATGTACTAAGAGGAAGCAAGAGCTTTTCACATTAAGTAAGTGCCTCTCTAACCGTTCTGCTTTCTCTTATCTTTTAATGGAATGGGTTGCCTGAGTCAGCCAGGAAAACCAATGATTTAGCATGCATGACTAGATTGATACATGTAATGCGTAAGACGTAACAATCTTATTTTTTGAAGAAACGTCTGTAATCTATAAGTAATACCAAAAAGCTTTAAACTCATTAGGCTGCTATTGTATTGATAATAGTTTCCAGACTACATACATGTATAAATAGAATGCATTTTGTAATCCTACGAATGCATACATCCTGTTTTCGATGCGTTAGCAAACTTTATATATTTTGTAAAGAATTAGACTTACATCTATAAGATAACATGTGGGCGTAGCCGGGAGGGGAGGGTCTTCAAACCATCACTTGCCTCAGACCTCATTGTCTGAAAGGGAAACTTTACTTACTGCCCCAGTGCAGCCAACTTAAGCAGACTACAGTCACCAAATTTCATGAGCAAAGCCAAAAGGGGTTTTGTGGTTTCCCTTTTCCTCCAATACAAAAAGTAAAGCAAAACTATTGTTACCATTTTCTACCAGTCGCTGAATTCCATAGCAGATTTGGTTTTTGAATTTTTTAGCGGAAGAGTAGCAAGCTAATTGCACTGTAGATACCTCAAAATATGCATTTTTAAAGCTTAAAATAACGGAAATAATGCTTGGTTCCGGGGCATCGCCCCTGACCCCACTGGGAGGAGCTCACAGCGCTCCCCCGGACTCCCTAGCTGCACTTTGAAGGTGTGTACTATTATTTCACTAATTATTTCTAGGGTAGAAAAAACGTTTGAAAGAATGAAAGATCAGAATGTAATGAAGATTAATTACATATACACACACACTAATATATATATAAATTGCGGAGTGGGGTAACCCCCCCCCCCAGAAAATATATGACATGCTATTTGTGAGCCAGTTTATATGGTAATGCCCGGGCCGATTTTGATACCCAGTCCGCCCCTGGTAAGGACAAAGAAGTTGCAGTACATATTATTATTGAATAAATGTTATATTAGTCTGCTGAAGATGAACTCAAGTCTTTGTATACTGTTCATTTCTGTTACGTGCTAAATAGACACACGAACCTCAAGAAAACATTAAAAAATTGGAGCAGACACAAAATAGAGCAGAAAGATTCATAACAAACGAATATTCACATTTGACTAGAGTAACACCTTTAGTAAAATCACTAAATTTAGAAAGCCTTCAGGATAGAAGACATAAAAGTAAAGTAGCAATTATACATAAAACACTGAACCATAATCTTCAAATACAAAAACAAAATTTAATAAAATACTCTGAAAGACACAAAGATAAAGGCACAACCCTCGTTCCACATGCTAGGACAAATTTGTACAAAAGCTCCTTCTTTCCTAGCGCTATTAGAGCATGGAATGGGTTGCCTGAGCTAGCCAGGAAAACCAGTGACTTAGCAGAGTTTAGGTCAATGGTTAATATGCATGACTGAATGCATGACGCGTAGGACGTAATTATCTTCTTTTTTGAAGTAACGTCTGTATTATATAAGATAGATAAGATAAGATTACACAGCATTACACATTCAGCACGTTACGCCCGTGCTTCTTGCTATTAATAGTTGTACAAATGGCGCACTTTTATGAAGAAAAAAACAACTGCTAACATATTTATTTTAATAATCAAATGTTTCGTGTTGAGAAAAGAAAAAAAAAGTAGCCGTTGCTTTAGTACTTAGAAAGTTCAAAAATATTATGCTGTCGAATTTTCAATAACTTTTCTAATTTATGTGATCTAAACGGAAGGGCGGACTGGCGAACGGACGAACGACACAAGACTTTCGGGCACTAAAAAAACAAACACAAGAAAACACGTTGCTAGAAGCATGATTTTGTTATTCCTATATATTGTTGTTGTACTACAAGCATTGTTACCTGGTCAGGTGAGGAAGTAGTAGATCTGGTCAGAGAATGTATCACTTAATGGATACTATTGATTTAATTACTCTGCAAAACATGTTTTCAAAAACTCATTGGCTGGAAGTAATGCACACACTCCACTATGACAATGACTTTAACCTGAAATCAAAGTCGTCAACATGATTTTGTAGTGACGCATAGGTTTTAACTTGTTCAATTCTAAGACAGTTTCTCCATTCACTTTGTCTATGATGCTAATCCCCCCTCTTGTGGTTTGGAAGTCACACATGATCCTTTTGCTTTGGGCTGCGCTGTTATACATTTGTTGTTCTACGTCCTGTCTGACTTTCATACTAGCGGCGATCATCTCTCCCACGAGAAAGTGAAAGTACCTTGTAACTGTAAGATATTTCCATTTCACTCGGAAATTACATATTACTTCTGTTTTATTTTGTACTCTTGTTAATTAACTTCACCTTATCTTATCAGTTATTGCCTCCGTTTTATCCCGTCTCGTTTGAATGTACACAAACTGTGTGAACATTTTTACCAGGATCCGCAAACTCCCAATGGAAGAGACTGATGATAACAACTCACTTTTTAGAAACGCTTTAGATCACTTTGCCCGGCTTTCATGACGTATTTGAATGATCAATGAAGCCATTGTATTAAAATGCAGACTACTTTAAAAACAATTGCTTTCTTATTTCAGAATCTACATATTCCGTTAAGACTAAAGAGTGTCAAAAATAAAATACAATTTTTATCATGTTCAATCAATGGTGCCTGACGTTACAATCTATCAATTGTGGACGTCAGATGTCAAGATCTATGAATATGCTATAATGGATGTCACGCTGCAGATTATCTTGATCTGTATCACACCATCAATGATCGTGATTGCCGAGGATCTTGAAATAATCTTTCAATAAGATGATCGTATAGAAGTAGCTAGATCTATGTTGATAATACGATCATTCAGAATGTTGCCTATTGATAAGAGGATCATCTAGATCTAGGAGTTACTATTTGACAGTACGATCTAAGTACTTTATTATATTCAATGAAGAAACTTCTCTTCGTCTAAAAACAATTACTTTAATTCAGAACTTGAAAACACTATTCACAAATAATTACAATGGTTAAATGTACTTGAATAGAATAACTGATCTACACTATAATATAACTGAGTCCTAATACAAAAGGTACAAGTTCTCCATTTCACGTTACATACAAGATTGATGTTATCACTAACACGTTCCAAAACAAGACTGATGTTATCACTAACACGTTCCAAACAAGACTGATGCGATTTAGGATCTTGCCCGGGCACTAGAGCGTAATCACGTGATCAACAACTCTACTCTGCAAGACCAACCAATAAATGCAGCTCAATGTACAACAAACAATATTTCAATGCCAATCATACCCACTCTGAACACGTAGCCCTTCGCGTGATACAGCGTGATGGAATTACCCAAGGTCGTTGACGAGCTAAATATAGATACTGTGTACGTGACAATTTTAAACACCCACACACATTTATTGCACTAATAAAGGAAAAAATAATATATAGATAGAAGGCAAAAACTAAATATACGTGTATAGTACTAAACTCAGCATCGAACGTTGCTGTTGAAATAAAGGAATGTCGATCAAAGAACGAAAGAACATCCTTTTGATGAGTATTGGGCTCTGATTTCTCTCATAAAATTTAACCCACTACCGAGGACCAACAACAAGAAGCTCTAACAGAGAACCAGCTATCCAAACCAAAACACAAGAAGCTCTAACAGAGAACCAGCTATCCAAACCAAAACACAAGAAGCTCTAACAGAGAACCAGCTATCCAAACCAAAACACAAGAAGCTCTAAGAGAGAACCAGCTATCCAAACCAAAACACGAGAAGCTCTAACAGAGAACCAGCTATCCAAACCAAAACACAAGAAGCTCTAACAGAGAACCAGCTATCCAAACCAAAACACGAGAAGCTCTAACAGAGAACCAGCTATCCAAACCAAAACACAAGAAGCTCTAACAGAGAACCAGCTATCCAAACCAAAACACGAGAAGCTCTAACAGAGAACCAGCTATCCAAACCAAAACACAAGAAGCTCTAACAGAGAACCAGCTATCCAAACCAAAACACGAGAAGCTCTAACAGAGAACCAGCTATCCAAACCAAAACACAAGAAGCTCTAACAGAGAACCAGCTATCCAAACCAAAACACGAGAAGCTCTAACAGAGAACCAGCTATCCAAACCAAAACACAAGAAGCTCTAACAGAGAACCAGCTATCCAAACCAAAACACAAGAAGCTCTAACAGAGAACCAGCTATCCAAACCAAAACACGAGAAGCTCTAACAGAGAACCAGCTATCCAAACCAAAACACAAGAAGCTCTAACAGAGAACCAGCTATCCAAACCAAAACACAAGAAGCTCTAACAGAGAACCAGCTATCCAAACCAAAACACGAGAAGCTCTAACAGAGAACCAGCTATCCAAACCAAAACACAAGAAGCTCTAACAGAGAACCAGCAATCCAAACCAAAACACAAGAAGCTCTAACAGAGAACCAGCTATCCAAACCAAAACACAAGAAGCAATGACTTTTACAGAGCCGGCTTTTGGAAACAGCACATAAGCTATTTAGGTGCACAAAAGAGAAACACAGAACCAAGTCAATATGCACAATGACAGACGTCTTGTCGCTGACTTATTAATGTACTGCAGTCAGTGTCAAAAACTTGATTGCTTGTAGATGTGTCCCTGTTCTATTGTTCACACTACTTCCATATAATAAACCAAATAACTCCAGTTTATGGGCACAAGAGTTTAATTATGTACAATATGGAATAAATCCTTATAAAGCGTTGGTAAGGCGCAGGACTAAACAAAACATCATGAAAAAGCTCTCAAAAGCAACATCAAACAAAATTCTCCACTCTCTGCTTCCCTGACAGAAATCACTAACTAAATATGAGTTACCAAACATTCAAACCCTAACCCCTCTCTCATAAAGCCCAATACGAACAAGCAACCTTAACGTTTCCTCCCACTCAAATGCCACCCCTCTTCCTTAAAAGTTAATAAGAGTCATAGACTGACCACAACTCAGTCCTGACAGTTAGGAGAATGTCAACCATTCTGACCCAAGAAAATCAAAATAATGAAGATAGCGAAGAAGTTTTAAGAAGTCCTTAGTAGAATATGAACTAAGAGTAATGAATTAGTTGAAGGTCAATATTCAAACATGGAAACTACAAGGAAACTACAATTGTATCCCTCTTGAAAAAATGTATTGACTGATTTTGTCTGCCCCCACCCTTTTTTACGGCTATAAATCAAAGGAAAATTCTAAAAAAATAAATTCCATCTTCTACTTATTACCATGTCCAAATATGTGAGCGCAATCAAAATAAGTATCCAATGTTGAAAGCTCAACTGCAAACTCTATAGAAATCTCTGAGACAATGGAAGAATATCTATAATATCTATAATGAAGTGAGAAATTTTGATTGTTTTTTTTTTTTTTTTTTTTTTTGAAATCTCGAAAAAGAAAGCTGTTCAAGAAGTTCTGATTCACAATGGTGTCCTCAGTACAAGATTGGATTAGCTGTTTTAGCATTATATAAAACTATTTTTTATTTGAAGAAAGGGTGCTATCATTTTTACGAGATCCTCTGACATGTGCCGATTCATAGGTGCCGTAATTTTAGTTGAAACCACTTTAAAATACAAAATGAACTGACACAGAGATGATTTTTGTTTTCGGCAACGCCAATAGACATTTGATCTCAACTAATTATCGATTGATAAGAAATATTTTTTTCAATGTTATACCGTTTTCGCATAAAGTTTTTTTTTTAAAATTATGTACAAAACTAAAATATTAAAAATGTTATTTTCTTTAATAAATTGTAATTAAACTAATTGCAATGATATCATTACTTCCAGAAAGTCTACCAACCTTTTTTTACATGATGCATTCAAGTCAAGATTTCACTTTGCCATAGTCAGTCGGGGACGGGGTCATCATCACATTTGTGAACCCGGGTCCAAGAGTAAAATTGCTAACCCACTTAGGACCCATTAATAGACGTTCTTCGTTCTCATTATGTTGTTGGAGCGTTCAGGTGATGAGACCAATAGATGAGATGAATTGCGCAGTGGGATGCGAGGTCGAGAGGTTTGACTCCCGACTCGAGCAGAATTGCGTTTACTGAACTCTTAAAGACCGTAGCGCTCTGAGCAGGCTATAAATAAATAAAAAAAAAAGAAGGGCTCTATAAAAGCAATCATTTAGTTACCAGATCAGCTCTCCATATAGTTTGTCTTCAATAGTGGTGTTTAGGTGCTAATATCTTGTTCGGGCTTCTCGATGGAAAATACAATGTTGAAGGACATGGTCAGCATTCTTTTGTGACACTCCTCTAGGACAAAGTTCACTAGTCTTAATTTTCAGCTTCCGAAACAAATGTCTTAAGTCCTGTCCTGGGGGCGATAAACTTGAGTTGTAACTGAATGCTTTTGTAGTACTTGTGCTTTGTAGCGCAACAAATACATTGATTACATTGTTTAATTGTCGTCTATGAATAGCTTAAAACTATGCGTCGTTTTTCTTATTAGTCGAATGAGAGCGTGTCCATTTCTCATTTACTCTTTTCAATATTCGTTGTTTTTTTTATTTATTCCTACTAGAAGTCAAATCCAATTTCAACTCTCTCACAAGACTTATTGTCCTCTGGCGTTTAAATATTTAGTTATTATTCAATAGAAATATCTATCTATATATATCTCTATATCTATCCCGGGCATGCTACCCTGCCTCATAATGGCGCCCGGGTGGAAACGATTAGGCTAAAGGGTAGCAAAAACAAGACTCCCGTTGGGGTGCCTAAAGGAGTGTGAGAGGATCCTCATTGCACTGTGTGGAATCGTAAAAAAAGCTCCCATAACCTTTTCACAATCTATCTATCTATCTATCTATCTATCTATCTATCTATCTATTTATCAACATATATATATATATAAATAAGCTTCCCTTTTCATACCTTGTGAGCTATAGGGCAGATGATGTAAGGGTCATTTGTTTTTTGTGGTCTTCGGTTAACACGAGGGTGTCATGTGGCACAACGACCAACTGCCTTTACTTTCCCCAACTTATGACACGTTACTATTATTAGAGCTGGGTGACTCAGGGGCGCCCAAAGATCAGGAAGTTAAAAAAATAGGTCTTAATTACGGCTTGTCGTCTATACGACATCTACCGTGCCTCCATCTACATATATATAATATTGAAAATCTGATCTAAACTTCGTGTTCGCTTCCAATGATGGTGAGACAAAATTATAACGTGCTGAGATCTTACCTTGATCTAGAATCAGGGATCAATCATTGCTATACCGTTTTCGGTTGACACAATACAAATACCTAGAAAAAAGAGTGGAGGTTATATATTTTTTTGACTTACAGGATTTTTAACTATTCTAATAAGTTTAATTGCATTACAAAGAGTGAAGCTTAGCAAATAGTATAGAATTAATGTTACTCGAAAAAAACAGATATTCTTAGCCTGTTATCAATACCGGCTAATTACAAGTTAATAGCTCTGGAGAGTCTCAAGAGATTTAAATGTACAATTAAATTTCTCATATTGAAAAAATTAAATGATATTAAATTATAGATGTGAAAACTCAATTAAAGTAAGCTTTAAGTACAACATCACCTTATGGTGAGATTTAATTAAATTGTAACTCGAAGTATTTTAAGAATAAAAATATTTATGAAATTTAATTCAATCAATTTATAGAAAGTTTTTAGTTTTTTTTTATTGAAAAGATTAATTACTCTTTAAATAAAGAGCAAAAATAAGATTTCGTTATGTTAATAAAATATATTTCTTCAATATTAGTAACATTTTGTTTAAAGTCTTTTCCGAAACACATCAGAAATGAATTCAATGGTTAGCATAGATTCCACGGATGTTAGTGATTATACGCGACATTTGTTTGAATTTGTCAATTTATCTATTCTCACAACTATTGTCTCTATATTAGGAATAGTGTCAAATATCCTAAATATTGCCATTTTCTATAAACAAGGGTTAAAGTCTGCCGTCAACATTAGCTTCATGGCTCTGTCTATCACTGACCTCTTGAATGTTCTTCTGATTGAATGGGTCAGCATCAGTTCTTACCCTGTACTCCTAGACAGCTCAGACATTGGTATTCTCTCTAAAGATGTTGGCTACCTTACAAGCGGTATCCCACATGCATGTATGTCAAGGATTACTTCTTGGATAACCGTCTACATGACTGCAGAGAGATGCCTCTGTATTGCCCTACCATTTCACGTGAAACGTTGGATCACCCCCTCCATTGCAGTGTTAGTTATCGTAGCTATATACATACTCACTATTTTACCTCTAATTCCAGAGTATCTGTTTTTCAGCCTGGGCTTGAGGAATTCAACTCAGTTTCACAGATTAAAAATAGGTCTTGTTGTGAATGTGAAGGACATCGGTCTAGAAGGACTCACTGTGTTTATCTACTCAGTCATGATGATCACATCGTTCATCGCTGTCATCTTTCTCACTCTTATACTTATCCTGCAGCTTAATAAAATGTCGAAATGGCGAAAGAATTCCCAAGTAATCACTGGCCAAGGAGAATCTTTAAAACAAAAGGACAAAGTGGCAATAAGAACAGTTTTGGTTATAGCTTGCGTTCTGATCATTACTTTTACACCTAACTTCCTCATGTGTGGGGTCACTTTCATTGTGCCAGGTTTTAGTATCAATGGCAGCCTAAGCAACCTATTTGTTGTGTCTATTTCCTTTTCCTATGTGTTGGATGCTGTCAACGCGAGCGTCAATGCAGCTCTGTATTACGTAATGAATGCAAGCTACAGAACAACAATGAGGGACATGTTTAGGCGGGAAAAAGTAAGAAATTAATTGGAGTGAAGCAGACGTTTTCTCTATCTCTACCTGTCCTCTTTCTCTCTTTTCTTCTCTCTTTGATCCTCTCTCTTTGATCCTCTCTCTTTCTTCTTTCTTTGATCCTCTCTCTTTTCTTCTCTCTTTCATCCTCTCGCTTTCTTTTTTCTTTGATCCTCTCTCTTTTTTTCTCTCATTTAGCCTCTCTCTTTCTTCTCTCTTCCTTTCTTTTCTCCCTTCTCTGTTTCTCTCTCAATTGTTTTTTATTTATATATTCCTCTCTCAAGCTTTGCTTCTCTTAGAGTTCATCTACTAATCTTTTCTTCATTCTCTGTTTCTCTTCTTTGAATTTTTCTCTGTTCCTCTCTCTTTTTTTTTTCTTTGCATGATCTTCTGTTCTGTTCTCTCCGTTTCACGTTGTGTTTGGCCCTTAGAAAATGTTAGTAATACTTTAGGAAAACAGATTAGTTTTGTTGAGTAGCCAAGTGAAACTCTGCTCTTTACTTTAAACTACAAACTCTAAAGCGAGTCTCAATTCTATTCCTTATATTAATAGTTTGCAAGAAAGAGAAAGAAGGGATGGCCCAGGAGTCCATGGTGCGGGGATCTGGAGGTAGATACGAAGCAGATGGGCAAGACATAGGGATAGTTGGTGATTATGGCCCAGAACTGAGACACTTGGAGGAAGCTGGTCGATGGCCCTTGCCCAAGAAAGAAGCCACAGGCCTTAGCAAATAATCATGATGAGATATCACTTGAATATATAATTTGTTATGGACATGCAGTCCAACTCCCAACTCTAGCAAGAAAATATCTTTTTGAAATATACACAAGTACTTTTAAATTATTTTTTATAATTGTTTTGTAAAGAAATGTACATAACAAACTATGTAATTTATTAACGACCAACCGCCTTTGCTTTTCCCCAACTAATGTCAGGTACCCATTAGAGCTGGGTAGACTCAGAAGTTGAAAATCCCAGTCTTCACCAGGATTCGAACCCGGGACCCTCGGTTCGAACTAAATAAGTTAATTTCTTTGAAAAGGCTCAATCTCATTTTGGAATTCTCAAAAAAAAAAAAAAAAAATTTCCGCTATATAGAAAAATGTTGACGAAAATGATGTTTATAAGATTACTATTCGTCTTTAATTAGGTGTAACATATAATGCATACTAATTAGCTTTTTCTTATAAAAAAAACTGCTTGCATAATTGATTTTTAAAAATTAGAATTTTCTCTTTCAGGAAAAAAAAAAAGTAGCCGTTGCATCAGAACTTTGAATGTTCTAAAATATTTTGAAGTCGGATTTTCAATATCTCTTCTAGTTTACGAGATCTAAACGGGACGGACGGACAGACGGACAGACATTTCGCACAAAACTAATAGCGTCTTTTCCCCTTTCGGGGGCCGCTAAAAATGTGCATTAAGTTCCACGAGTCTCAAAGTTTTCACTTTCAAATAAACGTTAGCATTTTGAGCGATCAGGTGTCAGATATTGGTCTCTGATGATCGCATTGTTTTTTCTCACTGATTTAATTATCACAGTTGATGGCAGCTGTATTGTATCATTTGTATGAAGATATTTTGAAGAGAGCTTTCCGAAATTGAAACACAATCTTTTCTTTGATACGTTTTCAGACTATTTAGAAATTATGTTTCGTTGCTTATTTTTAGAAAACTTGTAGAACTGTTTGAGAAGCAGGCTGGGTTGGAATTCAAGAACCTCGTGGCGACAATCCTAAAACGCATTTCACACAGCAAGGGAGTTATTCAAAATTAGGCAGCTATTCTACAAGCAGGCAGCCATCCAAAATTAGGCAGCTATTCTACAAGCAGAAAGCCGACAAAATTAGGCAGCTATTCTACAAGCAGAAAGCCTACAAAATTAGGCAGCTATTCTACAAGCAGGCAGCCATCCAAAATAAGGCAGCTATTCTACAAGCAGGCAGCCATCCAAAACAAGCAGGAAGCCAACCCTTTTTAATTATATATAATCTAAGATTAATTTAAAAAAAAGAGTTTGCAAAGCTTTAAACCATTAATTTCTTACTAGAAATAGAATTTTTGAGTCTTATGAGTTGCAAAACTGATTTAAAGTCACAGTTGGTAAACTCAACTCGGATTATGCTTGCCTAGAACATAGTTCTAAAGCAATCAATGAATCAATTTAATAAAGAATGAAAATGGGTCTGGTATGACTATAAAAGAGTCCTTCTTAGTCTCTTTAAGTTCAGAAGGCTATGTTTCACTTTGCAATCAGGGAATTTCGGGTAGAAACGATATCAGTGACAAGTTTCATTGCTTCCTACCAATATAAAAACTTTTCAGCCCTAACAAAGTTTTCACCATTTTCTACAAAAATGAATTCTTTGGATACTAAAGGAACAAGAAAAATATTTGTAAAATAAAAATACTTTTTAATAAGACAATACCATTTTTATACAACTAATAAATTTGTTTTTTTTCTAAATAACTAATGAATGTTAGATTTTAAAACATTTTTTACCCCACCCCATCCCCCGCCCCTCATTCTCCCCTAGAAAGTATCCTGGTTGAGAGAAAGTATAGATCTCATGGGCGTAGCCAGGGGGGGGTTGAACTCCCCCCCTCCCCGAATAGAGATCCCCCCATCAGGGGGGGGGGATCGGAATTTAGTGATTGATTTTTTGATTTTGTTTATTTTAGGTGAGATTTTAATACTAAACCATCACTTGCCCCAGCACAACCAAGGGTGTTTTAAGTTTAAAACCCCCTACCAGGGAGTTTTGAGTTTAAAACCCCCTTCCAGGGGGGCCTGAGTTTAAAAACCCCTACCAAGTGGGTTTGAGTTTAAAACCCCCTACCTGGGGTTTTTGCAGTTAAATCTCCCTCTTCTATAAAACAAAACAAAAAAAAAATGCGAACGAAAATCCCCTAATTCCAAGAGCACAAAAAAAGCCAATGACGCACTCAAAATGTTATAAGCGTAGCTAAATGGGTTTTGACTCAGTTTTGAGTTTAAACCCCACTTCAGCGGGATTTGAAGGAAAAAAATACCTCTTAAATAATAAAAACAAAAAATGTTATGAGTGTAGTCAAAGGGGTTTTGAGTTTAAACTCCCCTCCAGGGGAGTTTGAAGCTAAAAAGTACTTCTTCAATATAAATAAAAGCAAATTACTCACTCTAAAATCTATAAGTGTAGCCAAAGGGGTTTTGAGTTTAACCCCCCCGCCAGGGGGTTTGAAGCTAAAAAATACATCTTCAGTGTAAGAAAAAAGCAAATTACGCACTAAAAATGCTATGAGCGTTGCCAAAAGGGGTTTTGAGTTTAAACCCCCCTTCATAGGAGTTTGATGCTAAAGATTCCTCTTCAATATAAAAAAAAAGCAAATTACACACTAGCCAATCCAATCATGAGTTTTGAGTTTTACCCCTCTCCTACAGTTGGCTTTTTTTAAAGTTTAAAACCCCTCCAGATGATTTTGAGTGGAAAACCCCCAACACATGATTTTGACGATAAGACTTCCCTTTTCGAAATAAAATCTAAAGCAAACTACAGTCACTTAATTCGAAGAGCGTATTCAAGAGAGACTACACATTTTCACCAGTGGCGGGGCTCCATTAATAAAGTGCAGTGAATAGTCATCTGCCGAAATTGAAAAACACTAAATGTGGCTTAACAAAGATGGCTAAGACAGATTTTAGGAGTGGAAACAGCTTGACGGCAAATGCGCAGAA
The DNA here is from genome assembly GCF_947242115.1 of Biomphalaria glabrata. Taxonomy (NCBI): domain Eukaryota; kingdom Metazoa; phylum Mollusca; class Gastropoda; family Planorbidae; genus Biomphalaria; species Biomphalaria glabrata. The sequence goes on from NC_074719.1 coordinate 22,061,329, forward strand.
CGGCGCGGAAGGTTCTAAGTCAGTAAGAATACCACATTAAGTTTTTTAAATAAAACTTTTTAATAGCAGGAAAATGCAGTGTAGATACCTCAGAATATGCTTTTTGTTGGCTTTCAATATCAGAAATAGTGCTTGGCGGCGGGGCTTCGCCCAGCGCTAGGAGAGCTCATAGCGTTCCCCCAGACCCGCTTGCTAGTAATGGCGGGAATCTACAATTTTTCCACTAACTCATGGAAGAACCTATTCTAGGGCACAATAAACGTCTTCCGAAAGAATGAAGGGTCAGAATGTAACAAAGAATATGTACACACACACACACACAAATACATATTAAAAAAAAATTCGCGGGTGGAGGGGGGGTGGGTAGAAAAAAATCCACCCCCCAACCCCCCCCCCCCGAAAAAAAATCCTGGATACGCCCATGATTATTAGATCTACTCTACTTTAAACTATTTCAATGATAATCCTTTCGATCTAGACTTAGAAGACGTTGCGCAAACTTTTCCTGAACATTATTTCAATGAACTCTCAAGGAATGCAGAAATACCCGAACACGTATATAGTCCGTTCAAGAACTTTTTGTCGTTCTCTGGCCAAATTTAAATTAATTAATCTTTTTTTTTAAATTTGAAAAATTATAACGTAAAAATATAATGTTTTTAGTATGGCCAACGAGCTAGTATTTTTCTTCACAGCGATATGCATCCGCTGTTAAATGTCTAGGATAATCTTTAGAGCCTTTTTCGAGATCTTTGTCCAGGAAGGTTCCAGGTTCCACGAAGATATAAGTTGAAAAGAGGTATTGTAATACAAGTTGACAACGGATTTAGTCTAGTTTCCATTATTCTTTTATAAAGAGTTTTTATTTTCAGTAATATGACATGCCCTTTTACCTACCTTGGCCGATTTTGAGTTTGTGTTTCCTCACAAACTGTCTCTGCAACCTTGTTGTGTAATATGTGGGTTGTTCTTTTGTTATTTTTTTTTTACAATTATAGCGCGCTTGATCATAGTTAGTAATCAAATGAATAATATATCAAAACTCTATCAGCAAAACTTGCTATTTCGGTCGATATGATACTAAATGAACCTTTGTTAAATATAAAAAGTAAACGCCTATGAATGCATGAGAATACAGTCCAACACTGACCTATAAAACTGTAAAACTCGTGATTTACGTAGTATCTTTCGAAACATAATAATAGCTGTAGACATATATTAAACAGACGCTATATTGACTGTTGATACTTGCAGTATGAACTACCATTTAACTTAAATGCATACATTTAGAAAACTTTACCAACTCTAGTCCAGGAGTAATACTCACTATAAAACAGATATCACAATAATAGAATTTAATAAAATTATCGTTTTACCGAAACAACTCAATATTACTCAGGACTTGACAACTGCACCGGTTACCTTGCATCAGCACATCGGTTACTGACAAGGAATTACCAATGACTTCGCGAAAAGGCCAACTAATGTAGCAGATGCAATTTTTATTTCAAGTATATCGGATATTGGCCACATGCAGAGGCGGACTGACTATATGGGCATTCGGGCAAATGCCCGGTAGGCCGGTACCGAATAGGCCGGTCTGGTCTTGACCAGAGAAATTTTTTTTTCCAAATAAGACAACTAAAAAAAAAAAGTGACTGGAGCAAGAAACAGATGTCCGAACAGGTTTTTTAGCGGGCCCCGAAAGCGGAAAAGACGCTATAAGTTTTGTGTGGCCTGTCTGTCCATCTGTCCGTTTGTCCCGTTTAGATCTCAGAAACTAGAAGAGAAAATGAAAATCGCACATCATAATATTTTGGATCATACAAAGTTCGGATGCAACTACTACTTTTTTCTTTTCCGAAAGTGAACCATCTAATTTTCAAAATTATATATGCAAGCAGATTTATATATATATATATATATATATATGTATGGCTCCTTTTGTCTCGAAAGGCAATGGATGCGCCCAAATGAGTCACTGGTTTTGGCTTAATCTTGAGACGGGGCAGAATCTGGTGTGGCCAATCAAGCCAATTCTAGAACGGCAGACTTTGCCACAATTCGTACATGTGTATGCATCTGATTTAGGGCTAGCAGACAGGGCAGATTTCTTTTTATCCCTCTTGATTCTTTTGTTCTCAGCAAGGGTTGTCCCAGCACGCACAGTCTGTCTCCATGCACTCCGGTCTTTGGCTATGTTTTCCCACATACTTTCGCTGATGCCTGAGGCTCTCATGTCTCGCTTGCAGACATCTCTATATGTTAGTCTTGGGCGGCCCTTAGGTCTGACTCCTTTCACAAGCTCAGCATATAAGATATCTTTCGGGATTCTGCCATTTATATAAAAATGCAAATATATTTAAAATAATTCTAAATATCTCTATCAATATTGAAACTGTCCCGATATAATCAATTTCAAGTAAATGAAGTTTAAGCTAATTGGCTCTACTTCAATAGACTCAGTCAAAGTCACAATCTCAGGTCAGTATTTGTTCAATGCTATGAAGAACTGTATTGAGTGTTGAGTATGCTTGGAAGAAGATGACAAGTGCAACAAAGATGGAGCTCGATCTTTGAGAAAAACAGTTAGTTTTTTTTTTACAATAAAGAATATCTTAACCATAAACTCTAAACAGGAAAGTTTGCACAAAGCTGCATAAATATTTTATTTTATCATTCATTAAATAATGTACATGGCCAATGTTATTAGAGCTAGGGGTCTTAATCACAGGCAGTTCCGAAAAGTACTTGAAGATTTAGAAACAAAATATTCCAATGTATCCGCTGACTTAGCATGAACAAGGTATTGAGAAGAATAACAAATCTCAAAGAAGAAAGTTTTATGTTCCTTGAAGAACATTGACTGTGACTTTGTTACCAACATTTCTAATGAAGAATGGAAGACATATTTTATGTTTTTCTTGGCAGCTGTTGCAATATGTTGTTTGCATATGAAGTGTATGTTAAATCTTTTCAAACAAGGTTTCAAATTTCTCCAGGCTAGTGAAAACAGATTTAGTCATTTTCCTTTGCTGAAAGGTGAAACTATTTCTACTGAAAAGTACAAGACTTATTTAGATTCCTTAATATCGGAATTTATAACAGCAAATTTTAAAATGTCGTGAACCAGTTTTCAATACCACCAGCTCACCATTTAGCGCAGAAGCTGATTCAGCTCCAGAGAACATAACTCCATGCAAATTATAAACTGAAAAGAAAGTTCCAGTCAGTTCTTCCAGGGGAGCTGAATGGGTGCCAGAAGCTGTATTTCCACACTGTAAAAAAACGTTGCTGCTAAGCTTTCACATTATTTGGGTACACATCCATCTGTGTAATTTGACAGCAGTCACAAGGATAACAGCTACTAAGCTAGTTCCACAGTTCCGGAACATTAGCACGAGTGTAAACAGTTAAATCTTACAAATATGTATTGCTGTACATTTGTGACGAAATGTGATGTAAAAAGACAATAGCAATTTTTTTTAAAACGTAAAATTGGTTTCAGAAATTGCTAACTCTTGTTGTAATTCTTCAATTGGAGTGTGAAAAAATAGGAAAGTGAATGTATATTACATGAGCTATAAGACATTATACAGTTAGGTAGCGTATGTTTAAAAGTTGTATATATATATTTTCAATTTTTTTTAAATGCGGCCCTCAATACGAAAAGGTTGCCCACCCCTGATCTATTACAATAATAGTTTATCCTTGCAACTGTACTTAAGTGAACGCATTGCTGGTGAAGTTGCTACTTTCAGGAAGTTGTTGATTTTAAAGTGCAAAATATTGTCTAAAATTTGGCTATTTAGGGAGGGGGGTGGTGGTGCACATGTGGTGTGATGCACATATTTTAAGAAAATGTCCTTCTCGGTAATAAAGATTATTTTAATTATTATTGTTATTAGTCTAATACAATATCTTATCCTTACAACTGTTCTTCAGTGGAAGCACTGTGGTTTCTACGTAAAAAAAAAAAGTTAATGTATTGGAAGGTGCAAAACTTGGCTAGAATTCGACTACTCAGCATCGGGGGGGGGGGGTGTGCACGTGTTTGACCTTGCATCCCACGGCGGGCGCCCATAACCTAACCCTCCACAAACTTAAAATTGTACACTTCTTAAAACTAAAATTTACATATTAACTGTTTAAAAAAATAGAAATTGAGATTAAATTTAGCATGTATTTAGTGTTAGACACCTTATTTATAGTTTAGTTATTTAGCGACGCACCATAGAAGACGCATATTGAACGGGACTAGTGACGTTTGGGATATGTTGGGTTAGAGACCGGAAAATCAGTTAGCGATATAATTCTATAGGGTAACCACGTGTTTAGTGACAGAGACTTCTACTGTGGCCTTTTATTAGAATAAATAAATGTGAAGTTGTTCATCAGTGTTGACTACATCTCTTCACTAGTTAAAACCGATGTGTTTGTTTTGTCTGGATTGTTGATCAACTACACGGAATACACCCGAACAATTACACCCAAACGCTTGCAGAGTAATTGGTTGAAATTCAACAGTCATCCATAGTTGACCTCAAGACAGCCTGAACAAGCAACATCACAGTGGCGACCCCCGACGCCCGAAGCCCGGATGAACCCGAACATTGAACCGAACCTCGAACCGGACCTCAAAGCAGAACGTTTACTCAGGTGAGGGTCGTGCACTCGAAGATATAAAGTTTCATCGGAGTACGGCTGAACACAGCATCATCGCAGAGTGACTTTGTTCTAGATCTACATGGAGTCGTCGCCTGTTTGATCGTAAGTTCAACGAGCCGTTAACTCAGGGTGACCTTCGTCAGGACAGTAATCATCGCAACGTCTGGTCTACTCAACACTTATATTATCAACGCCTGATCTTCGTATGCTGAATCGACCTACAGCCAGAGGAACCGTTCATTCATAACAGGTGAGAGTTTGTCAGTGAACCTGTTGGACATATTTTTTCTTCGCTTGAGAAAACAGTCGTAGGAGCCACATCGAGTATCAAGTTTTACCTCGGCAGTTTTGAGAAGGACAGTTTGCCCGCTGTCAGAAGTATTGTGAGTACTACAAGTTTGGTAGCTAACTAAATCGCTCTGTCGTCTTACCCTTTGAGAGATTCTTGTGGAGCAGTTTGCTCATTGAACCGGTTGCTTGCCACTTTTATAACGGTCACTGTGTTTAACCTTTGGAAGGTTAGTGAAATCATATTTATCGTTGCTGAACATTGTGTTAGACACCTTATTTATATAGGTTAGTTATTTAGCGACGCACCATAGATGACGCATATTGAACGGGACTAGTGACGTTTGGGATATGTTGGGTTAGAGACCGGAAAATCAGTTAGCGATAGAACACTCCAGGGTAACGACGTGTTTAGTGACAGAGACTTCTACTGTGGCCTTTTTATCAGAATAAATCTATATGTGAACTTGTTCATCATCGTTTGACTACATCTCTTCACTTGTTACAACAGATGTGCCAGTTCTTGTTTGACTTGTTGGTCAACTACACGTAATACACCCGAACAATTACACCCAAACGATTGCAGAGTAATTGGTTGACTTCAAGACAGCCTGAACTAGCAACATCACAGTGGCGACCCCGACGCCCGAAGCCCGAACATCGAACCGGACATCGAAGCTGAACGTTTACTCAGGTGAGGGTCGTGCACTCGAAGATATAAGATTTCATCGGAGTACGGCTGAACACAACATCAGCGCAGAGTGACTTTGTTCTAGATCTACATGTTCTTGATCGTACGTTCAACGAGCCGTTAACTCAGGGTGACCTTCGTCAGGACAGTAATCATCGTAACGTCTGGTCTACTTAACCAGTATATTATCAACGCCTGATCTTCATATGCTGAATCGACCTACAACCAGAGAAACCGTTCATTCATAACGGGTGAGAGATCGTTAGTGAACCTGTTGGACATATTTTTTTCTTCGTCATAGGAGCCACATCGAGTATCAAGTTTTACCTCGTCAGTTTCGAGAAGGACAGTTTGCCCGCTGTCAGAAGTATTGTGAGTACTACAAGTTTGGTAGCTAACTAAATCGAAATCGCTCTGTCGTCTTACCCTTGGAGAGATTCTTGTGGAGCAGTTTGCTCATTGAACCGGTTGCTTGCCACGTTTATAACGGTCACTGTGTTTAACCTTTGGAAGGTTAGTAAAATCGTATTTGCTGAACATTGATATATCTAGTATTCGTCGGTCTAGACCATATCTAGACTTGTTAGCAGTGAAGTTGTGGAAACAGCTACATCCACTTAATTTCGTTGAAAACCGTTAATCGTCTAACGGAACGTCGTCGGAGGTGACCTTGGTTTCACCTAGTCTACATTGGACAGTTTGGTCTAGTGAAGCAGAGTACAACAGCAAACTTCGTCGTACTACCAGAGTAGCAGCAGAAGCAGGGAACTATTTTAGAGAACCGTTATTCGTCAGCCCAGATCAAGTCATCGTCAAGAAAGCCGTTATTCGTCAGCCCAGATCAAGTCATCGTCAAGAAATTCGTTATTCGTCAGTCGTCCAGATCAAGTTGCCGTCAAGAGACTGTTATTTGTCAGTAGTCGTCTACACAAGTCAAGTCATCGCCAGAAGAACCGTTAACCTATTCGTCAGTAACTGTGTACACAAAGTCGTCGGAACTACACATACAGTCATCAACAGTCGCCGAAGGAACTGAAACATTTTGCTGTGGCATATCAGGACATCTGTGGCATTACGTGGGATACTGGTAGCACCGGAGAACAGAGTCGGAACTAGAAGAGAGGCAGTGGAATTTGTTGTGATCTAGCATATTCGGGAGTCCGAACAAAGGGATCTTTCTTATCAAAAGCTAAGTGCCATTTTTCTTATTAGTGTATGTTTAGATTGCCCTTAGAAATAGATTTTGTCTAAATTTGGTATGTTAGCCTGAGTAAAATTCAGGTGGTGCTGAAGCCTTAAACCCGTTCGGGGAAAAGACATAATTTAGATGAAAAGCTATATTATACGTTTAGGATTGTAATTTGTTTTGTTTGTGTAAACGTCATATCCGTTGTTGCCTGGTTACTTCGTGACGTTATCATTGTGTGCCATATTGTCATATCCCAACCCATAGCGATAGTCTCATTTAATTATTTCATTTGTTTATATTATTTTAAATTATTTATTTTTATTAATTTAATTAGATCTGTATTTTTTTTTCACTTAATGATAGAAAGTGCGGGTAGGATTCTTTTACTGTGAATCAGACTAAAATAATTTTAGTTTGAGCGGTTAAAATCAAATATTATTTTGCCATGAGAATAATGCCGAAACTGGCTATGTAGTCAAACACTGTCGTCTGGCTAAATATACTATATAGATCTACAAATTTTGTACATCTCTTTGGTACAATTAAATCATCTAGACTCTAATTTGAGAATATTATTAATTAAAAGATGAATGAAGGTAGTACATTTTAGATATATATATCTTGTTGAAGATATATTTGACATTGTATACACATATTTGTTTCATATGGTTAAATAGAACCATAATCTACTCTAGATCTAGACTCTAGAGTCTAGACAGTCTTTGAATTTACTCTAGACACTTCAGTCACATCAAATTTTAAAATTGATCATAGTTATTCATACTAGATCTAAAAGTCATAGTGCTCTTGATAACTATAGATCTAAATTGTACTATTATATACACTATAATATACTAGATTTAAATTTGTGTGATACTAGACCTAATATACAGATTTGAATATAACCATAATAACTCAGACTAGATTTATACATTTACTAAATCTATAGAGACATAACACTTAAAACTGGTATAAAAGTGTGTAAAAACCTAAATATAAAATAAATTTAAAGTATAGCCATAACCAATATAGGCTAAGTAAAAATATATATAAAATATAAAACACAATGGCTACATCATCATATGTGGACCTTAAGGAGGTTAAGGAAGCAGCTATGCAGGATGGAAAGGCCATGGAGTTAAAAGGAAAGGACTTAGCAGCTTATGTACAGCAAGTTGTGAAGGAAGAAATGGAGAGACAAAAAGAAGAAAAAAGACAAGAGATAGAGAGACAGAAAGAAGAAAAAAGACAAGAGATAGAAAGACAAGAAAGAATCAGAAAAGAGGAACAAGAAAGGCAAGACAAAGAGAGAGAAAAGATTAGAGAACATGAAGCTAAAATGGAGAAGATGAGATTGGATGCAGCACAAGCCAGAGCTCAAACTGAACAAGGAAATAACACAAATAACTCAAATAGTACCACACAAAGAGACAACCCTAATTCGCAAACATGGCTAAAGAGAAAGATACAAAGTTTTGATGAACAGAAGGATGACATTGGTGATTTTTTGAAAAGATATGAGGCAAAAATGTCTACATTTAATATGCCTGAAGAAGAGTGGTCTGAAATACTGATAGACTTTGTTCATGGTCAAGCTCTAACAATATGCCAAAATCATGACCATCATATTGATGATAGCTATCAGGTTTTAAAAAGAGAGTTATTGAATGCCTATGGTCATAATGCTACAACTTTTAGAAAGAAATACTTTGACAATATACCATCATTAGGAATAGAACCCCAAACTACCATTAATATGGAAAAGGATTTCTTCAATAAGTGGGTAAAATTAGAAAAAGTGAATAACTCTTATGAGGGATTAAAAAATTTTATTCTAGTGGACAACTTTGTAAATAAATGTGATCCTCAATTACAATCTTTTATTAGAGAAAGAAACCCAAAAACTATAGATGAAATAACAGAAATAATGAGAGTATACAAAAATGCCTATCCAAATAAACCATTTTCTGATAGGGATAAGAGCAAAGTAGATTTAATAGGATACACCAAAGAAAATGTTGATAGAAGTAGAAATAGAAACAGATCAAATAGTGGAAATAGAAAATATAGTGAAATAACCTGTTTTAAATGTCAAGGAAAAGGTCATATAGCAGCTAACTGTAGAAGAGGGAATAGTAGGTCTGGAAGTAGAAATAGATACAATGAACAAAATAACAATAGATATAGGAGTAGAGATAGGAATGACAGGGGAAATTATAGAAATAGGAGTTACAGTAGGGAATACAAAAATAAAGGGACAGATAGGGTATATTTCATGGAAGGAAATAGGAACAATTTTGCAGTGTACCCAGGGTTTGTAGATAGAATTCCGGTGGAATTAATCAGGGATTCAGGTTGTAACACTTTGGCAGTAAAAACTAAATTTGTCAAACCTCATTGGTATAAAGGGTTTACTAGGAAAGTAGAATTAGCAGATGGCACCGTAAGGGAATTTAAAGCTATAAGGGTATACATTGAAACCTTATTTTTCACTGGTTATTGTGATGGCATTGCAATACCAGAAATGAGATATGATATGTTAGTAGGAAACATAAAAGGAGTTAAAGAATGTTCAAGAAAAGAATTAGAAGACTGGCAAAACAAATACAAAAACATAAGACAAAATCATGAAAACATAGAAACACAAAATATAACAAGTATGGTAATAACAAGATCAATGAATAAACAAGATGAGAAACAGGAAAATACAATAAATGTAATAAGTAAGGATGAAGAAAAAGAAACCAGTAATGTAATACAAATAGAAAATACAGATATTAAGGAAAGAGAGATAGAAAATGAAACACAAAATAGTCTTGAAACACAAATATCTCAAAGTGAAAAAGAAACAATACCCACATTTGCATTAGAACAAATGAATGACAATATTATTGGGAAAATTTATTCAAGAATATCAGATAAAAACAATAATAATCCAATGGAGAAATTTTGTATAGAGAATAAAATATTATTTAGACAAACAAGTAATGATAACAAGAAAATAAAACAACTTGTCTTACCACAGAAATATTGGAAAGATGTTTTAATCATGACACATGATAATAATTTAGCAGCACATAGGGGAGTAAAAAAATGTTATAGGAATTTGTCAAAACAAGTATTTTGGCCCAAAATGAAAGCAACAATCAACAAATACATAAACTCATGTGACATATGTCAAAAGAGATCTAACAAAAGCCTAGTGAATAAAGCACCTATTCAAGAAATGGATGAACCTACAGCACCATTTCAGAAAGTATCTATTGATTTAATAGGTCCTTTAATTCAAACTGAAAATAATAACAAATACATTCTAACAGTAATAGACATGTTTAGTAGATACCCAGAGGCAATCCCATTATCAAATACAAGTGCAGAGAATATCATTAATGCCATAACTCAAAAAGTAATTACAAGACATGGTATACCTAAAATTATATTGAGTGATCAGGGATCTCAGTTTAAATCAGAACAATTTAAGAAATGGACTAAACAATACAATATACAACACATATACTCTTCAGAGAGTAACGGTTTATGTGAACGATATGGTGGTTCATTAAAAAGATCACTAACAAAGATAATTCAGAATAATCAGAACAAGTGGGATCATTACATTAACTATGTACTATTTGCTCATAGAAACAACATCCATGAAGCAACACAATTTTCACCATATGAAATAATACATGGAAGAAAACCCAGAGATGAATTAGATGTTTTTAAAGAAAATCTAATAGACAATGAGAATAAATTAAATAATGACAGTGAAACAACAATCACAACAGAATTGAAAGAAATATGGACTCAAGCATATAACAACAATAAGAAGTACAAACAAAGTGCTAATGAGAATCTAAATAAGAAAAGACAATTGAAAACACTAGAAGTAGGAAACAATGTATTAATATTAATAAATGACCTGAAAAATAAAATTGGTAAACAATGGAAAGGTCCATTTAAGGTGATAAAACAAATTAGTGATGTGAATTATCAAATTGAAATAAATGGGAAAATTAAAACATATCACATAAATAATTTGAAACTATATCATGATAGAGAAGATGAGTTAATACAAAACATTCAGGAGAAAATAGAAAATAAATTTTCAGAAAGAGAAGAATGCTTGATGATAATAACAAATGAAAATCATAATGAAAATGATATTAAGGAAATACCTGTAATAGAAACAAAAGAGAATCAAACTTGGCAAAAGATTAATCTTAATAATTTAACTAAGGAAAAGTCAAAAGATATAACTAAAATAATACAAGAATACAAAGAAATTTTTTCCAGCATACCAGGAAAAACAAATATTATTAAACATGACATTAAAGTAACAGACACAAAACCTATCAAGCTTAAGCCATATAGAATACCGCTACATTTACAAGACAAAGTAAAGAAAGAAATAGACAATTTACTAGAATCAGGTATAATTGAGCCATCAACATCTCCTTATGCTTCACCAATTGTGATAGCCAAAAAGAAGAATGGAGATATAAGGTTATGTATTGATTATAGGAAACTTAACAACATCACAGAATTTGACCCATATCCAATGCCAAATATAGAGGATATTTTACATAAATTAAATGGAGCAAAATTTTTTACTAAATTAGATTTAACTAAAGGTTATTGGCAAATACCTTTAACAGAAAATGCAAAACCTTACACAGCATTTGTAACACCATATGGTATTTTTCAATGGAACTATATGAGTTTTGGATTAGTAAATGCACCTGCCACATTTAATAGAATGATGAACATGATAATTGGAAACAAAGAAAATGTTATTTGCTATTTAGATGACATATGTATTTTTAATAATAGTTGGGAGGAACATTTGATAGATGTAAAAGAAGTATTCAAAATAATAAAAGAAAGTGGACTTACAATTCAAGCAGAAAAAGTAGAAATAGGATTGGAAGAAATAATTTTCTTGGGACATAAAGTAAATAACAACATGATTAGCCCTATTGAAGATAACATAAAGAAAGTACTTAATATTGAAATACCTACAACAAAAAGACAAATTAAAAGTATATTGGGAATAGTAAATTATTACAGAAAGTTTATAAAGAACTTAGCAGAAATAGTGAATCCACTAAATGACTTACTTAAAAAAGGAAAACCTCAAAAAGTAGTTTGTAATGAGGAATGTGTGAAAGCTATTGACAGAATTAAAGATGTTTTTAGTCATGAATTAATATTAAGACTACCTGATAAAGACAAAATATTTTATGTCACAACTGATGCATCTGGTAATGCTATTGGTGGTTGTCTAATGCAGAACTATGATAACTTACATCCTATATTATATGTAAGCAGAAAATTGTCAGAGGCAGAGAAAAAATATAGTGTCATTGAAAGAGAAGCCTTAGCTGTAATATGGGTAATTACTAAGCTAGAGAGCTATTTAATAGGAAGGAAATTCATATTATTAACTGATCATAAACCTATTCAGTATATACAGCAAAAGAGCATGAAAAACAGTCGTGTTTATAGATGGTTCTTAGCACTACAGGAATATAAATTTGAAGTGAAAGCTATTAGTGGATCTGTGAATATTGTAGCTGATCTATTGTCTAGAATGACATTGAAATGAAATAAGTTTGTAAATAAACTATGATTATATTGAGTATGTAATATATATTAATATATTGACACCATTTATATGTTATGGAAAAGGGAGATAAGTAAATTTGATGTTAAGCATTTAAAAGTAAGTATGAATATTTTTTTTGTGTGAATCACTTCATATATCATTGACGAAAGTTAGTTCTATGGAAAAGGGTGAGTATAAAAGAAAAATGGACAAAAGCGTATAAAAGGGTGGTAAGAAAAAAATTTATTGAATGTAGAAATTAAGTCTGTAATTGTTTTTTGAAATATTGTATTTTATCAGATTACTGTCAGTGAAGAACACTTGTGACATGTGAAGTGCCCATAAGATGCCACATTTTCCTCCATGATGAACTGTGTACCAATGAAGATGACTTTGGAATGTTATGAACATTGACATGTATATGAGGAACTGTCAAGTCAAGATGAAGAGATCAAGATTTTATGTTTGTGGTCTTCCCCTTAAATTGAAAATGCCCTTGTAAGACTTGACAGTAGTGGAAAAATATTGACATATTTTTTTTCAAGGGGGGGAGGAATCTGTTAGACACCTTATTTATATAGGTTAGTTATTTAGCGACGCACCATAGATGACGCATATTGAACGGGACTAGTGACGTTTGGGATATGTAGGGTTAGAGACCGGAAAATCAGTTAGCGATAGAACACTCCAGGGTAACGACGTGTTTAGTGACAGAGACTTCTACTGTGGCCTTTTTATCAGAATAAATCTATATGTGAACTTGTTCATCATCGTTTGACTACATCTCTTCACTTGTTACAACAGATGTGCCAGTTCTTGTTTGACTTGTTGGTCAACTACACGTAATACACCCGAACAATTACACCCAAACGATTGCAGAGTAATTGGTTGACTTCAAGACAGCCTGAACTAGCAACATCACAATTGATATATTTATTATACGTTGGTCTAGACCATATCTAGACTTGTTGATATTGAAGTTGTGGAAACAGCTACATCCACTTAATTTTGTTGAAAACCGTTAATCGTATAACGGAACGTCGTCGGAGGTGACCTTGGTCTCACCTAGTCTACATTGGACATTTTGGTATAGTGAAGCAACATACAACAGCAAACTTCGTCATACTACCAGAGTAGCAGCAGAAGCAGTGAACTATTTTAGAGAACCGTTATTCGTCAACCCAAATCAAGTCATCGTCAAGAAAGTCGTTATTCGTCAGCCCAGATCAAGTCATCGTCAAGAAAGTCGTTATTCGTCCGCCCAGATCAAGTCATCGTCAAGAAATTCGTTATTCGTCAGTCGTCCAGATCAAGTTGCCGTCAAGAGACTGTTATTTGTCAGTAGTCGTCTACACAAATCAAGTCATCGCCAGGAGAACCGTTAACCTATTCGTCAGTAACTGTGTACACAAAGTCGTCGGAACTACACATACGGTCATCAACAGTCGTCGAAGAAACTGAAACATTTTGCTGTGGCATATCAAGACATCTGTGGCATTACGTGGGATACTCGACACGGATTGTATCCACTTGTAGCACCGGAGAACAGAGTCAGAACTGGAAGAGAGGTAGTGGAGTTTGTTGTGATCTATCATATTCGGGAATCCGAACAAAGGGGATCTTTCTTATCAAAAGCTAAGTGCCATTTTTCTTATTAGTATATGTTTAGATTGCCCTTAGAAATAGATTTTGTCTAAATTTGGTACGTTAGCCTGAGTAAAATTCAGATGGTGCGCCTTAAAACCCGTCGGGGTAGAAGACGTAATTTAGATGAAAAGCTATATTATACGTTTAGGATAGTGATTGTTTTGTTTGTGTAAACGTCATATCCGTTGTTGCTTGGTTACTTCGTGACGTTATCAATGCGTGCCATATTGTCATATCCCAACCCATAGCGATAGTCTCATTTAATTATTTCATTTGTGTATATTATTTTAAATTATTTATTTTTATTAATTTAACTAGATCTGTATTTTTTTTCACTTAATGATAGAAAGTACAGGTAGGATTCTTTTATTGCGAATCAGACTAAAATAATTTTAGTTTGAGCGGTTAAAATCAAATATGATTTTGCCATGAGAATAATGCCGAAACTGGCATTGTAGTCAAACATTGTAGTCTGGCTAATATATACTAGATCCACACATTTTTGTACATCTCGTTGGTACATTTAATCATCTAGACTCTAATTTGGGAATATTAATATTAATGGAAAGATGAATGAAGGTAGTACATTATAGATGTATATATCTTGTTACAGATATATTTGACATTGTATATACATATTTATTTCATATGGTTAAATAGAACCATAATTTCTGGATTGGATCTATCTTGTCCACTCTAGACTCTAGACAGTCTCTACTCTAGACACTTCAGTCACATCAAATTTTAAAATTGATCATAGTTATTCATACTAATAGTCATAGTGCTCTTGATAACTGTAGATCTAAATGGTACTATTATATATACTATAATATACTAGATTTAAATTTGTGTGATATTAATATACAGATTTGAATATAACTCAGACTAGATTTACACATTTACTGAATCTATAGAGACTTAACACTTAAAACTTGTATAAAAGTTTGTAAAAACTTAAATATAAAATAAGTCTAGAGTATAGCCATAACTAATATAGGCTAAGTAAAAATATATAAATTTGGGTGAAAATAAAATACAATGGCTACATCATCATATGTGGACCTTAAGGAGGTTAAGAAAACAGCTATGCAGGATGGAAAGGCCATGGAGTTAAAAGGAAAAGACTTAGCAGCTTATGTACAGCAAGTTGTGAGGGAAGAAATGGAACGTCAAGATAAAATAAGAAGAGAAAAAGAAGAGATAGAAAGACAAGAAGAACGTCAAAGACAAGAGATAGAGAGACAAGATAGGATCAGAAAGGAAGAATATGAGAAGCAAAAAGAAGACCAAGAAAGGCAGAGAGAGCATGAAACTAAAATGGAGAAGATGAGATTGGATGCAGCACAAGCCAGAGCTCAAACTGAACAGACAACTCAAAGAAATAACACAAATAACTCAAATAATTCTACCACACAAAGAGACAACCCTAATTCACAAACATGGCTAAAGAGAAAGATACAAAGTTTTGATGAACAGAAGGATGAAATTGGTGATTTTCTGAAAAGATATGAGGCAAAAATGTCTACATTTAATATGCCAGAAGAAGAATGGTCTGTAATACTGATAGACTTTGTTCATGGTCAAGCTCTAACAATATGCCAAAACCATGACCATCATATTGATGATAGCTATCAAGTTTTGAAAAAAGAGTTGTTGAATGCCTATGGTCATAATGCTACAACTTTCAGAAAGAAATATTTTGACAATATACCATCAGTAGATATAGAACCTCAAACTACCATTAATATGGAGAAAGATTTTTTTAATAAGTGGGTAAAACTAGAAAAAGTGGGAAACTCTTATGAGGGATTAAAAAATTTCATTCTGTTAGATAACTTTATTAACAAGTGTGATCCCCAACTTCAATCATTTATTAAAGAGAGAAATCCAAAATGCCTAGATGAAGTAACAGAAATAATGAGAATTTATAAAAATGCTTATCCAACTAATCCATTCTCTACTAAAGATAAGAATAAGGTAGATTTGATAGGATACACAAGTGAGAAAAAAGTCAGAAGTAATGATAGACATTCTAGAGAAACTGAAGATAGGTTTGAAAATAGAAATAGAGATAGAAATGCAAGATCAAAATCTAGGGATAATCATTATGAGGAAATAACTTGTTTCAATTGCCATAAGAAAGGTCACATAGCTTCCCATTGCAAAAAATCAACATACTATAAATCTAATGATAGGAACTCATATAAAGATAGAAATCAAAATAGAAGTAGTAGTAAACATAGAGTATTTAGACATAAGTATTTTTATTCATAAGTGGAATTTCATTAAAGCTTTTGAAAAACTATAGGGGACAAAAATCCTGCCCTGGGGGTCTCCACTTACTTAAATCCGTCACTGTAAATAATGAGTCATGATCATGGGCGTAGCCAAGATTTTTTTTTCGGGGGAGGGGGGTTGGGGGGGGGATTTTTTTTCCCACCCCGCCCCCCGGAAAAAAATTATATGTATGTATGTATGTGTGTGTACATAATCTTTATTTAATTCTGACCCTTCATTCTTTCTGAAGACGTTTATTGTGCCCTAGAATAGGTTATTCCTGGAGTTAATGGAAAAATTGTAGCCTCCCCGCCATTGACAGCGAAGGGGTCTGGGGAAGCGTTAGGAGCTCCCTCAGCGCGGAGCGGAGCCCCCTCCGCCAAGCACTATTTCTGGTATTGAAAGCGCGAGCACGCTACTCTGCCTCATCGAGGCGCTCGTGTGGAAACGACCATTAGAGGAAGTGGTTAGGCTAAATGGGTAGCAACACAAGACTCCCGTGGGGATGCCCACGGGTAGACGAGAGTCAACCTCTTGCACGGGTCTCTCCCAAGCAGAACTGTGTTCACACAGGGTTTTTTTTTTACTGTTAGGCGTCCAAACAGGTTTTTTTTCCAACTTAGGGCTCGAAAAGCCTTCGGCTCAGCCCTTCGACATCAACAAGGTATTGAAAGCCAACAAAATGCATATTCTGACTGACTAAGACCACCCCCTGCCGTTCGGTGCATTTGCCGTCAAGATGCTTCCACAAAATCTGGTAATATTTGAAGCCTCTTCCCAGCTGCTCTGAGGATCTCCATGAATGTGTGGCGCCAAGTTGTACTAGGATGTCATCGCAACTCTTTTTATG
The DNA here is from genome assembly GCF_947242115.1 of Biomphalaria glabrata. Lineage (NCBI taxonomy): Eukaryota > Metazoa > Mollusca > Gastropoda > Planorbidae > Biomphalaria > Biomphalaria glabrata. The sequence goes on from NC_074719.1 coordinate 22,078,547, forward strand.
CGTAATTCATTTTGTCGGAGAACATGTCCCCCATACCTCATGCGACGCTCTGTCACAATCTTACTAAGGGGTCGACTCCCAGTTCGGCATAGGATTTTTTAAAATTTAGACCCGATCTCTATATCTGACTTAAACTGACTCCTATAGTCTGTCTTAGCCATCTTTGTTGAGACACATTTAGTGTTTTTCAATTTCGGCAGATGACTATTTATTGCACTTTATTAATGGACCCCCGCCACTGGTAGAAATGTGTAAACTCTCTTGAATACGCTCCTGGATTTAGGTGACTGTAGATTGCTTTAGATTTTATATCGAAAAGAGATGTTTTATCGTCAAAATCATCTGTTGAGGGTTTTAAACTAAAATAAAAAATCTCTGGAGGTTGTTTTTTTTTTTTAAATTCAAAACCCCATTAGCTACGGTCATGGTAACTGTAGTTTGCTTTAGAATAATATATGAAGATAAAGGTCTTATACCTCAAAACGATCTGAAAGGGGACTATAAACTCAAAACCATCTGGAGGGGTTTTAAACTTTAAAAAAAAAGTCATCTGTAGGAGAAGGATTTAAACTCAAAACCCTCAATTGTCTTGGCTACGCTCAAATAATTTTAGTGTGTAATTTTCTTTTTTTATATTGAAGGGGTATTTTTTAGCATCAAAACCCTCTGAAGGGGGGTTTAAACTCAAAACCCCTTTTGGCAACGCTCATAGCATTTTGAGTGCGTAATTTGCTTTTTTTTTACATTGAAGATGTATTTTTTATCTTCAAACCCCGCTGGCGGGGGGGGGGGGGGGGTTAAAACTCAAAGCCCCTTTCGCTACACGCATAGATTTTAGAGTGTGTAATTTGCTTTATTTAATATTGAAAATGTATTTTTTTAGCTTCAAACTCCACTGGAGGGGAGTTTAAACTCAAAACCTCTTTGACTACACTCAAAGAATTTTGAGTGTATAATTAGCTTTGTTTTTAATATTAAAGACGTATTTTTTACCTTTAAACCACGCTGAAGGAGGGTTTAAACTCAAAACCCCCTGGTATGGGTTTTTAAAGTCAAACTCCCCCCCTGGTAGGGGGTTTTCAACTCAAAACCTCTGGAAGGAGGTTTTAAACTCAAAACCCCTGGTAGGGGGTTCTAAACTCAAAACTCCTGGCAGGGAGTTTTAAACTCAAAACCCCCTGGTACTGGTAGGGGGTTTTAAACTCAAAAACCCTGGCTGTGCTGGGGCAAGTAAAGGTTTAGTATTAAAATATCACCTAAAATAAACAAAATCAATGCAAAAAATCAGTCACTAAATTCTGGGGGGGGGGGATTTCATTTCTGGGGGGGGGGGGTGTTGAACCCCAAGAATCCCCCCTGGCTACGCACATGGTCATGATATATTCATAGAAAAATTGCGTTTTTATGAATGTACTAAGAAGAAGCAAGAGCTTTTCACATTCAGTAAGTGCCGCTCTTACCATTCTGCTTTATCTAATCTTTAAATAGAATCAGCCAGGAAAACCAATGACCTACAGTTTAAGTCACTGATCAATATGCATGTCTAGATTGACACATAAAATGCGAAGGGCGTAATTATCTTCTTTTTTTTTTTCTTTTGAAGTAACACTGACAATCTATAAGTAAAACGATAAAGTTTCAAAAAACAATTTAATAATATTGTCACGAATCTAGGGTAAACACTCAACGAAGAATAAAGGTGAAGAATTGAGAGATGTTTATCTACAAGATATTTTTTTTACAAGATATTAGATGATCAGAATTAACATAAATGTCTTATGTTGTCTATGAATTCATTTAGCTGCTCTGGCCTGCGTGGTATTGTCTCCGTCACTGCCTTCCACTATCATGCACAGTTCACTGTTGCCGCCTGTCTTAACGTTCCAACAGGGTTCTCTATCTTACCACTAACATAGGTCACATTACGTGTCTTATGAGCGATAGTATAGAGCTACATACACTAAAAGAAATGTCTTCCACTAACAGGAACGACCCTTTCCAGTTTCCTCACAAGACTTCTTTTTGACCAGCCAACCTACACTGCTTCTCACCCACTGAACACACTGGCAACGATCCCTACTACAACACCTGCGGTCGGTTCTAAACTTCTAACCTATCTTTAGTTCTGTTTCGCTATCTACTTTTCCGGAATCAACAGTCCACCATCTTGTTTCTACCCACTCACTCGTCTTTATCAATGCCCTGGTGCGCACCATACGCTTCAATATAGGAGCGGAGATATAACAATATATTCATTTCAAACTCATTAAGGCTGCTATTCTACTGTTAGTAGTTGTCAGACTACACACAAGTCTAAATAAGATACAGTAAGTAATCCTACGCCCGCATACATCCAGTCTCCGATGCATTATCAAACTTTATCTACATATATTATACACATATAGTATGACATGCCATTTGTGGGCAGGGTTATATGGAAAATGCCCAGGCCGATTTTGATACCCAGTCCGCCCCTGGCCACACGTCACGACCAGTTCGCGAAATAATTTGCCAATTCGCGAATTAGCCACATTTCATGCTTTGAGCATAAAAATATAAAAGATTCTATTATAATCAAAGCATGGATTAATCTGGATTATATCCAAACTTCCACAATGCATCTGCTATTCAAACTTCGACTGTCAATATTGCAACCTGGCAAGTTGATTTCTCAAAACCTCCACCATCTTAAAAAAAGTCAAAACCTCAAGAACCATGTTCTCGTTAACGGCTTGATCTATCTATATTTTTTGAATCATAATAATACAAGATCATAATAATAAGGCTTGTCTTCGAGTCCGAAGGTTAGTGAGGAATGAAGTATTTCCCTTGGCTGCGCAGCCCCAGCTGTGGCCTACATATTTCGCCACATCTAGGGCAAGCATAACCATTGCCCGCAGGTGGATGATTTAGATTTTCTTTATGCCGTCTGCGTCTGTCCTCGGCAGCGGATTTTACAAGATGATAAATGTAGTGGAAATCTATAAACTCTTTGAACTTATAGTAAACGCTTTGACCACCTATGTATCCCCAAAATTCATAAGTGAGCTTATAACTTAGTACTAATCAGCTATATGAGTACTAGTGTGATTTGAATCAATGTATCAACCTATTCAACTCTGTTATAAAGATTCGATAATTAAAGAACCATCCAAAATAAAACAAAATGCTTTGTATGTGTATGTTTGTGTATGTGTGCGTGTGATGATTGAACTTTTTGAGATAAATCAAAACTTGTGAGAAATAGTTGTGTTCATATTGATTTTTTAAAATGTTTAATTTGACTCTTAACAATTTTAATTACGTGTTGGAACGTGTGCACGACCTCAGACTCATTGACACTGTTTGGAGAAAGTTGATATTAGTTGGATGTTTGACTTTAACGAATGTCCTGGAGGTGATAGGCAAAGTTCAAGTTGAAATCTTTACATCTGTCATTAAAATAGAATTATCAAAAGTGTATTAGTTGAGCTCGCGGGTTGTTATAATTTTATCAAAAAAGGATTGATTTAATATAATTGTATCTATTTTATTGTAAGCTTAGACTTAAATACTATCAATTAATAGATCATATAGTAGAACTGTATTAAGTCACTTTGAGTGCTATGTAAATTTTAATATGATGAGAGTGTTTAATCTAAAGGACGAAACTTTCAATTGTATATAACAACACAGTTTTAAAAAAGCCTATAGATAACTGACGCAATAAAGCGAGTAAAATCATTATAGTTAGAGACACATCACAATCACTTCAGGACAGAAGACTAAGAAGTAAAGTACCAATAATACAAACAACAGTGATACATAACTTTTAATGCAAAATAAAAAAAAATTCTAATATGAATAAAACTGAAAAAGAAACAAATATAAAGGCACATTTTTATTCTTTTTACCAGGTTCAATTCATACAGGTAATCTTTTTCACCCTAGTTTCGGGGAAGAGAATGAAACGGGTTCTGATTACGTTGTACATGTTTTGGATGTTCCTTCAGATTTGAGGATTAGTACATCCTAACATAAACCTCCCACAGCACGGCGGGGCGGGCAGAGTTCGAACCCATAAAGACCATCGAACGACAGTTTAAAGAGCGCATACAACACGTGCAGGTAGCCTGAATCAGGCAAGAAAACTAATGACTTAGCAAAGTGTTTAATAAACATGTACAACTAGGGTTACTAGGCTATGGATAAACATGGGACGTAATCATCTTTTGAAAGATCGTCTGTATGTGATATGATGAAACAACCATAAAGAATTGGACGCGATGACATTATAATATTGATATGAAGTAAGACATCAGGTAATTTGTTTATTAAACAACATTTCTTTTACTAAGTCACCTCTTGTTGTATCTTATCTTATAAAATACAGACGTTACTTCAAAAAGAAAGAAGATGATAACGTCCTACGCGTCATGCGTAACTAATGACCTAAAGTCTGCCAAGTCACTGGTTTTCATGGCTGGCTCATGATCAGGTGTACAACCTGTCACTAACAACAAGATCTAGATCTACACCTGTTCAGATTTCTTGGATTGAAGAGGGAAGAACAACCGTTGAATTGATCAGTTTCCTCACCACTTTGCCTTATTGTTTCACCTAATGTAAGTCTCGCTTAATCCTTGCGATTATCTTTCCCTTTTTTTTTTAATTTTATTATAGCAAATAAATGCTGGATAATCCCCAGGGAGATTGTTTGTTGAAAGGAAGCCCAAACATCCACACAATATTTGCTACTGAACTCAACAGTGGCGCTCAGACCTGGGTTCAACATCATGAAAACAAAGCTGTGCAAATTTTGTTTTGACTCTTAGTGACACTTTGAATTAGTTTTCAAGCTGGACGTAATTTCTGACATGAAGATTATTACGTCAGAGGATGAAGGCCGGTAGGGATGGAACTCGGAACCATTTTGGTACAGATATTGTTCAAGCATTTAAAATTGTCTTACATTGAAAGAAGAATCTAATTTTGTTAACGGTGTGTGATTTATACAGGGGAGCAAATCGAGAAAAGTTTTTCAAACTGCCTGGAAAATGTCTTCTGAGTTATCTATCTATTACGTGAACGTCGATTTAAACTATCAAACATCAGACTTTATTGTTCAAGCATTTAAAATTGTCTTACATTGAAAGAAAAATCTATTTTTTTTAACGGGGTGTGATTTATACAGGGGAGCAAATCGAGAAAAGTTTTTCAAACTGTCTGGAAAATGTCTTCTGAGTTATCTATCTATTACGTGAACGTCGATTTAAACTACCAAACGTCAGACTTTGAAAATAACTCTGTGTATCTATTTGATCTCATTAATCTGTCCATTCTTACCACCATTTTGTGTCTGTTGGGAATTGTGTCTAATATATTGAACTTAATAGTGTTTTATAAGCAAACAATAACTACAGTGGCTATTAGCTTGATAGCCTTGTCCATCACTGACCTCATCAACGTCATCTTAATGGAGTGGGTCAGTATCAGTTCGTACCCTTCCCTGCTTACGCTCAACGACCTGATCATATTTCCAAGAGACGTCAGTTATATGACCGGTGGGTTCCCACATGGCTGCATGTCTAGAATCACGGCCTGGATCACTGTGTACATGACAGCTGAGAGATGCCTCTGTGTAGCGTTGCCTCTGCGAGTGAAGTTTCTGATAACGCCAAGGAGAACTCTTGTAGCAATGTTCTTCATCTACGCATTCAACTTGTTGCCACTGGTACCGTTATATTTGTCTAGTGGCTTAGGTTGGAAGTACTCAACAGTGAGGAATCAATCTCTGATAGGCAGAGTGTACACAGCAGACCTAAGTTACTTGGAAAATATTGGTTACTTTATATCTACTGTCTTAATGATGGTCGCTTTCATTGCTGTCATCTTTCTGACCGTACTGTTGACAGTACAGCTACACAAAATGACCAAATGGAGGAATAAAAATTCTGCTGTGAAAGATGGACTAAAAAACATCACAGCCAAGGAGAAAGTGGCGCTCAGGACAGTCCTGGTCATTGCCTGTGTCCTTGTTATCACATTCATTCCAAGCTTTACATTTTGTTGGATATTTTTTGTTGTTCCAGACTTTAGGCCCGATGGTCATCTGAAAGATGCTTTCTTCGTTATTGCCTCCTTCTCTTTCGTGTTCGACTCTTTGAACGCCAGCACCAACACTGTTTGGTATTTCAAAATGAATTCCAATTATAGAAAGACGTTTCACAGGCTGTTTCTGAAATCTTTGAATCAAAAGTGAATCATTGATAATGTCACGCTAAGACTGATGTTCAAAATACCGACCTAAGTAAAGGAGTGCAAAAATAGTTGCTACTGGTTGAATAGAACAGTAATATACGAGCACGCATTTCACCAATTTGAAGTTTATAATCAGGCATTGAAGAAAAGATTTAAGCTACAGTAACTTTTGTTTGAACAAATGCCTATGAAATGTAGGCCTGAAAATATTTTTTAGTGGTAAACAAATCATCACTACATCAAAGTTTGATGTCAGTTGAGAAAAATAAAAGTTAAATAATCATTAAAAACTCATTGAATGTAATAAACTCACTAAATAAACTCAAGATTTAAAGTAATAAGATACTATAATTCAGTGTTTTCCAAGTTGTTCTGCACAACCCCAGTATTATACGAGACCTGAAAATGTGTTCCATAAACAACTGGAATAATGAACTATTAGGTCACCACGGGAAGTAACCTCTTTAAAAAATATGTGAAGTGTATAGTTCTATACTCAGTATGTGCGAAGTGTTCCATTAATTTAAACATTTGGGAAACACTGCTATGCTTCATTATTATTATTATTGTTCACGTACATCTTTTTTTTCAGATATTATTTCCATCGATAAGTAAACGTAACACTATTGAAACATAATGAAAACACTAGAATTGAATGAGCTAATTGGTTTCTTTTTACTTTTAGCATGTATTAAATCATAGAAGATACGGTAGAACTGGAAATTCTCTAAGTCAACAATCATTTAGTATAAAACAAAAACATACAATATGTGTTGAATGTTATACATGTCAATGTAATTAACAATATGTATCTCTATATCAACACAATGATCACAGGTACTGGCCGCCACTTTCTAAGCTGGTCGAACTTCAACCCAATCTAATTCATTACCTATTATCCTAATAATTACAAACTCCTTTATTCTTTTATTCATCCTTTTCTTCCTTTCATCCCCACACCACTGCATCCAAGAGGCCAAGAAAATCAATTTCTAGTTACTAGTTCATCTGTAACTTCCAGGTAATATTCTATCTTTTTAAGCACCCATATGGAACCTGACAGTGTTTTGGGAGTTTAATTTCTCATTTCAGGGAGAGACCACATTCGCATCAGTCCCTTCACTCTATCTCTCTCTCTCTCCATTGCATCCTTCATGTCGACGGGAAGTTTCATGTATTCGTAGAGATTTGTGCTTCACTTTCATGCAACTTTGACATCTGGGATCAACTTTTTCTTCGATTCCAGGTGGACAGTAGCCTGTCATCATCAGAATCACTTGATGCTTTATGTCTAGTTGCAAGGGTTCAACTAAATTGTTAATTGCATTTCTTAGTTTATTTATTTTATTGCTTTTGCATTGCATGACTTCCTTGTTTTGTATCCCAGAGCGCCATGATCCTATCTCTTCTGTGCTCCAGCTTGGGGAGGTTTTCATACTGCATTTAGGTAATCAGTTAAAAAAAACTCTGTTCAAGTCGGGATTCGAACTCAAGCCCCTTTGATGAGTAGCTGAGCTACACAACCTCTTCATTTCTGTATTTTTATCACATGTGATGTATAGTTCGAAATAAATGATACAAATAGGTCATAAAATGTTAAGCTATCAATAGCACCTTTCAGGCCCTGGACAACACACAGAGGTCCAAGTTCTGCACTTTGTAACCACTAAAGTCTTGTTATTTAGTCTAAACTATTCCGACGTTCACATTGTGTCACCAAACAGCTCAAGAAATTATCTTCAAAGAACACACACGAGTTCGTTCAGTGTTTGTCTATACTTTGAGCTGATCCTATAGTACAACACAGTGTTTACACTTGCGTTCACTGAGTCAAATAAGAAACTTATAGATACGCACACAATGTAAATATTATATAAATGACTCAGATTAAAATCTGGGACAATAAATGTGATTGAACATACAATTAAAGATGGTGTAAAGGACACGATGAGGAAACACGCCAGGATCAACACAGTCTTGGAAGCCTTATTGTCTCTCCGTGTTAAGACTTCTAATCGGTGGGCATTGAGGTTTGATTTTTTTCGGAATTGAGAAATTTCCCTTAGTTTAGACATTAACAAAGCCGTCAAAATGACTATACAACAAAAAGATGTCGTCGACACTATAGAATAGATAAAGTTACTTACTCCAGTTAAGTAGGTGTACTCTGGGCTAGTCACCAAACCTACAATAGTTTTGTTCAAAGGCTGGTGGTGAAACCAGTTAAGTTGGTTCAGCAAATACTCTGGAATAAGTGGTAGCAGAGTAAATAAATAGATAGCTATTATAGCAAGCGTCGCACGTCTAGGCGTTATCCATTGTTTCGCTTTAAAAGGTAGGGCGATACAAAGCCATCGCTCAGCTGTCATAAAGACAGTGATCCAGGCAGTGACCCTAGACATACAACCGTGTGGGAAAGCACCTGTTAGGTAAGACACGTCTAGCGGATCAAACGTTAAATCCACATTGTCACTAAACAAGGGATACGTACTTATACTGACCCACCACATGAATAGGACGTTGATGAGGTCAGTGATAGACAAAGCCATGAAGGTAATGTTGACTGTAGACTTCATCCCTTGTCTGTAAAAGACGACTATGTTAATTACATTGGACACTAAGCCCAGTATACAAAACACTGACGTCGCGATGGACCAAGTGACTAATCTTATTATATCTGTTATGAAATCCAGATCATTCTCAGTTTGTTCTCTGTTTTTTGAATCCATCGTTAAAGTTGTATATGTGAGGAAAATATTAGTAAGTTTTTCTTATCGCTCAGGAATGAGACTTAGAAAGAAAAAAAAATGTGATGGTATGTTACGTTGCTAGCATGGCAACATCCATTCGCTAGCCTGAAACTGATTGGCATATGCTGGATTTTATCTTCGTTGTAAGAAGGAGTTATACATTTGTACAAAGCTTCTATCAACTCACTCTGTCTGTTGGGTAAAATGTTTATACACTTTATTTCCCTGACACCCAATCTCGGATCAATCTGAAATTTTGCCTGACAAAACAAAAATCAATTTTTTAAACTTTGCCAATTAGTTAACTATTGATAATTAATTATTTTGTTTGGTAACTTGAACAAAGGAAAGAAATAGTACTTGACTGATGTAGTGATTCAAGTCGAATTACATCCCTATATACTATGTAGGTCACCGCCTTAAAGTTTCAAGCTAACTAGATAACTAAAAACCTTCTATTTTTTTCTATTCATTTGTAGGTGGAAGCTCCGATGAAGTCAGAGGAAATAACTTTTGAAGCCTATTTTACACCTACTTTATATTTAGTTTCCATTTTACCATGGTTTTAATTTATTGGGGACCTTTTTTATATTGGCTACAGCATTCAAAGTAATATATTATTTTGTGTTTTGGTTCCTTGATAGTGCCAAAATAAAGTTGGATTGGTTTTAAAAAATGACTTTGACTAGAACTACTCTTGACTCTACATCTTAATTCCTTGTTTCTGCTTGTGAATCCGTGACAAAGGTCTGCTCTATGCTGCCTATGAACTTCTAAGGGCCATTATAATAGATATATCATTAAGTCGATAAAATGTATTCTACTTATGCTTCAGTAGATTAGTCAAGAAACATATGGCATTGTTCCGAAAATGTTCAACAATTGCCTATAGTGTAGTGCATAAGTAGTTTTATCTTGTATTTCAGAAGATATTTAGTTCCCTGTATTTACTTGATGGACTCTGTTGATTGACTCGGCGTTTGATGGACTCTATTGATTGACTTGGCGTTTGATGGACTCTGTTGACTGACTCGGCGTTTGATGGACTCTGTTGATTGACTCGACGTTTGATGGACTCTGTTGATTGACTCGGCGTTTGATGGACTCTGTTGATTGACTCGGCGTTTGATGGACTCTGTTGATTGACTCGACGTTTGATGGACTCTGTTGATTGACTCGACGTTTGATGGACTCTGTTGATTGACTCGGCGTTTGATGGACTCTGTTGATTGACTCGACGTTTGATGGACTCTGTTGATTGACTCGACGTTTGATGGACTCTGTTGATTGACTCGGCGTTTGATGGACTCTGTTGATTGACTCGGCGTTTGATGGACTCTGTTGATTGACTCGACGTTTGATGGACTCTGTTGATTGACTCGGCGTTTGATGGACTCTGTTGATTGACTCGGCGTTTGATGGACTCTGTTGATTGACTCGACGTTTGATGGACTCTATTGATTGACTTGGCGTTTGATGGACTCTGTTGATTGACTCGGCGTTTGATGGACTCTGTTGATTGACTCGGCGTTTGATGGACTCTGTTGATTGATTCGGCGTTTGATGGACTCTGTTAATTGACTCGACGTTTGATGGACTCTGTTGATTGACTCGACGTTTGATGGACTCTGTTGATTGACTCGGCGTTTGATGGACTCTGTTAATTGACTCGACGTTTGATGGACTCTGTTGATTGACTCGACGTTTGATGGACTCTGTTGATTGACTCGACGTTTGATGGACTCTGTTGATTGACTCGACGTTTGATGGACTCTGTTGATTGACTCGACGTTTGATGGACTCTGTTGATTGACTCGACGTTTGATGGACTCTGTTGATTGACTCGGCGTTTGATGGACTCTGTTGATTGACTCGACGTTTGATGGACTCTGTTGATTGACTCGGCGATGACATTATATCACTTTTTCTTTCAACTAGTTCTGAAAGTGTGTATGTGGGAAGCCGCTCTCTTTAATCAAAGTCTCCGTTAATTATAACTGTCTTCACAAGATGCAGACCACAAATGTAGATTCTATTTTTAGATCGATAAATGTGTTCTGTTTAGGCAAGTCACTCTATAATGAGCAGTTCATTAAACTGAACTTTTTTTTTATTCCTTCAGAACGTTTACCACGTGACCTCGCCTTGACAATTAATTTGCATTTAAATCACAATTACAGTAACATGATTTTTTTAAATGAATTTTGGAACACATTTTTTGAGAAAGACATGTTGACCCAATCTATTGGTAAGTTATAACGAGACAATGTGTTAGAGCAACTCTCTTGTTAAACAGATTTTAGAATTTTAATGAAAGAACTGGTATAATTAAAAAAATAATAATTACTGCAAAACTATCGCAAGTAACCGTAAATGCTGCGTTTTGTGAATCTGCTTTCTAAATACCTATGGTAGACATATTATTACTCGTCGGCTGAAAGGTGAAGCGCTAGGCTTCCGAACCTGGTGTTCTGGGTTAGAATCTTAGTGAAGACTGGGATTTTTAATTTGGGACGCCCCTGAGTTCACCAAACTCTAATGGGTACCTGACTTTAGCTGTGGAAAGTAAAGGCGATTGGTCGTTGCGCTGGCCACATGACACCCTGCTCGAAGAAACATCATCTGCCCTAAAGATCGCAAGGTCTGAAAGGGGGAACTTTACTATGGTGAATATGAGTCATCCTTAAAAATGAACATTATTTTCTAAGATTTAAATTTACCAATTTAAGGTAGATAATTTATTTTTCTTATTGCTAACAAACAGCAATTCTTTAAAGTTGCAACTGCACAAGGAAAGTTTGGTCAACAAAAATCAAGGTGACGGTGGATTATATACTTAGAACCAGGCCAAGACATGTTGGTTTTCAGAGAGACCAAAACTTACGCCCAAGTTAAACAAGAGAAAGAGAAAGTCTTCCGCATAGAGCATTCAGTAAAAGTACACCAGTAAAATATAAAAATACTTTTTTTTTTAACCAAAGCTTATATTCAGTGAGTCAGAAATTAATTTTAATAGATCTAGACTAGCAATAATAAATTGGTGCGATCCGAAATAATTTTATTGTTATTGTTTAGCGCAACTCTCATGCCTAAAGCGGGCATACTTTGCTCGGTTCCGCTCGAACTATGACTCCCAATGCCGTCACTGTGGAGAGAGCGTCGAAACAGTGTCTGAGCAGTCATTTGACTTGTATAGATCTCAAGGTCTGAAATGGATATTTTACTTTACTAAAATACTTATACAAAATAGGTTTTCTTGTCTAAGTCTACACTTTTTTTAGCGCTCCCTCGTGTGGGCATACGATATACAATGGGAAGACTGCACTACAACTAACGATGTTCTTTCGAACTCAGGGATAGACAGTGTAGACCAGTGATTCCCAAAGTGGTCCATATAGACCCCCAGGGGTCTACGAGGACTTCCAAGGGGTCTACGGAGGTGAAAAAATTAATTGGGGGTCTATGATCTGTAAATGGGGATCTACGATAGTGGATCTCATTTAAGCATGTCTAAACTTGAAATTTCATTTTCTATTAATGATTTGTAACTTAGTTAATCCTTTGAATTTTAGCCTTGTTAGTCTAATGATTTTATTTTTACAATTTTAACATCTTATTTTAATTAGCTTAATTTTGTCTGTATGAAAGTACCTAATCTTGTACATGACCGAGTCTGAAAAGAATTGTAGAAAGTCCATTGGTTATTCATTTTGTCCTTGTGAAACAAGCAAATGCATGTGTGCTTTTTATGCAATAAAGTTTAAACTTATGTCGCTATGAAACCATTAAATCTTGAACATCATTTGAGGCAACGCCAACATGATATAATAGATTAAGATTTGAAATGTTTGATTGAATATCACAAAAGAGAAGAGGTTTGTGAACATTTTACAATACTTTACTTTATCAAACTCTAGAAAACTGCACACTGTAGGTAAAAAATAGACTTTGCCAGCCAGTGAAGAGGTTTTGCAACCTGTTTTACACAATCCTATATCCAGTGCTTTTTTTGTAAAAAAAAAAAAGTAGGTGCCGTTACTCAGTAGTTGATTGCCTAACTTTTAACTACTAAAAATTAATAATATACGTTAAAATACGACAAAAATAATATTTTTTTCAAAAAAGGTGCCGTTATGCCATAGCGGTGTGTACCATCACAAAAAAAAAGCCCTGCCTATATCTGATATCATAATCAAAAATTCCTCGTTGCTACAATATATTGATAATATAGTGTGTTATTACTATCATATTTTTCGTTTTTTTATGAATCAAGAAATCATAAAGATTTACTTTTTTATCAATGGCTCCATCACACTGAAGTATGATAGTTGTCAAAAGGCTTATGTGTGACTTAAACAGTGTGAAAACAGTTCTTGGGTGCTAAAGATCCAATTTAAAAAAAAAAAAAAAAAAAAAACACGGGAATTGGAGATGGTCTGTTTAACAGATTTGTTTCATAATTTAATTTAATGTAGTTTATTTGCTGTACCAAGGTGATTGCCTAAATTTTGTCAAAACGAAGTCATAATCTCAGTGTTTCTTGGGAGGATTAAAGGAATGTAGCGTGCATTGAGCAGCATGAATTTTTTTTTTTTTCCAAATTTAACTTAGTCAAACATTATCTAATCGAGAAGGTATAACGTTAAACCTAAATTGAAGCTCAATATGAAAATTTTATTATCAAACTTTTCTACCAATAGTTTTTTTTTTTTTTTATTAGTCAATTCATGTCATGCATATTAATATCAATGTACATACATATCTGCAAGAAAAACACATTTGATATTAATGAATTTTTTTTAAAAAATTCAGGGGGTCTACCGAAAACTGGAAAACATGGCAAGGGGTCTATGAGACAAAAAAGTTTGGGAACCACTGGTGTAGACAGATAGGCTCGGAAGGGCACATATCTCGTAAGGTGCACGACCGTATGCCAAAGGCAATCCTCTATTGATGAGCCGAAATGTGGTCGGCGTAACAGAGTTGCCGCCCTCCCCCCCCCCCCCCCCCCCGCAAACGCTTTAAAGACTATCTTTCGCAAAGATTTCTTTTACTCAAATATAAGAGAGTGCCTGGCAGCAGGCGGCTCCCTTACGCACAGCAGGAGATTGCTTTCAAAAGCATTGGAGACCAGAAGAAAATCTACTGTCGAGGACAGACGTAGGCGGCGGAAAGATAACTTAAATCAACCATCGGCAGGTAACGGTTATGTCTGCGCTGGATGTGGCAAAGTTAATCATAGCTAGGACAATTATATATTAATATATATATAAATGTTACACTCCTCATTAATCTTCGGACTCGGAGACAAGCCTTACATAAGGCTACGATTCCGGTAAATCCGTCATAGAGGAGCTGCTGAAATATTTGATGTAAATAATCCTGCAATTATCGAGTGCTAGACGTTCCTCGATTCTTAAGACGGATATCAAAGTGGTACTCCAGATGACAATGCTTACATGAGGGCAACGGGCAGACTATAAGCTACCTGCAGCCTAAAAGCTACCTGCAGACTACAAGCTACCTGCAGACTACTAGATTTTCGCAGGCTACTTGTACCGCAGTCTATAAAGTACCGCAGGCTACTTGTACCGCAGACTACAAGGTGTCGCAGGCTACATTGTACCGAGGGCTACAAGCTACCTGCAGACTACTAGGTTTTCGCAGGCTACTTGTACCGCAGACTACAAGGTACCGCAGGCTACAGGGTACAAGGTACCGCAGGCTACTTGTACCGCAGACTACAAAGTACCGCAGTCTACAGGCTGCATACGGGCTACCAGCTAGTGCAGAGATGAGGAGCCTGCAAACCATGGGTTAGCATGGCTTTGCTTGTAGGTGAATTAACACTTGTGAATCAGTAGAACGAATCCAGTTTATACTTGTCTCTCTCTTTTAGTGATAGAAATGTAGCAGTAAATGAGTAAATAATATTTTATCTCTACATTTATTAAGTTAAGGAATAAACTAAGAAACAGCAAAATTATAAAGTTTTTTTTTTGTGAAGTAAATGTATACAGAATGAAAAGTACCACTGCACCAACACATAATGAGTAAGACAATTAAATATGAATTATGTTTCTTTGTTCTGTGAGTTTTATCCCTTGTTGTCTTTAGCACCAGTGAACAGATGGAGGAATCCAGGATCTTCTACGTGGCTGGATAATGGAAGCACTTTGTTCGCCTTTCTGTTTGACATGGTAGCCATCAGGCGTCTAAACACAAAGCAAAGGTCGACATTGGTTATAATGTTAGTCATAGGCAATGCTTTTTAGAACATTAGATGATTGTTTCATGCGTTAGCTCTAATAAATGTATTTAGACTAATCATATACAGGGAGAGGAGGAAGGGGAGAGAGAGAGAGAGGACGAGAGAGAAAGAGGGAGATAGAAGAGAGGGAGAGAGGACGAGAGAGGAATAGGGAGAGAGAGAAAGAGAGAGAGAAAAAGAGAGAGAGAGAGAGAAAGAGAGAGAGGGGAGGAGAGAGAAATAGGGAGAGAAAGAGAGAGAGAAAGAGTGAGAGAGAGAGAGGGAGAGGAAGAGAGGACGAGAGAGAAAGAGAGAGAAGAGGAGAGGGAGAGAGGAGGAGGAGAGAGAAAGAGGGAGAGAGCGGGGAGAGACAGTGAGAGGGAGAGAGGACGAGAGAGGGAGAGAGAGAGAGAGAAAGAGAGAGAGAAAGAGAGAGAGAGAAAGAGGGAGGGAGAGAGAGAGAAAGAGAGGAAGAGAAAGGGTGAGAGAGAGGGAGAGAAAGAGGGAGGGAGAGAGGGAGAGAAAGAGGGAGAGAGAGAGGGAGAGAGAGAGAGAAATAGTGTGAAAAAAAAGAGAAGTACAACAAGAAAAACAGACACAAAAAATTTAAAAACAAATCAAGGCTTATATGAAGTGTAATCGTTACAATTAGTTCGGTTCAGTCTAGACCAGGCATGTCAAACACGGCCCGCCACCACTTTGCATGCGGCCCGCTTGGCCACCTTAAAAGTTATCAAAATAATGCTAAACTATTAAGCTGGAAAATAAGAGATGACAAGCTACTGGAATTGAAAAATAGTATTTGTGAAACTGAACAACGAGAGTGAGTCTGCAGTGAAAGCCAACTACATTTTGTCAAACTTCATTGCAAGCCATAGCAAATCATTTAGTGAATGTGATTTTATGAAGGAGTTTTCGTTAAAGCCGAAGTAATTTGTCCAGAAAAGGTGAAAGCATTCAAAAGACTAGCGTTAACTAAGAACACTGTGGCAGATAGAATAAATGACATGTCAATCAGCTTGCGTGAACAATTAAAGAATAGTTGATTTTGAATTATTTTCTTATGTAACGGGTGTAGCACAGTTGGCTTATTCATAAAGGGCTAGCGACAGGAATTTTGAGATAAACGAGAAACTACTTGAGTTTGTTCTATGCATAACACCACAACAAGCGAGGATGTTTTTGAGAAATAACAGGAGTCTAGGAGGGGATATTGCATTACAATTTATCTTTGGTAAAGCTAGCTAGTCTAACAACGGAAGGCGTACCAACCATGAAATGAAATAGTTTTGATGCTTTGTTTTTAGTCACTACATAATGACCTACAGTACACAACGCTTCACGGTGATAGATTCGATGGTGCGCAAGGTCATTTGGGAGATTGAAGAGTTTTGTGATTGCCAGAGAGGAACTCTCTTTTTTACAGCGACTGAGAGACCCTGAAACAGACGCCTTTGTGAGATTTAAGTCCTCAATAAAATATACTATATCCTATGTCTTCCATCACTACTATCTGTTCCCAATGAGCCAAGACACACCGCAGACGTGAGAATACTTACTGCAGACGTTTCGCTAATAGATCGGCAGGGGAGATAAGTGTGTCAATACTACTCCTCTGGTAGAAAGAGTTGATGTTATTGCCACTGTACTCTGTGTTGTAACTAGGTGCTGGGCTGGGATGATGGTGTGGGGTATAAACAGCTCCCGGTACGAACGTTTCTGAAACATATAGATTCATTATTAAAAATCAACTATTTCTCTATATCTCTCTCTTTATCTCTATCGCAATCTATATCTATATATATAGTTATTTTATATAAAAAAAAAACTTGCAATATTCACTGTATGCATTGTATAGACATTAAAGGAGAACAAGACTTAGTAGGCCTTAGTTATTTAGTAGGTATACTTATAGTGGTACTACTGTGTCGCATGTCGCCATCAGTTTGACTTCCTCTTGTAGTCCTGTTAGGTCATTGTTGACATATGTCATCACAACACCGCCGTCGTCTTGCTTATAATGATCGAAACTCGCCTTCAGCAGAATTAAGTTGTGACTTCAATACATTCTACATATCCTGTGGTGTCCTGCTTTGAAGCTGTACAGCCTAGAGTAGGGCCTCCGCCTCGTAGCTTTCAACCAGACCCAGTAAGACTGCTTAAATCTTGCCTCCCTCCCTACTTGTCAGCTGACTATAGTCTATTATTATCAATCGACTATAGTCTATTATTATCGATCGACTATAGTCTATAATTATCGATCGACTATAGTCTATTATTATCAATCGACTATAGTCTATAATTATCGATCGACTATAGTCTATTATTATCGATCGACTATAGTCTATAATTATCGATCGACTATAGTCTATAATTATCGATCGACTATAGTCTATTATTATCAATCGACCATAGTCTATAATTATCGATCAACTATAGTCTATAATTATCGATCGACTATAGTCTATTATTATCGATTAACTATAGTCTATTATTATCGATTGACTATAGTCTATAATTATCGATCGACTATAGTCTATACTTATCGATCGACTATAGTCTATTATTATCGATTGACTATAGTCTATAATTATCGATTGACTATAGTCTATTATTATCGATCGACTATAGTCTATTATTATCGATTGACTATAGTCTATTATTATCGATCACTTCAGCCCGTTTTATGCCTTCACCTTGGGTCGTCTCGTTATGTACGGACCTCAACGAATCCATTGGAGTGTAATCAGTTCTCTCAGATGCCTTTATCATGTACTAGTCTACCCACGGCGTAGCATATGCCCGCTATTTAGTGACAAGTGAACACTTCCTGAAAGCCAGTTGTCCGAAAGGGGTGGGTTAGGGCAAACGACTGTGAGTGAATGAAAAGAAAAAACTCTGGAGAAAGCAACATACAATTGTCCATGGCTGAAAACAGGTTTTGGAAAATACAGGCATATATTTTTGAATGTTTGGAATTGTGCTTTATTAATGTCTTCGCGTAAAGGTAAACGGGAAATTTGAATATGATAGACTAGAGTCAGTGATATCCTTGGAATAAGGACAGTTTGGGAGGTAACACCTGCGATAGTTTTACTCTTCAATACCTTGCGCTAAATAGCAGGGATATGGAGAGACGTTGACCCGGATTGTAAACTCGAGGAGAGTCATGCGGACGTTCTCGGAAGTGAATAGTGATAGTAGCGAGAAGTATTTGAGACATCGACACAAGTTCAGCCTCCCCACCATAGACGCCCGAAGTATTCATGTAGGCAGCGTATTGACGAGCAGAGTGTATGACTGTGCTTCCGTCACAGTAGCTATATATATATTGACTACCAAATTACGGACATGTTGAGGCCGACTATAATAATAAGGTTTGTCTTCGAGTCCAAAGGTTAGTGAGGAATGCAGCCCCAGCTGTGACCTACATATTTTGCCACATCCAGGGCTAGCATAACCATTGTCCGCAGGTGGTCGAATTAGATTTTCTTTACGCCGTTTGCGTTAGTCCTCGGCAGCGGATTTTCTTTTGACCTCAAATGTGTATCCTGCGGCCTTTGCAAGTGACCTCAAGCTGTCTCGTTCTGAGGCCGCATGCATCCAGGTGCTCTCTTCTATGTCATCTTAGGCAAGTTGACTGCCTAAGCTGATCTTTGAAGCGTTTCCGTGGGGCGTCACTGTTACGTCGACCACCTTTTAGCTCACCAAAAAAGACTGCCTTTGGCATACGTTGGTCTCCCATACGGGATACGTGCCCTAACCCAGCGTAACTTTCGAACCATAAGAAGTTCCTCTATACTGTCCATACCGGCGTTCGCAAGGACATCGCTGTTTGTAGTGCGGTCTTTGCCACCGTATGTCCATGATGGAGTGCAAGCGTCTTTGGTAAAAGCGCTCAAGTAGTCTTACTGCTTTTAGTACAGTGTCCATGTCTCAGATCCATAGAGAAGGGTTTAGAGAACCACCGCCTTGTAGACATTGATTTTTGTAGGCAGGCGGAGCGATTTGTTACGCCAAACTCTCGCATGAAGGCGTCCAAAGGCGTTACTCGCCCTGGCCAGACGGTTATTAACTTCCCTTAAAAGTGAGGCGTCATTTGATACTATAGGGCCGACTATAAGTTTGTATGAAAACACACACTACTTTTGATAATTTTTTTTTCTTTTTAACATCAATTAGTTTTTTTTACAAAGCTTATATCAAATCACTATATCTGTGTGTTTGGTAAAAAATGTGTACACACTATTTCCAAGGCTACCAATATTGGATCAAGCTGAATTTTGCATAATTATTTGTTTTACTTGACAAAAAAAGAATCAATTTAAAAATATAACAAATTAGTTAATTAGCTATTGGTAATTAATTATTTTGATTGGTTTGTCGAACAAGAGAAAAAATTGTACTTGACTGAAGTGGTGGCATAATCTAAATTACATCCCTTTTATTGGTGGCCGCTTTAAAGTTTGAAACAAACAACAGATACGTTTACACTCTTGTATTTTAAGAATACGGTTAGAAAGGCGGCTTGATGAGGCGTGAGTCATGAGCTCGTTTCAGGTCGTTAAATTTCTTTCAATTTTTTCCTTTAGATTTTAAAATCTAACCGTGACAAACGAACCAACAGACAGCTACGATGACAGACAGTTTTGAACAGATATCTAAGATGACAGACAGTTTGAAAAGATGACATATAAATAATAGAATATTTACCAAATCACGACCACTAAAGTAATAATTGTGATACATTACCTTGATGGGTACTACTTTTTAAAAATCCAGAATCAGGAAAAAATCCAGCTTTTGTGTCGACATCCGGTGACGCCATAAAACTGTCCACATGACCGTAAATTAGACCAATCAAACAAGAGAAGATAGTGTTGATCTACATAGACGAGAGATAAATATAAGATACAAAGACATTCTATTGGTCTATAATTAGAGTTCAAATGTTTACCCAAACGACTATTGTGAGCTGTATTTTTATTCAATTATTGAAAGTATCACCACTTCGTGTTTCCAAATACATCTACATTGAAGTGAAATGACGTGTATATAGGTCTACTGTAAATACATCTACATTGAAGTGAAATGACGTGTATATAGGTCTACTGTAAATACATCTACATTGAAGTGAAATGACGTGTATATAGGTCTACTGTAAATACATCTACATTGAAGTGAAATGACGTGTATATAGGTCTACTGTAAATACATCTACATTGAAGTGAAATGACGTGTATATAGGTCTACTGTAAATACATCTACATTGAAGTGAAATGACGTGTATATAGGTCTACTGTAAATACATCTACATTGAAGTGAAATGACGTGTATATAGGTCTACTGTAAATACATCTACATTGAAGTGAAATGACGTGTATATAGGTCTACTGTAAATACATCTACATTGAAGTGAAATGACGTGTATATAGGTCTACTGTAAATACATCTACATTGAAGTGAAATGACGTGTATATAGGTCTACTGTAAATACATCTACATTGAAGTGAAATGACGTGTATATAGGTCTACTGTAAATACATCTACATTGAAGTGAAATGACGTGTATATAGGTCTACTGTAAATACATCTACATTGAAGTGAAATGACGTGTATATAGGTCTACTGTAAATACATCTACATTGAAGTGAAATGACGTGTATATAGGTCTACTGTAAATACATCTACATTGAAGTGAAATGACGTGTATATAGGTCTACTGTAAATACATCTACATTGAAGTGAAATGACGTGTATATAGGTCTACTGTAAATACATCTACATTGAAGTGAAATGACGTGTATATAGGTCTACTGTAAATACATCTACATTGAAGTGAAATGACGTGTATATAGGTCTACTGTAAATACATCTACATTGAAGTGAAATGACGTGTATATAGGTCTACTGTAAATACATCTACATTGAAGTGAAATGACGTGTATATAGGTCTACTGTAAATACATCTACATTGAAGTGAAATGACGTGTATATAGGTCTACTGTAAATACATCTACATTGAAGTGAAATGACGTGTATATAGGTCTACTGTAAATACATCTACATTGAAGTGAAATGACGTGTATATAGGTCTACTGTAAATACATCTACATTGAAGTGAAATGACGTGTATATAGGTCTACTGTAAATACATCTACATTGAAGTGAAATGACGTGTATATAGGTCTACTGTAAATACATCTACATTGAAGTGAAATGACGTGTATATAGGTCTACTGTAAATACATCTACATTGAAGTGAAATGACGTGTATATAGGTCTACTGTAAATACATCTACATTGAAGTGAAATGACGTGTATATAGGTCTACTGTAAATACATCTACATTGAAGTGAAATGACGTGCATATAGGTCTACTGTAAATACATCTACATTGAAGTGAAATGACGTGTATATAGGTCTACTGTAAATACATCTACATTGAAGTGAAATGACGTGCATATAGGTCTACTGTAAATACATCTACATTGAAGTGAAATGACGTGTATATAGGTCTACTGTAAATACATCTACATTGAAGTGAAATGACGTGTATATAGGTCTACTGTAAATACATCTACATTGAAGTGAAATGACGTGTATATAGGTCTACTGTAAATACATCTACATTGAAGTGAAATGACGTGTATATAGGTCTACTGTAAATACATCTACATTGAAGTGAAATGACGTGTATATAGGTCTACTGTAAATACAAGTGAGGTGTAAAAAAAAATGCTTTTTACACACACACACACAAAAGCTTATATAAGGTAAAGAAATGCACATTTACAGCCATATTGTTCAATACTTTAAGATTTATTTCCCTTTTCTATATAAAACAAAATTTATTCATTAATTTGTATTTGATTCATGTGCTGTTATGTACAATGAATTGTTGTGCAAAATGTCAACATGATCCGACAATGGGAAAATGGAGAAATAAGATGTACAAAAATGTGTACCAGACAGACAGACAGACCGAGTTGCTTTGTAAAAAAAACGTATGTTCATTTTTGTTTTAAAAGATAATTGTTCAAATTGTTTTTAACGTTCTGCATTAGGAATACAATAGATCTACAACTACATGTTGAGAGCTACAAACCAAAGACCGTGGGCAGGATTTGGCTTGACGGCCATAGATTTGGCATCTCTGTAGCATGACAAGCGTGCCATTCATGTTTTATTCAGGTTAAAGGAAGTAGCCAGATTTTCAATTATGACTGATAACTATAAATAGTTTGCTTTTTGAGTGTTTTCAGCCAACAGACATAGGGATAGATGTGTGGATTAGCTCTGTCATTAAGAAGGAATAGGATAAAGGCTGTGCACTTTTAAGCACTGTAAAATTTAAGTTCTAAGCTCTGTCGCTTGTAGCATACACAAGTGTTTCTTATATAGTTGACAACAGTGATCTTTCAATCTAACGTCCTTAGGGCAGATGATGTCAAGATCATGTGTTTCTTTGACTAACAGTTAACGAGCAGGTTGTCATGTGGCCAGCACAACGATCAACCGCATTTACTTTCTCCAACCAAAGTCAGGTACTCATTAGAGTTAGGTAGACTAAGGGAAGCCCTGAAAATCCCAAAATTCAAAATCCTAGTCTTCCCCAAGATTCGAACAATAGAACCCATGTTCATAAGCTAAGAGCTTATCTACTCGGCCACCGCACCTCTCCTTCTTTGGCATTGTTAAGAATAGAAAATATTTCGTGAACACCTCGGATACATCTCTGCTAAGTATCTGTCATTTGGTAACCACTTCTAATCCTCAATGTTCTGTATTCAACATTTCTATTTGTCAGTGTTCTATATTCAACATTTCTATTTGTCAATGTTCTATATTCAACATTTCTATTTGTCAATGTTCTATATTCAACATTTCTATTTGTCAATGTTCTATATTCAACATTTCTATTTGTCAGTGTTATATATTCAACATTTCTATTTTTCAATGTTCTATATTCAACATTTCTATTTGTCAATGTTCTATATTCAACATTTCTATTTGTCAGTGTTCTATATTCAACATTTCTATTTGTCAGTGTTCTATATTCAACATTTCTATTTGTCAGTGTTCTATATTCAACATTTCTATTTGTCAGTGTTCTATATTCAACATTTCTATTTGTCAGTGTTCTATATTCAACATTTCTATTTGTCAATGTTCTATATTCAACATTTCTATTTGTCAATGTTCTATATTCAACATTTCTATCTGGTCATACTATTGTACACGTTATTTCTCCCACTTCCCGTTCTCGGATCAAATTTAAACTTTGCACACAGTTATTTATTGTCAATGGCTTCTCACGAATCAATAAAACAAATGAGTTAATGAGTACGGAAGACTGATTCAAAATAATGAATGCAATGTCACTAAATATAAGCAAGGTTTTTAAAGTGCATATTGTTAAATTGTATAAATCAAAGCTTTAATCTTAATGGCAGAAATGATTTTAAAACAGCTGAGATTCACTATCGAAATTAATATTTAAAGCCTGGAGTGTTTTTTTTTTTTTTTTTTTTTTTAGTTTTGTTTTAAATTAAAGTTAAGGAAGTATCAAATGAAATTTGCATTGTTTTATGTTTCAATTTTTTAACAGTTAATTAATTATGTGAGTTGTGTAGATTCTCTTTTGAGGACATTTTTTTAAAATGTTAAAATAAAACCCCAATTTGTTGTATTTTCCAGGATCAATAACTCCTTGTTCGTGTCAGTCTTATTGAAATAGATCCTTCAAACAAAATGAATGACGTTCTATCTTTGTCTCCGTGCATTTGTTTCCCTTAGCTCTTGGTTTAGGCCTTTACAAGGTAGTGGTTTCTGCTAAAGATAGCCACATCATTAGTTTGTGAGACAAACACTTGACATCAGAACGACATGACGCACGGTCAATCCAGGAAATGTAAAGAGAAACAGAAGTCCTTAGGAAACAATCAGATGGGGAGAGAAAGGAAGAGAAAGCAAAATAGTGAGAGGAAGAGAGCAAGATATAGAGATTGTGACAGAAAAAGAGAAAGAAAGAGAGAAAGAAAAGAGAGAAAAAAGAAAGAGAGAGAGAAGAGAAAAATATAAAGAGAGAGAGAGAAAGAGTGAAAGATAAAGAGAGAGAAAAAAAAGAAAGAGAAAGTGAGAAAGAATAAAAGAGAGAAAGAGAAATATAAAAGAGTCAAATACAAAAAAGAAAGAGAGAGAGAGAAAGTGAAAGAGAAAAAGAGATAAATAAAAAAAGAAAGATAAAGAGAGAGAGAGGGAGATAAAGAGAGAGAAAAAGAGAAAGAGAGAAAGGGGTACAATGGCGTAGTTAGGGTGTGGGAGATGGGGGAGTATTTGAAAATCTACAGGACCCCCAATTGAGGGAGCCCCCCAAATGAGTGTTTTCACATTAAAAATTAAATATTACGCAAAATACAGGGGCCCCAAAAGAAGTCAAGACCCCCCCCTCGACCCTCTTAACGATGGGAAATTCCTAGCTACATCCCTGGAGGTAGAGAAAGAAAGAGAAGGAGAGAGAGAGAGTTAAATAGAGGATGATAAAGAATAAGAAAAAGAGGTAGAGAAAGAAAGAGGAGAGAGAGAGAGAGTTAAAGAGAGAATGAAATGAGAGCGAATAAAAAGAGGTAGAGTAGACAGTGCAATAGGGAGAAAGATAGATGAGGACAATGAGAAAGAGAGAGAGAGTCGTAGGTTCAGGAAAGAGGGAGACGACCAAAAAGAGCAAACATGTTGAAGTATTTAAATGTCACACGCCCACATCGTGTTCATCTTCGTCACTAACACTCAGTGTCACGTGACTGTCACAACAAGGTGCTACAGGTAGAAGCAGTCATGGGCAGGGCCCTGCCTAACAATAGCTAGCATAGTGTCTAGGAGAATACATACACTAGAATGTCAAAATGAAGTCAGATTCTAGAAGAACACATACAATAGAATGTCGAAATAAAATCAGAGGCTCTAGAAGATTACATACACTACAATGGCGAAACGAAGTCAAAGACTCCAGAAGAATACATACACTAGAATGTCGAAATGAAGTCAGGGATTCTAGAAGAATACATACACTAGAATGTCGAAATGAAGTCAAGGATTCTAGAAGAATACATACACTAGAATGTCGAAATGAAGTCAGGGATTCTAGAAGAATACATACACTAGAATGTCGAAATGAAGTCAAAGATTCTAGAAGAATACATATACTAGAATGTCGAAATGAAGTCAGAGACTCCAGAAGAATACAAACACTAGAATGACAAAATGAAGTCAGAGATTCTAGAAGAATACATACACTAGAATGACAAAATGAAGTCAGAGATTCTAGAAGAATACAAACACTAGAATGACAAAATGAAGTCAGAGATTCTAGAAGAATACATACACTAGAATGACAAAATGAAGTCAGAGATTCTAGAAGAATACAAACACTAGAATGACAAAATGAAGTCAGAGATTCTAGAAGAATACATACACTAGAATGACAAAATGAAGTCAGAGATTCTTTCCAATTTGTTTACATTTCTCTAGCTAACAAGTAGATGTATCTATTTCTTCCTTGAGAATAGAATTACGCCTTAAGCGTGTCTCAAGCTAGTCGTGCGAGTTAATCAGAGACTAAAACTTTGCTAATTGTATTGTCTGATTCAGACAACCCATTCCATCCTCTAATGGCACTATTAAAAAATAAAGAGCACGTGCAAGAACTAGTCCTAGCCTATGGAACAAGAAATATGCCTTTATTTTTCTGTCTTTCTGAGCAGATCATTCGGTTGTGTTTTTGTATTTGTAAGTTTAGTGTTTAATGTACCGTTTCTACTTTAAACTCTTCTGTCCTGAAGTGTCTCTACATTTAGTGAGTTTACTTTTGGTGTTAATCGAATCAAATGGAAATATTCAGTTGCTGTAAAATCAAAGGTTCTGTTTTTCGATTGTTATAGTATTTTACAAATGTTTTTTTTTGTATATTATAACAGTGATCTATCGAAACATAGTTATGCACATAAGCTATATAGTATATGTGAATATGTTGTATCATATGATAAGCTTATGTATATATCTATCTTGTATATATATTGGTGTGTGTGTGTGTGTGTTGGACGGGATGTGTCAGCGAAATGCCACTCTAAACCTTGGCGTGTGACACAGTGCAACATAGTGTGACTTAACAGTTTAGACAACAGCTAAACTTTGTCACCAAAAAAGAATCTTACATTTCCGCATCAGTTTCCATGACTCCCTATGTTGTATTAGGTTTAGGTTAGGGTATAGTCTAACACAGATGTTTACGTTTTGACCGCATACAATCTTATTCCATTATTTATTGCATTTAGCGCGAAATAAAAAAAAACAACAAAAAACAAATATGAACAGAGAGAGAGAGACAAAAAAAAGGTTGAAGTCAACTTACCTTGACTGAGAACATGATGTGAGTGGTACAGGTGAAACTCCCCTTCTGTTGTGGCGTCTATGAATAAATCTGTTCTCTGTTTCCTGCCCTTATCCTCGTATACAACAAATATCTACCTGAAGACAGGGCTGTCACTGTGACTGGGACACCTTAGTTAGGTGTTTTAGTTTGTTTGTAAAGTTCACATTGGTTATGTATATTAAGTAGCTAGTCAATCCACCAATCAGATCTGCTCTGATTGTTAGTTTTTTGGTTTTTTTTTAATTTAAGAAAAAAAAACGTGTTTGAATCAGCAGAAAATACAAACTGCCTTTTCTTTTGTATGTAATATATCAGAAGAGTGTTTTGACATACTCTTTTCATATAGTTTTAATAAAATAAACAACGAACAGACTATTATCGGTAGTGAGATTTCTCCTTATAGTACATTTTGTAATGACCGAATAGTTAGACGCGTAGAAGTTGGTTTTAATCGGGAATCTCCTTAGTAACACGACGGTGGTACATTAAAAACAAGGAAGAACAGAAATAGCCTAGAGACAAGAGTAACGGCCAAATTGAGTCATTTAGTAGTCTTTGGATAAGGCGGTTTTTTTTTCTTGATCTGATGACATTGGACTGATCTCTTCTTTTGTTATTAAATCATTGTATTATTTTACAATGCATTCTTTTATTTCTGGTGTGAGTGTTGTTTTATAATAAAAGTAAATAGAACTCGCGACTATCAACCATTAATATCTCAAGTCACAGCAGACACACAACCTTCTCAACAGAAGTGACACTCTCTCACAAATGTATTTATTCATTTATCAAAAGGAGATATCTGCTTTTGAATATCTTTTCATATTATTTAGAATATGATTATGACGGGTGACATAAAGAAAGGTATAGCTCATAGCCTTACATCTAACGAGGGCCATTGAAAGGGAAAACAGATTATTTAATTTTTTTATTTTTTTTTTTTGGGGGGGGGGGGCGGTCTATAATAGCTCTCTGTGTGCACGGAAGGCATGCCACTGTATAAGCTGCTATACATTACATTTTGGGAAAATATTTCCTTTCCGTGCTGCCTTTACCAAAACATTGCACTGCCCTAATTGAGTTTTGAGCCTGTTCATGAACACTTTCGCTCAGTGTACTAGTGTTGTTGAGTCCTCTCTCCATTTTATCTTTATTACTAACGATTGCATTAAACCATTTGACATTAGCGGGATCGAGGTCTAAATACAAAAATTTTGAAAGGTATAGAATATATAACTTATATTACTGACAGTTTTTTGTTTTCACAAACTATGTGATTTCTCCACCAAAATACGGCACCCCCAACCAAAGGAAAAAGGACTTGTTGTATCTATCGCCTCCCACACTGTGTAAGATAATACCGATATTACTAAAGTTGAGTTGAAAGTGTGGTAAGACATGTTAGACTAACAATAAGCAAAATATGTAGATATTTGAACAATTTTGTTCACAAATTGAGATTTCTGATCAAAAATTAAATCGCCCCCTTACCTCTAGCCTAGCGGTTGGTGTTCGTGGGGGTGGGGGTGGGTGGGAGGGAGTAGAATCAATCGCATTCACTCTCCACACCCCACCCAACAAAATCTGGCAACATTCTAGAGGGAGGGGGGTGATTCATGATGTTGTTAGATCTAGAAATAATTGCTTAGTAATTACTACAGCAGTGCTTCTCGAGTTGTTGTTTTACGCTATTATGGTACAGAGTTATCACTTGAAAATGAAACTACTACATTATATATTGTTATAAACCTGGTGATGGCACAGAGGGGGGTAGTGGTGTGTGTGTGTAGTCAGCCGACGCAAATCGCCCCAGGCCAGCGCTAGACGAGCGGTCAACCGTGACAAGTTACGACGATCAGCCGAGTCGAGTGTCAACAGGACGGTTCGGGAAGGATCGCCGTCGTGAACAGAGCTCAGGGGCGTCATGAAAGTTGTAGTCATCTGACCACCTAGAAGCGTCGAGCGGCGTTCTGTCCGGTTCGAGAACCTATATAAGAGCGGAGGTGTCGCAGTCAAGACGGTTCACGGCAGGAGTTCAGAGCCCGGTTCACTACAGTCCGGTCGACTACAGCACAGTTCAGCGGTGTGGTTCTGTACGGAGCATTACGACGGTTCAGTGCGGAGTACTGTCAAGTACAGTTGAGACGGCTGGCGTCTTGATCTTGGTCTGCGATCGAGTCCGACACAACGAGCCTAGTGTGTGAAGTCGGTCCTGAACTGTTGAACCCAGTGCAAGCCCGGAACGAGACGGAGAGGCCAGTGCAAGAGTTGATACGGCGGTACAGTGTTATCGGAGAGATATTTGTACAGTGTACGTGTTGCCAATTGTACAGTATTGGCTGTTATTTATTGAACTATTAAAGTGTTACGTTACTTCGGAGCCCTGAGTTGTCAAGTTCTTTAAGTTGGTGGTGTATGGTGCAGTTTGCAGAGAGCTTGGATAGCGAGATTCGTAACAATATCTACAACTTTGTGTTTCTTCCCTGACTACTAACCTGTATGTAGATACAGAATGTTCTAGAACGTCACGAGCACGCTGTGTTAGAGCTAATATTAAATTCATTGTCATAAGCTCCTCAAAGTCTCTGCAGATAAAAGACTAAGTTGGCTTTTATGCTGAATCATTTTTTTTAGTATCTTGATTGTCTTTTTTAACGAAACACACACACACAAACACATGTATATTGATAGAACCTTTATGAATGTACAAATCAAATTTAATCATTCAATGTCATACTGTTTCTAAGGCAATCACTATAGCACACATAGAACGTATCACAAAAAAATATATAACATTATTAAATATCTACATTTTGATGCATAGACTCTCAATAACAAGTAGTTTATACATTGTTGAAAACAGTGAAGGGTGTCTTTAATAGAAATGATAAAGACAATAATACTAATACACATTTTAAAAAAAAAGATACTATAATACAAAAAGATTGTTTTAAAAAACATATTGAGCATGCATCTAGGACATGGTAAACATTCTTTCTTGTGGGGCTACATGTACAGCTTTACACAAGCCAGTAACTAAGTTGAGAGACTATGTTGAATGTCTGTGGAAGCCTGTTGCACATGTTCTAATCAAAATGAACCTAATACATAAAGGATCATTACGCAGAAGAAGAAAACCTATACTATGATTGTTAATTAACTTCTTTGTTGTAATTTCTAGGCATATTTTGTTTGTTAAGTTTTGTTACTCTTCAATTCCTCTTATCAGCTTGCTAAGTCTTCAAGGGTTCATAAATCATCAAAAACCTGGTCACGGATCATAAAAACGCCTCTAACGATTTTCCTAGAAATTTGAAATTTGTATGTTTATTTAAAAAAAAAAAAAAAACTAGCTAATTGGCTTCATAGAAAAATTTCGGTTTGAACATTATAAATTTTCAAATTATAATCATTTTAAATTTAAATTTTATCTTGAGGTCTGAGGGTTTAGACGAGTAGTCATATATCAAATATGCATGTCGCAATTTGATTAAAGTAGTCATGTGAAACACTGCATTCAGACGTAATCTTCGGAATCGTAGACATTGGCTTTTATTTTTTATTTTGCCTTTAAAAGCTCGATTAAATGGCCTCTATCTTTTTTTTGTTCTAAATATGAACAACTCCCATATTTTCTGAGTTGAGTCTAAATATAAACGCATCTTTCACAGTGACATTTTATAGATCACAATGTATGTCTACACTTCAATGTCAAAATCATACATCACCATTCAAAATATAGACAGAAATCATGATGTCAAGTATAAAACAGACATATTTAAACTCATAATACATTAACAATTCACACTCTTCACCACCAGTCTGTTGCAGATTTTGGCGAGAACTAAAACAAAAACTACAATATTTATCACTCCACATTGATATCTGCAATGCAGGAGACCATATTTACTTTTATCCAATGGCATAGCAATTCACTCATGGGCGTGGTTTTTAAGTACGTGAAGATTGGTCCCCACCCTTTTCAAAGTTGTGTGTGACAGAAACCAATTGGTCTAACCTTTATGATCATCGCAAAGACAAAAAGACATTATAATGTATATATCATTGGTCATCACTCTCAAGTCAGAGAACTCTCTATACTAATACTAATTACTATTGTCACAAAATCCTTTGCTTCTACCAATAAAAACAACAATGGCATCTGTATGCTCCTAGTAGTCAAAAGTCTGAGATGACCACTTTGCGCCATGGTTGCTATGTCACTGGATTGTCTTTTACTGAAAGAAAAAAAATATATACTATTCCTAAAAATGAATAAACTATTTGGGGTCATAGTTTTATGATGTAAGCATATCATCGCGATAAGACGTCACAGAAGATAAAGAATCGGGTGACAAGGTATCTTTGTTTTTTCCCGCCATCGCGATTATTCAATGAGCCTGACATTTCATCCAACTGACTCATGGGAAATCACGACATGGGCTTACATGAACAGGTTCACGAGCTGATTCTAATACTCCCATCCTACCAAAAATAGGTATACAAGGAAAGCTCAGGGTCATCTGAGGTTCATGTTATTTTTAGACAAACATTTTATATATCTGATGGCACAGTCAGACGAATGGTATTACTATCTTTTTTTTTTTTTTAGTATTGACATCTTTTGTGCTTAAGATAATAAACTAAATTCTAAAAGGTCATTAAGGAAAAGAGTAGTACAACATGTTCTCAACATTGGATGCTTCAACTTGTGTTTAGCCTCTAGAATAGTCATCACAGCTGCCTGGAAAAGACAAGAAAGAAAAACGTTTTTTAAAAATCTGGTATATGTAATGTTTGTTTTTTTGGTGGCTTTTTTATTTGTTATGAAAGCTTGATATCTATTTTAAGATTTTTTTAAACATGTGTAAATTTTTTTCAGCTTAGCACCATTTATTACGTCACAGGACAATGTGGATTGAGAATACGAATAGAGTAATTATGATCGGACACAGAAGATTAAAGACATTTCTCACGTGACATCAAACATAGAGGGTAAGGGACATTTCCCACGTGACATCAAATACAGACGGTTATGGACATTTCCCACGTGACATCAAATACAGAGGGTTATGGACATTTCCCACGTGACATCAAATACAGACTGTTATAGACATTTCCCACGTGACATCAAATACAGACGGTTATGGACATTTCCCACATGACATCAAAAAAAGACGGTTATGGACATTTCCCACGTGACATCAAATACACAGGGTTATGGACATTTCCCACGTGACATCAAATACAGACGGTTATGGACATTTCCCACGTGACATCAAATACAGACGGTTATAGACATTTCCCAAGTGACATCAATTACAGACGGTTATGGACATTTCCTACGTGACATCAAATACACAGGGTTAAGGATATTTCTCACGTAACATCAAATACAGAGAACACAAGTCTTCAAACAATATGCATAATTTAAACTAAGATAATTATGTGTTTCCTACACAATAATAAACAAAACACATTCATAATAAGTACCTACTATCTATTTTGAACTATAAGGTTGGTTGAACCAAAAGCAAAACGAAAAAAAAAATAATTTTGTTTTTCACTCTGGCCTCGTTTATGTACAAAACATCCAACAAGTTTT
Organism: Biomphalaria glabrata; assembly: GCF_947242115.1. Taxonomy (NCBI): domain Eukaryota; kingdom Metazoa; phylum Mollusca; class Gastropoda; family Planorbidae; genus Biomphalaria; species Biomphalaria glabrata. The sequence goes on from NC_074719.1 coordinate 22,110,823, forward strand.
ATTTTTGTTTCTAAATGTTACCTCCCCCCGCTCTACCTAAGTTATCCGTTTGTTTTATATGCTAGTTGTCGTTGCAGGGTCACGCTATAACTGTTTGTCATAACCTGGATGAAATCATTTACGAATAGGCCTTATAGGCGATGGATAGGAACTAATCTATTATTTATTTGAGCATAGGAACTGTGGTGTCCTTTCAAAAAACCAAAAAAGTCCCTAGTTTTTCTACATTTTTTCGCATGTTCCTTAAGAATTTTCCTGATAATTTTTTTCTATAAACTAGCCCAAACCACCTGCACGACAGCGTCATAAATGTGGGGAGGGTTCGAACTATCAAGACAAAAGTCCAGAGCGCATTCCACACGACCAGACAGCCATACATCCAAAACTTGTCGATCCACAGACAAACAGGTCCCCCCCCCCCCAGCTGACAGAGCTGGGAACTCATTCACTGGGCATGATACGCTATTGTATCATACTTCCTCGAATGGTGACAAGTCGAATAACGTCTTGCGAAACTTGCGCCTGATGGCTATTTGATAAGTGCCGTTTTTAGAACCTGGCAACTTTGGAACAGAGCACTGAATTATTTGAAAATACTTAGCAGTGACGACATCCAAATACCAGGACTTACATTGTGCCATTTTTTCTTCCAATATTGAAATCTGTTGACTAAGGGAGGCCAGTCTGTCTAGGGGCATGTCTGTTTCAAACATATCGTAGGGAGACGTTGACGTCATCAAGTCTTGTGTAGTTTGCTCTCTGTGTTGGAAGGCGTTGACAGAAGACTCGTAATTTGTCATTATCAAAGTTAGATTACTCTGTAAGACTTTCTATTTAATAAAAATCAAAAACAAAAATAAATACCAATGTTTAGATAAAAAAAAAAAGTTAAAAAAAAAAACTAAATCACAACTCATCAGTTCGTACACTCGGAAAACTAAACTACGATTTTGTGAACATGTAGGGTTACGTAATGTATGCGTCAAGGTCTCATGGTTGGAATATAGTCAGCCTAATAATGATTCCAACTACGTCACCGTATCATGTGTTTTACAAATAAGACTAATTTTGTAAATAAATTAAAGGAATTTTGAATCATTAAAATATGTACTCGTTGGTGCTGTAATTATCAATTAATAAATGTAGATAATTATAACACTTAATCAAGTGACTATTTATTCAGTTCTTAAAAAAAAAAAAGATTCACTCATATATTGTCTTTTTTTGTCTATGTTTTCTTTAAATAGCTATGCTTTCTGAATGTATTTTTCTATGCTATGATGCGTTATCTCATAGCTTATTCAAGAGAGGTAAACCTAAACACCGCACATAAATTCACTTAACATCGCTTCTCTCCCCTGGTATCAATTTTCCTTATTTCCCATCAACCGGTGTTATGTGACGATTGTACCTGATTGTCTTGAGAAACCGTTTCCATCAACACCGGTTTGAAGAACTGAATTTGATTTCTCACATTTTGTACACCCACGTACCTATAGAACTTGGCCTATATACTGACTATAGAGAGTTCTTAGTTTGTATTATGAACAAATAATTATAAACAAATAAAAAGAGTAACAAATTCTTGTGTGTTGTTCAGATTGTTTATGAATGACATTGTTTAGACGAAACATCATAGATCTAACTTCTGAAAAATGTTGAATAAATTGTGTAGACTTCACGCTTTCTGTATTATTGCTCAATCTTTCAATATCCTTTTCGCCATAGTTATGTAGCTTTATGAGTTTTTTTTTTTTTTGGAAAACTCATACACAATAAACTTTGTATATATATATATATATATACAATGAAACACCACTGACTCACTTACTGATAAGGACTCATCACAAAATGTGCAGAACCATTGAATGGATTTGCCTGAAATTTTGTACCCTGGATTTTTTTTACCCCTTTGGTGCTCACTAAGAAATGATATGATTCACAATGTAACAGTGGAAATGTTCGCTAAACTGCGAGCTTTTGATAGCATTTGTAAAAACTTTTTCATAAATTCCTATAACGTATCTTAGTGCATTATTCTAAAATGTATGTAGGACCATTTTTGTATTGGTGGAGGTAAGGAGGGATACTAGTATTTACGGGCCAAAAGCATGGGTTTGGGTACAGTTGAAGTGTTTTTCCATTGAAGGGAGCCAACAAAGAAACAAAAATGGATTCCGGCCGAAATAAATAACATATAGCCTATCCATTGTTTCACTGTAGCGAATGACGAGTAACAGGGGTATTAGAATTCACGGGCCAAGAGCAAGAGTGGGAAAGCTTCATGTTTTAACAGGGCACGAGAGAGATGAGCTCATATATAAGATAACTTGATTTTGAGATATCTTAGCATACACTGACAGTACTAGATTGGGATAGATCAGTTTATATGAATTAAAGCAACATCTACATAATTATGGGATTGGAGTGTATGAATATAAATGTCTTCATAAACTGTTTCAAGACTTTTAAATCTTTCGATGTAATAGAGTTTCGGAGCGATATACGAGCATAGTTTTGTTTGCAAACATTTTTCAGAATGTTTTATACTTTAAAATTTAACTATTAAGATAAGACTTATAATGCTATGTTATTAGAATTTAATAAGTGTTTATATTGTTTTCGTTCCAGGACTGCCTGTGTAATTTCAATGTATTTTTAGGATACCAAGTGCCTACTGTGTGTTATACTGCTATAAAGTTAAATTTTGAATTGTTTTGTAAGTATAAAGTTATTCCGTCACTAAAACGTTGGTAAAAAAAAAACATCAGAATACTTGACCTTATCATCTTCTAGTTGCTTTACACGTGACGTCATCTCGATCAGCTGTTTCCTTAAATCTTCACCGTCTCCAGACTCTGACGTCATCTCCATGACCCTGTCCACTTGAGTCTTCAGCCTTGGAATTTCTTCTAATACAGGTCTCAGAATTTGTAAAGACTGATTGACAGCTCGGACTTGAACCACGTCAGCCTTATCACGGGTCAGTTTGTCCAGTTGTGACCTGATCATGGTCAACTTGGATGTTGTGTTCGCCAAGAGAAACAGTTCTTCAATATCTTTATGGATCTCAGGAATGGTGTCAGCTAGAACTTTCATTTCCAGCAAAGTTTTCAGCTCTGATTTTAGCTCTTGTAAAGCCTTTACTTGTAGCTTAAGTTCCTGTAAATCGTTAACTTGCTTTTTCAGCTCACGCAGTGTGGTAAGCTCGTGTTTAACTTCTTGGAGTTCTTTGAGCTGATTCTTCAACTCCGACATAGCTGCTGTGTCGCTTTCTTGGTCTTCTTTTAGGGTAGACATTTCAATTTTGATGTTGTCTATGCTTTGCTCGATGGCACGGTTTTCCTTTAGGTTTTTCATCTGCACTTTGAGATCTCTGAGTTCAATTACATCTTTCTGAAACTCTTCAAATTTCAAGGCTCTGTTCTTCATGTCTTGAATGTCATCGATTTCTTGTCTGACTTCGGCTACACTGTCCATCTGATACATGATGTCTTGAAATTCTTTGGTACAAGACAGACAGACTGCGAAATATGAAAATACGGTGGAATAAAATGCATAAGAATAATATGTGTAAATAGTTACAATTACACTTGAATGCACAATCAGATAAATATGTAGACCTCTGAAATAGATTAGCATAAGCAATTAATATTTTTGCATCTAAAATGTTTTAAAAAGTGTTTTACATGTTTTGGATGCTCTCTCAGATAATCCTGGCCCAAACCTCCCACCGGATGATGGGGGGTGACAGCGGGCAGAGTATAAATCCTGGACCATTGAGACAACCAATCAACAGTTCAGCGAGCATTACTGCACGACCAAGCAGCCATAATCAGCTAACAAAAATTACTAACACTACTAGCGAATTTTAGTTCGAGTGGTCCACTTACGTTCACAACCAAAGCCATCTTCAGACACTTTAAATCCTTCCCGGCATGCACATTCGTAACTTCCTGGTGTGTTGATACAGATTTGTTGACATTTGTGTCTTGCTTCACACTCATTGATTTCTGGAAACACACACACACACAGAGAATCATTGCACAACGTAATGTAAAGAAAGAAATATATGTGTTATGTATTTGTAGGTTCTATTTGATAGGCTGTCTATCTAGTTTATGTGTTATGTATTTGTAGGTTCTATTTGATAGGCTGTCTATCTAGTTTATGTGTTATGTATTTGTAGGTTCTCTTTGATAGGCTGTCTATCTAGTTTATGTGTTATGTATTTGTAGGTTCTATTTGATAGGCTGTCTATCTAGTTTATGTGTTATGTATTTGTAGGTTCTATTTGATAGGCTGTCTATCTAGTTTATGTGTTATGTATTTGTAGGTTCTATTTGATAGGCTGTCTATCTAGTTTATGTGTTATGTATTTGTAGGTTCTCTTTGATAGGCTGTCTATCTAGTTTATGTGTTATGTATTTGTAGGTTCTATTTGATAGGCTGTCTATCTAGTTTATGTGTTATGTATTTGTAGGTTCTATTTGATAGGCTGTCTATCTAGTTTATGTGTTATGTATTTGTAGGTTCTATTTGATAGGCTGTCTATCTAGTTTATGTGTTATGTATTTGTAGGTTCTATTTGATAGGCTGTCTATCTAGTTTATGTGTTATGTATTTGTAGGTTCTATTTGATAGGCTGTCTATCTAGTTTATGTGTTATGTATTTGTAGGTTCTCTTTGATAGGCTGTCTATCTAGTTTATGTGTTATGTATTTGTAGGTTCTATTTGATAGGCTGTCTATCAAGTTTATGTGTTATGTATTTGTAGGTTCTGTTTGATAGGCTGTCTATCCTGTTGGTTTTTTAAGTAATTATTAACGAAAAGAAAAGGATATCACCAAGCCATATGATATTGTAAACATGTATCTTATATTCAATTAATGTGTTAGTGAGACTTATCTACCACCAAGTGGATGAAAACAAAGAACTAATTGCAGCATTGGTTTAACAAAAATTTGGTGCTTTTTATATCAATCATAAAGAAAGTAAAAATCCATCAAAATGTTAGCTACTAGGCTACCTGTTTGTATGTAGAATAATAAGAACATACTTTTGACCTACGTTTTAAGTTTCACTTAGTGTACATCGTTTCAAGAATAGGACCATCACACCATTCAAATTATCACAAGGCGACATAAAATACATTTTGGCAAGGTTCTAATATGAAGTAACAGACATTTGTACAGACCTATTTGACAACGGTATCCTGTATATCCGTCTCCACACATACACACATTAGGTGATATACACTGGCCACCATTTTCACAGCCGTCTTGACAGATGGCTAAAGTTGAGAATAATCGCAACATTTATTTCTGTTTATTTCACAGATTACCTTTAAATGTTTCATTTAGACTGGAGAACAGAGGGAAGGAAGAGTCAGAAAAAGAAGAAGAAAAGAAAGAGAAGATAGATAGATAGATAGATAGATAGATAGATAGATAGATAGATAGATAGAGAGAGAGAGAGAGAGAGAGAGAGAGATAGACAGATAGACAGACAGACAGAGAAAGAGAGAGAGAAGATAAGGAGAGAACGAGAAACAGCGAAATATATTTGCGATAATTTCACAATAACACTTGATAAGTTGGATAATACTTGAATATACTTGAATACTTTGGATAATATAATTACTTGATAATACACATCTGAACACAACCCATTGACTTCAATGATTCTTAAGATGTTAATAATATCGTACAAATTAACACCCTTCACAGGCTATGAGAATTATTTCTAAATAAAAAAAAATGGTTATGAATTAAAGAAAAGCTTTATAACTTTTTATCCAAACAAAGAATAAAGAAAAGATAAAGATAAAACTAAAAGATAACGACATAGCTCCCGGCACTCAAAATTGCGTTTCTTAGTAAAGGTCACATTCTCGTATGCTTTCGAAATTTGGGTTTCTAATGCAGAATTAGAGAATAGTGAACAAAATAAATGAGAAACAGACAAGCTCTCATCAGAATCACAAGAAGAACAATGCATCAATTATAAGCTATTCTAATCTTTCGCTTCAGAAGCGGACACAGCAGAATGAGACAACATATGTTCGGAAAGCTCAATTGGAACCAGTGAAATCTGCCTATGTGGAGTGTCACCAGAGAATGCTTATCATGTCCTTCAAATCTGTATTCTTTACCTAGAGGCCCGAACAAGCCTTGGCCTCAAAACACCCCAATAAAAAGAAAACTATATGGGGAGTTCCCTCTTCATCTCCTATATTGTAGTCATCTGAAGGCTCCAAAATAATAATGAGAACGAGGTAGAAGAGAAAAGGATGCAAGCCATGGACTCGAGATGCTACAGAAGGATCCTTGGTATCACCTACAAAGACAGCTTCACAAATGAGGAAATCCCAAAACAGGATCACAATAACAATTGGGCCCCACGACGACCTGCTGACCACTGTCAAAAAACGCAAACTAAAACTTTAGGATCAGATCATGAGATCCTCAGAGCTCGCTAAGACTTTTCTGCAGTGAACAGTACCATAGTATTGATGAAGAGCGTGAGAGATAAAGGGAATATGTGGCAAAAGACTGGAGTGGAGAGAGATGGTCAACATATCATAAGTGGTACCCCAATGGTCCAGCAGACTAATGGAAAGGTAAAGGTGGAATATAAAAAAGCACAAAGAGCTAAGTAAAAAGAAATACTAAGTATAAAGAACGACTACTTATACTCTGATAAAGAAGACCACATCTCCTTACGTTTAGAGCAGCCCTGCTCGTGTGGGGAACTTTTCTCCCAGCCTGGACAGCAACCATTGGTCTTTTGAGATTTGAGCTGGACTTTGACGACCGTCCTGTAGGCCGTTTGGTAAGTTATACTGAAACAAAAATGAAGCAATATCTATCTAGTAAGTTTTAACTTATATTTTCATGTTAATTGGACCCAGAAAGTCAATCTCAAATAGTAGTAGACAAGAAACACATAGTACAATGCTGATGTCCCTTATGTAGAAGGTAGAAGCCTTGGGTACTCACGTGTTGAGCTCAGCGTTGTATATACCCCTAGTGTAGCTTTGTCTTACGGGCACTGGTATGGCTAGCTCCTTCTCCTGTGTACACACGTGACGTCTGCAAGGAAAGCAAAAAAAATATTTTCTAGAGCGTCCTCCATCCCTTCTAGGTTTAATATTGATGTCTTTATCCTTTCTAGGGTAAAATTAAATATCTTTTTTTTTCTGGATTTAAAACATTTCTTTTATCCATTCTTCCTTTAACTATTTTCTTTTTGTATACATTCTAGGTTTGAACTTGTTTCCTTTATCTACAGACTAGGACTGTTTTTATTGATTAATCATTATCAACTTATACAATATTATATAATGAAGTAAAAAAAAAAGTAAGTAAAATTCCCCTTTTGGTCCTTGTGGTCTATACGACTGATGATGTAAAGGTCATCTGTTTCTGTGGCCCACCGTTAACAAGGGTGTCATGTTGCCAGCACAACGACCAACCGCCTTTAGTTTTCCCCAACTAATATCAGGTACCCATTAGAGATGGGTGGACTCAGAGGCGCCCAAAGATCCCGAAATTAAAAACCCCAGTCTTCTTCAGGATTCGAACCCTGGACTCCGGAAGCCAAGCGCTTTACCGCTCAGCCACCGCGCCTAATGAAGTGTGGCTGAGTGACATACAACATTTGGTTACCTAACAATGGGAAATGAGAACTATTCCTGATGTAGACCAGACATTTTGACTTAGAGCTTGACTCTACTTGTGCTGTATTGTGTGAGAGACAGCTTGGAAACTTCTCCCAGATACCACTGTTTAATGAACATACTAAACACGCTCTTTACAAAAGCAATTCAAAAATGTAAATTACTTTTTTCAAACAAGTACCATAGCCATACACAGGCACTACTTTCACATGCAATGTTTACTGACGAGAATGCCTCTAATTAATAGGATTACATTTTAAATACATTTAATCAGGCCGCATTTAATAGAGGACAGGCTACTGCCCAGGTACCTTAACAATAAAGGAAAAATTCATATTTCGATGTGTCAGAAAGTTTACTATTTTTGTTATAACTATTTCTTTTTCCGTCAATACTTTAAATTTTACTATTGGCAACACTGTCGTTGCTTAGACCAGGTTTCTCAAACTCATTTCAGCATGTGGGCCACAGTGGAAAGTAACAACCATTCAGCGGGCCACACCACAAAAAGATAATGTTTTTTCATTAAATTTTACGAACACTACCGTCACTGCAGTTAAATGCTAAAATAAAGTGTTGATAATTATTAATTACATTTAGTGTAGCACAGGCAGTTTAGTTGACCAGACCATCAACGTTAGGTCTGAGGTCGCGTGTAGTGGCAAGCCGCAAGGTTGCTCTCAGATGCTTATCAGTCAGTCTTGATCGTCATGCTGTTTTTTTTATCTTCATTCTGGAAAAAAACTGTTCGCAAACGTACGTACTCCCAAACATCGCTAGAATTCTAGCAGCTCCGCAGAATAAGTTTGGAAATTTCTCTCTGGGAAGAAACTGGTAGAAATCTGGAACACCAACATCAGCGTATTTTTGCTTCAGAACAGTGTCACACTGCAGGTCCAGTAGTTCCATCTGGACTTCCTCTGGAACGTTTTTCACTTCAACTGCGAACGGAGTGGCAACAAGGAAAAACTGTGGTTCGAGAGCAGTGAATTGCTGAAAGCGGTGTTCAAAATCTTCCAGTAGTCTCTGTCTTTCATTGCCATGAACAATGCTATTTCCCGTCTCAGTTCAAAAAATCTCTGCAGCACTTTTCCACGATTCAACCATCTGACTTCCGTATGATAAAGCAACTCTCCGTATTCCGTTTCTAAATCAGCTAGAAAGACACAAACTTTCTGTGGTTGAGACCCCGTGCACGTATGAAGTTCACCGTCTTCACAAACCTACATCACGTTCTTCATTTGTAGACTTTTGCCGCAGAGTGCTTCTTGGTGCAGAATGCAGTGTATGGCTGCAAAAGGTCCCGCCAAGCTGAGCTGATACCGTTTCTCTACCATTAATCCAACAACACCAACCTTCTCTGAACACATTGCTGGTGCACCGTCCGTAGCCACTGAAACAAGTTTTTTTCCCACGGTAGCCCATACCTGTCAATACAAGCTTCCAGTTCTTGAAACACGTCGCGTCCAGTCGTCGTTCCTTTCATGGCTAGTAAGTCCAATAGCTCTTCCACAATGTTCAAGTTTTCGTCGACCCCACGAATGAATACAGCACAGTATGCGGTGTCTGTTACACCAGTAGACTCGTCCAGTGCAATGGAATATACTACTAAGTCTTTTGCAGCGGCAATCAGTTGCTGTTGAACATTTGTCGCTGACTCAGTGATCCTGCTTGCAACTGTGTTCGCAGACAAACTTATCCCTTTGAAGAGTTTCTTTTTCTCGGGGCAGATAATTTCACACGCCTGCAACATACACTCTTTTACAAACTGGCCTTCAGTGAATGGTCGTGATGCCATCTCGCTAACAACAAAGCCTGCCTTCACAGAATCTTCGCTTGCAGTGGGCGGACACCTCATTTAATGATTTGTGCAGTTGTAAATCATTTCACGGCTTATATGTGGTCATTGTAAATTTTATCTAATTTTTTTAAATTCGCGGACGTGGTCGCGGGCCACACAAATTTGTTTCACGGGCCACATGTGGCACGCGGGACACGTGTTTGAGACCCCTGGCTTAGACTGTGCTTGCAATGTACAGAAGTAGTTCCGCATTTACTTCATTGTGTAAGCCATACATTCTTAGGCCTACATTTTCACGAAAGGGGAAAAGACGCTATTAGTTTTGTGCGAAATGTCTGTCCGTCTGTCCGTCCGTCCCGTTTAGATCTCGTAAACTAGAAAAGATATTGAAAATCCGACATCACAATATTTTAGTCCATTCAAAGTTCTGATGCAACGGCTACTTTTTTTTTTTCTGAAAGCGAAAAATCTAATTTTTAAAATCAGTTATGCAAGCAGTTTTTTTTAAAGAGAAAAAGCTAATTAGTATGCATTATAAGTTATACCTAATTTAAAATGAATAGTAATCTTATAAACTTTATTTTTCTAAACTTTTTTTTTTATTTCGGAGTTTTTTATTTTTTATTTCTTTGAGGAACCGAATAAGAGATTGAGCCTTTTCAAAACAATTAGATCAATTATAAGACATCAGTTAGGCCAGGGAGGCGTGGTGGCTGAGCGGTAAAGCGCTTGGCTTCCGAACCGGGGGTCCAGGATTCGAATCCTGGTGAAGACTGGGATTTTCAACTTTGGAATCTTTGGGCGCCTCTGAGTCCACTCAGCTCTAATGGGTACCTGACATTAGTTGGGGAAAAGTAAAGGCGGTTTGTCGTTGTGCTGGCTACATGACACCCTCGTTAACCGTAGGCCACAAAAACAGATTAACTTTACATCATCTGCCCTATAGACCACAAGGTCTGAAAGAGGAACTAGTTAGGCCAGGTTCACATCTAACTTTACATTCACTTTCACCTATCCTTTGATCTGCGGGACCGTTGAGGCACTACACAAGATCTGTTAACCTTTTTTCTCCATTCTTATCTCTCATTTGTCTTGATATAATTTCATTCGGATGTTCTTTCTGAAAATATTGAAGCCTGCCTGGGTGGACCACTTCCACACAAACTGTCTTTTGTAACCTTGTTTGTACTAAAATTTGGATATTAAATATTTTTTTTTAAACGAAGGAAAATAATTAAATTTACAAGTTTATAATAAATGTTTTATAATATGGCACATGCTTTTAGATATTAGTATTTCCTTGAATAATTTGTCTTTTATTCCAGCTTTTGAAACGTGTAAGGGGCCTGCACACACATTCTTCCCGGGCCTGCACACACATTCTTCCCGGGGCCTCCACATACTTCAGTCCTGAATTAAATTTAGATTTTTTTTTTCTAAGCAATGAAGAGTTACGTTGATTATGTGTCCAGATCAGATGTATATGTAACTACTTCCAGACACAGTACATCTCGACAGGTCCTTAGGCAACAAATGAAACACCAAAGCTCCAACCAACCTAACATGAGAGTGCACAATCTAATATATAAAGTAGAAAGTAAGACGTATGTGTGTATGTATGTCCCTAATAAAAAACCGTTTGACCAATATTGATACAACTTGGCATAGTAGTTCCTTAGATCATGGCGGAGACCGTAGTGTATGTTTAATGTTCCCGAAGGGACCAAGAAATAGACAAAAGTACTTAATTGTACCTCTTTTAAATAACAAGACATTTTAACAAATCGGGTAAACCCGTTTTCACATAAAATTTATATTCTGGCTGAACGGGTAAATCCATTTTCACACAGCACTTTCATTTTCGTGGCAAAATTAAAAAAAATGTGTTAATAGAACATTATCCAACTTTGATATAAATTCCATCCACATGATGCAATACATCCATAATACCTAAACTAAGGCCCGCAGGCCGATAGTCTTATTCGGCTAGTAACATAAATGTTTCCAAGTCAAAAAAGCTAGGATGTCTATTCACGAATCTAAAGCTAGGATGTGTCTATTCACGTATCTAAAGCTAGGATGTGTCTATTCACGTATCTAAAGCTAGGATGTGTCTATTCACGTATCTAAAGGTAGGATGTGTCTATTCACGTATCTAAAGCTAGGATGTGTCTATTCACGTATCTAAAGGTAGGATGTGTCTATTCACGTATCTAAAGCTAGGATGTGTCTATTGACGTATCTAAAGCTAGGATGTGTCTATTCAAGTATCTAACGGTAGGATGTGTCTATTCACTTATCTAAAGCTAGGATGTCTATTCACGTAACTAAAGCTAGGATGTCTACTCACGTATCTAAAGCTAGTATGTCTATTGACGTATCTAAAGCTAGGATGTCTATTGACGTATCTAAAGCTAGGATGTCTATTGACGTATCTAAAGCTAGGATGTCTACTCACGTACCTAAAGCTAGTATGTCTATTGACGTATCTAAAGCTAGTATGTCTATTGACGTATCTAAAGCTAGGATGTCTATTGACGTATCTAAAGCTAGGATGTGTCTATTCACGTAACTAAAGCTAGGATGTGTCTATTCACGTACCTAAAGCTAGGATGTCTATTGACGTATCTAAAGCTAGGATGTGTCTATTCACGTAACTAAAGCTAGGATGTGTCTATTCACGTACCTAAAGCTAGGATGTGTCTATTCACGTACCTAAAGCTAGGATGTGTCTATTCACGTATCTAAAGGTAGGATGTGTCTATTCAAGTAACTAAAGCTAGGGTGTCTATTCAAGTATCTAAGGTAGGATGTGTCTATTCACGTAATTAGCTATGATGTGTCTATTCACGTACCTAAAGCTAGGATGTCTATTCACGTATCTAAAGCTAGGGTGTGTCTATTCAAGTATCTAAAGCTAGGATGTCTATTCACGTACCTAAAGCTAGGATGTCTATTCACGTTTCTAAAGCTAGGATGTCTATTCACGTATCTAAAGCTAGGATGTCTACTCACGTAACTAAAGCTAGGGTGTCTATTCACATATCTAAAGCTAGGATGTGTCTATTCACGTATCTAAAGCTAGGATGTGTCTATTCACGTATCTAAAGCTAGGATGTGTCTATTCACGTATCTAAAGCTAGGATGTGTCTATTCACGTACCTAAAGCTAGGATGTGTCTATTCACGTACCTAAAGCTAGGATGTGTCTATTCACGTATCTAAAGGTAGGATGTGTCTATTCACGTAACTAAAGTTAGGGTGTCTATTCAAGTATCTAAAGGTAGGATGTGTCTATTCACGTAATTAGCTAGGATGTGTCTATTCACGTACCTAAAGCTAGGATGTCTATTCACGTATCTAAAGCTAGGGTGTGTCTATTCAAGTATCTAAAGCTAGGATGTCTATTCACGTACCTAAAGCTAGGATGTCTATTCACGTACCTAAAGCTAGGATGTCTATTCACGTATCTAAAGCTAGGATGTCTACTCACGTAACTAAAGCTAGGGTGTCTATTCACATATCTAAAGCTAGGATGTGTCTATTCACGTATCTAAAGCTAGGATGTGTCTATTCACGTATCTAAAGCTAGGATGTGTCTATTCACGTATCTAAAGCTAGGATGTGTCTATTCACGTATCTAAAGCTAGGATGTCTATTCCGGTATTTCGACTCTGTATCCTGCTATTGTTTACCTGCCACGCCCTCAACATAAGTCAACTGGGTTTATTCCACCAGCTTTAAGTGGCGGGAGAGATTAGGGTACGGAATGTTTCTATTGACACGAACCATATTTGTCAAGTTTTAAAAATAGACAAACAGTTGAGTGTTGGCCTTGGTGGCTGAGTCACATTGTTAGTTCATCTTGATGTCGAATGAGTTTCTATTTGTTTGGTTTCCTCACTCAGAGATAGTGCTGGCATCCTTCGTTTTAAAGTGTTGCTGTTGATACAGGTAAGATGGTGGGTCTATGTGGGGGGTTAGAATGGGAGAGAATCAAGTCACGCGTTTGAAACAAAATGGTTTACGGGCCACGAAATTGTATATTGTTGTGTTCGATGCATCTTTAGCTACTAAAGTCTGGATTAAAATGACAGCTGCGATAAGTAATCTAAAACGAACGTCGCACCGAAAGAGTTAGTTGGTTGTAACTATCTATTGTAATCTAGTACTATTAGAATGGAGTTCTCTTGGAACCCTCATAGAGACACAATTATTAGAAAATGAATTAATCCGTTACGGTTTAATAATTTAAAAAAAAAAAAACAAGAATGTAAAATGCATTTTAAACTTGGTTACAAAATATAAGAATGAGCGTTTGGGAATACATCAAGAAACTAGAACAGACATAGACAAAACAGAGCCGTGATATTTACAATAAAGGAAAATTCACATTTGGCTAGAGTAACACATTTAGTAAAATTTCTAAACTTAAGACACTTTAGGACAGAAAAATGAAGAGTAATGTACCAATAATACATACAATACTGAACCATTACTTATAAATACAGAAACACAAACTAATCATAGACTCGGACACAAAGAAAAAGACACTTTTCTTATTCTCTATGCTAGGATAAGTTTGTACAAGAGGCATTGTCGCAATTAGAGAACTCTTTTACCGGTGACGCCCCCTTACAAAAACACCAAAGGTTTTCGCCAACCAGAACTCCTCTCCCCCCTCCCCCCCCAGATGGGACCTAGAGGAAGTTCTAAAAGTGGTGCTTGGGAAGGTTCTACAAATGTAACATGAAACACTTTGTGGTGGATGAGTGGCAAAGCGCTTGGCTTCCGAACCGAGGAGACTTCGGTTCGAATCCACCCAGTTTCAGAAAATCTGTATTTAAAGCATGGAATGGGCTGACCGAACCAGCTTGAAATACCAATGACTTTATAGACTTCTCAAACTAACAAGCACGACCCATGCTTACGTGTAGAACGGATCTATCTTCATTGAAAGAACGCGTGTAATTTGGAGTCAGCTACCATTCACTTTATATTCAGAAGCCCTAAAAAGCAAAATGTCTTAGGAGCTAAAACAAGGGGGAGAAAAAAAGAAAAATGAGCTGCATAATGTCTTTCTTTTCCTTAATTTTCCTTATTAGCTTGCAAAATCTTTGTGTTTAAACTGGGTGGAACATGTGCACTGGACGGGTAAGAAATGTAAGAAAAGTTTATGTCTATTGTTGTCAGAAAAATTACTAGCTAATTTGGCCACATAATGGAAACTACAAATTGAATGTTACAATTTTTCAACATCTTACAATAGTATTGAACTGTTTAAAACAAAACTACACCAGGTATAAACGTTCTCGACTCTTAATCCTTTTTGAGTGCAGCATGGAGTTGAATAAATAAATAAATGTTCATGAGCATCTTGCGCACCGTCTACTGTAGAAATTAGCTGGACTTTAAAAATAGACCTTAAGTGTGCAATAGTAAGCATTACAAGAAAAAAAAACCCATATAGTCCAGCTTTATAAAGAAGTAATAGATTTGAAAAGAAAAACTTTTTTTTATGTTTTTGCGTATAAAAATGATTTTCTTACTATAATTTGAAAACAAAAAAAGCAAATCTTATTCTGTCTCGATTAACTTCCAAACAAAACCCTAAGAGGCTTCACTTCTGAGGCCTGACGGTATAAATGTACTCTTTGAACCTTTTTCTAGGTTGAATCCTGGCACACACATACACATGAAAAACTTTCAGTGACGTAACAGTAGGGACACAATTAAATGGGTCACCACCAGGTAAGCTGCAAGTCTATTTATAGTTGCCTACCAGCGGGCTGAAGAAGACATCTGCCAGGGCACGGAGCAGACAAGGCTTCAGATAAGGAGGGAGAAGAATGGAAGCAGCTGGAGATGGAGTTTCAAATGGAAATTGTCAATGAAAAGCTGATCTGGTGATATTTCCTTCAAACGTCGACACTGTCAGAAGTGGTGAGAGAGAGAAGGGAGGAAACCTACAACGCTCAGGATAAGACTTTCTGAAGTGTTTTTAATAGTCACCAGGAAATATTTATTTCAGACCGAAACTATAAGGAATGTGGCGTCTTAAACATTAATTTAAAAAAAAAAACAAAAAAAACCCAAGAAAAACAAGGTTGCAAAGACAGTTTGTGTAGAAACACAAACTCTAAATGGGCCCCCAAAGTGGTCCACCCAGGAAGTCAAAAGGCAGATTTCAATATTTTCAGAGTGAATATTAGATTTAAATTATATCAAAGGCATATAAGAAGAAGAATGGAGAAAGAAGGTTGACAGATCTTGTGTGGTGCCCCAGGGCCTCGAGGGGGAAAAAACATTTTCGTAAATGAATAACAATTCCTTTAGTTCAGTGATTTTTGTTTACACTACAGAAGTAACTTCACGCAATTAAATGACAATAATATTTATTAAATTGTTGTTTTAAATTATGTTCCACTTATATGTATACTAAATAGATGTTTTCTCTTTAAAAAATAAGTAAACACTTTTTTGGAAATGTTTAGTTAGTACGACAGTTCTGTCGTACTAACTAAACATTTCCAAAAAAAAAAAAAAAAAAACCACACCCTTTCAGTGGCGCAGGAATTTACCTACTTGGGTTCAACAATTGTCAGTTACCTAGACTTAGACATCGAGCTGACAAAAAGGATAGGAAAAGCTACCACAGCATTGGCAAAACTCTCCAAGCGCGTCTGGGAAAATGGTAAATTGACCACAGCGACCAAAATCCTAGTCTACAACGCCTGTGTTGTGAGCACTCTCCTTTATGGCAGTGAAAGCTGGTCAACATACATGTACCAAGAGCACAGATTGAATAGTTTCCACTTGCGCTGCCTGAGACGCATAATGGGCATCTCTTGGAGGGACCATGTCTCCAATCAGGAAGTTTTGAGACTGGCCAATATGAACAGCATGTATGCTCTCCTGACACAAAGGAGATTACGCTGGCTCGGACATGTCACCCGCATGCCAGATGGTAGAATCCCGAAAGATATCTTATATGCTGAGCTTGTGGAAGGAGTCAGACCCAAGGGCCGCCCAAGACTAACATATAGAGATGTCTGCAAGCGAGACATGAGAGCCTCAGGCATCAGTGAAAGTATGTGGGAAAACATAGCCAAAGACCGGAGTGCATGGAGACAGACTGTGCGTGCTGGGACAACCCTTGCTGAGAACAAAAGAATTGAAGCGGCTTTAATCAAGAGGGAAAAAAAGAAAGCTGCCCTGTCTGCTAGCCCTAAATCAGAGGCATACAAATGTACGAATTGTGGCAAAGTCTGCCGTTCTAGAATTGGCTTGATTAGCCACACCAGATTCTGCCCCGTCTCAAGATTAAGCCAAAACCAGTGACTCACTTGGGCGCATCCATTGCCTTTCGAGACAAAAGGAGCCATATATATACGACAGAACTTACTAAACTTACCACTACAGGTGTAAACAAAAAATGTTGTCAAAAAATCTAAAACTGTTAGCATAAATGTG
Organism: Biomphalaria glabrata; assembly: GCF_947242115.1. NCBI lineage: Eukaryota > Metazoa > Mollusca > Gastropoda > Planorbidae > Biomphalaria > Biomphalaria glabrata. The sequence goes on from NC_074719.1 coordinate 22,127,777, forward strand.
TTGAAAATATGCTAAATAGTCATATCCCTTACTAAATAGCCTTCCGCGTTTGTTACTATTAATAGTGAATAATTGTAAAAATGGTCTATTTTTATGAAAAAACTGCTTTCATAGTGGATTTTAAAAATTAAATTTTTCGTATTTAGAAAATAAAAAAGTAGCCGTTACATCAGAACTTTGAATGGTCTAGTCTAAAATATCATGATGTCGGGTTTTCAATATCGTTTTCAGTTTACGAGATCTAAACGGGACGGACGGAGGGACGGATAGACCACACAAAACTAATAGCGTCTTTTCCCCTTTCGGGGGCTGCTAAAAATTTAAAAAAATACTTCGAAAATAAAAATTTAATAAAAATGTATACAAATTATAATTATTATATCAATTAGTTTGGAACAGCCATGTATTAAAATTGGTGGTAGATTTAAATCAATGACAATAAATCTGAGCGATTAATAATATTTTACCAACTGTTTTTTGTTTTGTTTAGCGCTATTTCAAGTTTTTAGCTTTCTCACTACGCTGTGATCCTATCACTTTCTCACTACGCTGTGATCCTATCACTTCTCTGGACCAGTTGGGAAAAAAGAGAAGGGAATAAAGGGATATCTGGGTGGATTTGACCGTAACTGGTTTTTAAATGAAGATGCAGACAGAGAAAGTGATGGGAAGACAACATTTACGAATGGACGGGCCTGTCACTGAAAGAATTATATCCAAGGCAAATAAACAGAGGAATGGAGAAAGACAGTCAACAGATTTTTAGTGGTGCTCCAACGGTCCAACAGACCAAGGGCTAGGTGAAGGTGACAGTGATTATTTAGGTAGCCCTGTAAATACATTTGACTAAGCCCCTCCCACCCAAGTCCAAATAATCTCTTCTTGATTGTACCCTTCATGTTGAATGCCAGGCACTACACACGAAGTGGTGGACGCCGAAGATACAAAGTTCAATCATCAAATGTGGAATCAATGAGCCCTTGTTCCATCTAGTGCAACCCTTGTTCCATCTAGTGCAACCCTTGTTCCATCTAGTGCAACCCTTGTTCCATCTAGTGCAACCCTAAGACCGTAAGCTGTTCATACAAGTCGGTGATTGTGCGGAGAGAATCCTATGAGGGAAGAAAATAGAAAATGAAAGGTCACGGCTTATAGAGCATAGATGTTTAGGCTACTCTTATACAAGAGAGGTTCTCAAATTATTTTTCTTGTACTTGGAACTACATCAATTTTTTAACTTGCCATTAGTTTTCATTGTTTGAACTGTCGCAAATGTTGACTGCCAGTCATTTCTATATGTGACAGACTATTTACTACCAACAAACATGAAAACAACTATTGTGAAATGAATAGAAAATAAATCCAAGAATCAATTTAAATATCACAAGAAGCAGTGACGTAACCCTTAGTTGACCTTTTATCTAGTATGACGTCATTTACACATTTATAAAGTTACAATTACTCCTCTAAGTTTTCTATCTCTTCATGGGGTGGAACCTAGACACCAGCATTACAAGAAATAAACAGAATGAGAAATTAAATAAGCTTCTGAAAGGAGGATTTGACGTTTTGAAATTAGTTTTCTTTATTTTTACTTGTTTTCAAGAAGAAGTTTCGGGACATTGTTTTAATTCTATAGAGTGGCCAGGAAGAAACGAGATTAGTTAAACTAAATTTATATATAGGAAAAACGAAAACAGATTCCGTGATAATTCGTTTCTTCATTCTGTGAGATAAATCTTAACCTATGAAACCTTCAGACCTTGATTTTTGTATTGTAGATTTTATGTAGTGTATTTCATTAAAGTATTCCACTTCATTGAACATTTGTGTTTCTTGCACTTGATCTCTTGATGAGCTGACATGACGCAATACGTGTAGAGAAGGAGTTGTTACATCTAGTCATCTAAACGAGTCGAGTGAGTCGAACCACATAGCCAGTGTAACAATGTATAGAGATTCATTTAAACTATTTAACAAGGATTACAATCTAAATTTCTATTAAATAGGGTATTATTATGTTCCCTTTGTCATAAATTAGTATTCTAATTATTTCATTACTATAGCGCTGTTGAGAAATGCAATCAGGGTTCAAGGCACTGTAAAAGGATAGATTAATATCGTTATATTAAAAATAAACAGCATTTGATTGATTCCTACTTAGGGTCATTCTAAGACTCAGTATTTGTAAGATCAATGTAATTAACTAAATATTAAATATTACTTCGTTCTAATGAAGTGATAAAAACTGCCCAAAATTTAATATAGACTTTAAAAATGTAAATAACTAATTGACACTTCATCTTTCATAGGAAATAGAAATCTCCAATAATAAATGTACTCTATTGCCAATCACATACAAGACTCAAGGTACTCATGTAATAAGAAAGTGAGAATGACCATTGTACGCAGACGTATAGGTTAGACATCTATCCTGCTGTGTCCTCTTGACATTTCATAGTAGTTACTTCTTGACGACAGGGGAGAGAGGCAAGGTGTCGGATTCCAGCTTCTATAAATGCAGATGCGAGTTATCCTTCTTTTCACCCTCGGCACGAGCTAAGTCTGTCTAGGTTTTACTTGTTCATGTTGTTGTGCGAAAGATTGGGATTTGATAAGAGCATGCAGTAGGTGTAACATGTTGAGATCTACGGTCCCCTTTGTTCCAAGTTGACTTTGTTTCCAAGTCATTAACTTTCTGTTTATGTTAGACTGTGTCTTTTGTTTAGGTTTTTGTTTTGTTTTGTTTTGCGCATGTGCACTAAATTGGCGCATAGGTCAACGAGAACTTTCTCTAGTTTACTGTCTATGAAAAAAAAATTATTAGGCAAAACATTTTTGAAGTTTGTGAAAGGCGAAACTCTAAAACCAGACACAGTTTTGGATTTCTCAGTTTTCTCTTTGTTAATAGAACAAATCAGGTACAATGTGAAAGAATGAAGTGTCGCAATAAGACTTCAGACATTGAATTAAAAAAAATATAATTAAATAAACTATAATCTAAAACGTCTCAAAGGTACTTCTAGCAGATCTTGAGGAAATGAAGTAATGGTCATGTTTTTATGGGCGACTGTTAACGAGGGTGTAATGGGGCCAGCACAACGACCAACTGCTTACACTATTCTACGACTAATTTCAGGTAACCATTAGAGTTTGGTCGACTCAGGGGCATCCTAAGGAATATACTTTTTTTTTCAATATGTTACGGTAATGTATGCTTAGAGTCTATATAAGAGTTTTTATCTTAAGCATTTTTACTTGATATTAGATTTTAAGTGAAGGCTTTATAATGAATGCATTGAAAATGCTTCTTGTATTATACACATGTTTAACTCTATGATGGTCTTCATTATGCTTAAAAAAAAACTACATTAAAGCAATTGTTACCAGAACCCTGCTTAATCTGAAGAACAAGATGAAATAGTTTCAACATAAAAGCGGTGACCGATAGATGACGAGGGTTTTGTGTGACCAGCACAACATCCAACAGCATTTACTTCTATTCACAAATATCACGTATCCATTAGAACCTGTGTTTTGACACAGAAGATGGCTGCGTTTACTTGTGGTTTGCGCTTCAGATTGTTATGACGATAATCCCGGGTTTGAACCCTGCCCGCTATTTTCCCCTGTCGTCCTGAAGGATGTTTGCTCTAGGACTTATTGACCTTGCTCTAGGACGTATTGACCTTGCTCTAGGACGTATTGACCTTGCTCTAGGACGTATTGACCTTGCTCTAGGACGTATTGACCTTGCTCTAGGACGTATTGACCTTCAAGTCTAAAGGAACGCCCGAAAGTTATAAAACAAACAAACACGGAACACATTCTTGATTCCACGTGTATTTGAACTTGATACCCTCGGTACACCAGACCAAGCGATATATTACTGGACCACCACACCCTTGGTGAAATGAAGAAACTCACTAGATCTAGATTTCAACATTCATCTTCAGCTAGCAGACATAATAGTTCCTCCCCCCCCCCCCCCATGTTTATACGTGTACCAAGACACGGGGCACATTCCACAGCCAAGTCTTCACATCTGCAAGCTGCCTACATTTATTAGATCTGACAGCATCGTGGGATATGCGATATACCATTGTTTTGTATTATTGTATGCTCCATATCAGTTTATAATCACGATGCAACTCCTCACATGCTTAATAATGAGCAGTCCCAAAAAACATGCGGTCAATGTCAATAACTCATGAGTTGGTCTTTGGCTGAACCACTTGTGAATAGGTCCTAGGACAATTAGAAGAGAACATAATAAGGGATGCTTAGTATGAAACAAATAGAACATAGAATGTGATTGAAGGATTCATTCAATACCTCTATTCAACTCGTATATTCGTAGAAGGCGGGTTGGGGACACGATTGTCGAGCTCGAAATTAAACAGTTGGTGTCGCTGGGAAAAGAATTTCTAGCTTATTAATAGCTCATTACTAGCTTATTACTAGCTCATTACTAGCTTATTACTAGCTTATTACTAGTTCATTGCCTACACGGGGACCATTGTATTATTTTTCACAGTAAAAAAAAATAAATTTAAATTTGGCTAGAGTACCAGTCTTATATCTAGGTTTATATCTAGATACAACGCCGATTTTGAAAGGACTATCGCCTTCTTGAAAGAACTATCGCCTTCTTGAAAGGGCTATCGCCATCTTGAAAGGGCTATCGCGTTCTTGAAAGGACTATCGCCATCTTGAAAGGACTATCGCCTTCTTGAAAGGACTATCGCCTTCTTGAAAGGGCTATCGCCTTCTTGAAAGGGCTATCGCGTTCTTGAAAGGACTATCGCCATCTTGAAAGGGCTATCGCGTTCTTGAAAGGACTATCGCCATCTTGAAAGGACTATCGCCTTCTTGAAAGGACTATCGCCTCCTTGAAAGGACTATCGCCTTCTTGAAAGGACTATCGCCTTCTTGAAAGGACTATCGCCTCCTTGAAAGGACTATCGCCTCCTTGAAAGGACTATCGCCTTCTTGAAAGGACTATCGCCTCCTTGAAAGGACTATCGCCTTCTTGAAAGGACTATCGCCTCCTTGAAAGGACTATCGCCTCCTTGAAAGGACTATCGCCTTCTTGAAAGGGCTATCGCCTCCTTGAAAGGACTATCGCCTTCTTGAAAGGACTATCGCCTCCTTGAAAGGACTATCGCCTTCTTGAAAGGGCTATCGCCTCCTTGAAAGGACTATCGCCTTCTTGAAAGGACTATCGCCTCCTTGAAAGGACTATCGCCTCCTTGAAAGGACTATCGCCTTCTTGAAAGGGCTATCGCCTCCTTGAAAGGACTATCGCCTTCTTGAAAGGACTATCGCCTTCTTGAAAGGGCTATCGCGTTCGAGATTTCCGTGTAATATGCAGCGGTATTGATTCAAGAGTGAAATAAATTAATTTTCAGGAAAATGTAGCGAATCATCGTCTAAGTCTAGATCTAAAGGCCTATCATTGGAACATTATAAAATGTAGTAGATCTATACATTCAATTGCCCAAGTTTTTCTCTCTCGTGGAAGGCTGGGAATGGGGCGGTGTAAAAATGGATTCATTGTTTTTTTCATCTAACATACATTAGTTATTAAAACAAAACAAAACAAGATTACAAAGAGAGTTTGTGTTACACAAACTCAGAGGCGGCCCCCGTCGAAGTCGGATCCCTGTCGGATCTGGATATTCGCAAATAATATTCAAGAGGTGATTTAATTTTGATGTAAAATGTTTTACACGTTTCGGATGTTCCTTCAGAGTTGAAGATAATTACTTCCTAGTCCAAACCTCCCGCAGGACGACGGGGGATGGGAGCGGGCAGGGTTTGAACCCTGGGCCATCCATAAATCTGAACGACAGTCCAGCGCGCAAACCGCACGACCAGGCAGCCATCCGATGGTCAAAAGTAATAATGTTTCAAAGATTCATTTGCCGTAAATTTAAATTTAAATTTAATAAAAAAATAGTAGATTAGTTTTAGTATTTTAAAACATTACAATATTGATCAAAACGTTTGGAAATGAAAATCTACACTTTTTTTTTACACTTTAAGTTTAGAAATTGAAATTCTACATCTTAATCTAGTCTATTTTAGTCTAAACTAGATCTAGAAATTCTAGATCTAGACTCTAAAATAATTTTAATTAGAATATAAATCCAGATCTAGATATACTGTAATAAAAATCTAGATCTAGTTTAAAAAATCTAGATTAGATCTAAATCAAGATATCATTCCTTTTTTAAACGCGAGTCACATAACGAGGCTTAATAAACATTACTATACCGAGTTCTTTTTTCATTTCATTTGAAGAATTAATTCCATATAACGTCAGAGGGAGAAAAAAAACACTACGTCACACGGCCTAGCTAGACTAAAAATCGCCTTCATCTATAAGAGCCATTTATCGAGTGTTCATAGACTTTGGTGCACCGAGTGCGTTCTTTAAACATTTCATTTAAAGAATTCATTCCATATGACGTCAAAGGAAAAAAAACACTACGTCACACGGCCTAGCTAGAATAAAAATCGCCTTCATCATTACGAGCCTTTTATAGAGTGTTCATAGACATTGGTGCACCGAGTGCGTTCTTTTAGCATTTCATTTAAAGAATTCATTCCATATGACGTCAAAGGAAAAAAAAACACTACGTCACAAGGCCTAGCTAGACTAAAAATCACCTTTATCAACACGAGCCATTTCTCGAGTGTTCATAGATATTGGTGCACCGAGTGCGTTCTTTTAGCATTTCATTTAAAGAATTCATTCCATGTGACGTCAAAGGAAAAAAAAACACTACGTCACACGGCTTAGTTAGACTAAAATATGTTTTCATTAATACAAGCAATTTTTTCGAGGGTTAATAGACATTGGTGCACCGAGTGCGTTCTTTTAACATTACAATTAAAGAGTCCATTCATATGACGTCAAAGAAAAAAAATTCCATTACCACACAATAGGCTAGTACCGGTACCATAAAAAAAAATGTCTTTATTTACACGAGATATTTAACGAGGGTTCATAGACATTGGTGCACTGAGTTCTAATAGATATTATTTAAAAAGGATCAAAGCCACATTGTTTTTGCGTTTCGTCTGTCAGTCGGTCTGTCCGTTATCTTGAAATAAAAAAACAACTAAAAGTTATTAAAAATTGATTAACCTTTATTTTACGTTTCAAAACATCGCAATAATTTTTAGGTATGAATGAACACAATTGAAAAGTTTATATAATAGATTGTTCCGGATGTTTGTATAAATAGTAAAAGAAAAAAGAGAATTTCAGATAAATGTAATACCGTTAATTAAATTTTTTGGATGGTCTCGTATAAAAATTAGATGTACTACAGCCACGTGGAGAGATTTTCATACCTTACTTTGGTGTTTGGATTCTGTTTTCCTTAAAAATCGGAACATAATATTAACGATAATTAGATTTTTTAATGTTTTAGGTAGAAAGTTAAATGTACTGTAAGAGAGTAGTGAGTTAAAATATTTTTCATAAAAATCCGTAAAAACATTATTTCGTAAATGAGAAGATTATTTGTTTATTAATTAGAAGAGGGAGTTCAAACAATTATTTGGCGTTAGTAGATTTTTAAATAAATTCGGAAATTTCTGGCGACGATTTGTAAGAAACAAAATCTGGAACTTTCTTTATCGATTACAAAACTTCAATGTTATGTTTTACAAGAAAATTAAATGTCTAAAAAGTAATTTTCAGTAATCAATTCTAGTAAATTACTTTTTTTAAAAGCCTTATGCGATTTCAAACAATCATTAGGCATAATTCATGTTTTATAAAACAATATCCGGAACATTTTTACACTTAATGAAATATAAGTCAGTATAGAGATTATGATTTAGCATTAATATGCTATTTACATAAAAAACGGAACAACATATTATTGATAATGTGTTTTTGCAACGTTTAAGCATGGAAATTGAATGTAATATAAGTTAGAAGAGCAAACAAACATTTGTTGGCGTTGATTAGTTTTGCACAAAAAAATCCGGAACAATCAATTTTAGATACTTAAAACTATTGAGATGTTATGGGAGGAACATTAAAGGGTAAATCAGATTTTCAATAGCTTTTAGAGTTCTAGTTTTTTAAATCTAATCGTGACGGACAGACCGACCAACAGACAAAACGCACAAAAATAAGCTTCTTTTATTCGGATGGGGGCACTAAACAAAAAATAAATAAAATCTGATTTTTAAAAAAAGTTTAAGGAATTGGTTTAGCACCTGATCATGTTGCGACGTTACGCTACTGCACGAAAATCGCTGCATAAAAAGTCCATTTAAAAAAATGTGCGTGATATTTACATACAAAGTGCATAATTAGACTTTATAAACAAACAGAAATGTTTTCTTTTAATTTTAGCAGCTAGTTGACCAGAAAAAACGTCTTTAACTATTATTTGTATTTGTTGTAAACATTTCCTGTACATTTTAAAAATATATTTGACTTAGTGATACTGAAAATACACAAAAATTGTCCATCTTTGTTAGCATATTGTAACATTGCCTCCCTTACATTTACGTAATTGTTTTAGAATTGGTGTATTTTTATGAAAAAATCGCTTGCATAATTAATTTTATAAATTAAACGGTTTGCTTTTAGAAAACCAAAAGTAGCCGTTGCACCTAAACTTTTCAAGCCGGATTTAATGATGAAATAATATTTTTCATATCTCTTCTAGTTTTCGAGATCTGAGTGTGACAGACGGACAGACGGACAGACGGACAGACGGACAGACGGACAGACGGACAGACGGACAGACGGACATTTTGCACAAACCTAATAGCGGCTTTTTCCCCTTACGGGGGCCGCTAAAAATCGCTCTATTATTGTATAGAGGAGATATTGTCTTTAAAACAAATGTTTTTAATGTGTTCTTGTTTATAACTAAATTTCCAAAAAGTCTTAAGAGAAATCGTTGTGTCTCTGTGTTAGTGCACGTTGTTTGACTTTAAGCAACACATTTTAGCAATCTTCAATTTTGAAATGTTACTCGCAAATGTTCTGGATTATTTCTGAGTTATTTCCCTTAGAGAATGTGATGCATTTTTCACGTTTCATCAATGACTACATTATTTGGAGCATGTCCAATGCTAAATTATTGAAGAGAATAAATGACTTTCTACCTGTTTTTCGTGCGGACGCGGTAGCTGTGTGGTTAAGCTCTTGGATTCTGAACCTCGGATCTTGAGTTCGAAATTCGGTGAAGACTGGGATTTTGAATTTCGACATTTTATGGGCCCCTGAGTCCACCCAGCTCTAATGAGTACCTGATTTTAGTTAGGAAAAGTAAAGTTGGTTGTTCGTTGTGCTGGCCACATGACATCCTCGTTAACCGTGGGTCACAGATGACCTTAACATCATCTGCCCTATAGGTTGCAAAGTCTGATAAAGGAAACGTTACTTTATCTGTTTTTCTATAATCAGACTCCGTTATCTTTAGATCCAAATATTAACAGAATTTTCTGAATAAATGGAAATGACAATCTATCGAAACATTTGTATAAGATAATAGGCATCATTTAACTCTACTCTCCTAACTGACGATACCAGCGTTGATTCTACCAGAATGTGGTAAATAATTACGGAGAGAAAGAGTTAAATAATCATTTATAGAGTCAATGTTATGGAGTAATGGATCTTGCTCCTTCCCGGTGTGTGCCTTTATTTTAGACCTGATATGATCCTCTAATCAAACACAATGAAAGGCACAAGTCAGCACGAATGAAGGCTGAAATGTTTATGTGTCTTTGCTAGGAGTGTAATAGAGAGTGTGGAGATATGCGCACACTTCCTGGCGAGATGCAATGAGATCTGATGCACTTGAAAGAAATGGTGTGTACTTTTAGAGAAAACTAGAAATGATATGAAACATGTGATAGCATTCAGACATATAGTTCTCCATTTTCTTTTTTGTTTTTTTAACTTATGAAAAAAAAAAACGGAATGAAACAGATTTTAACGATCCGATTTTTTTTTCTTTTTTCATGTTTCTCCCTCTCTCTCTCTTTCTCTCTCTCTGCATTACTTAATCCCCATCTCTCTCTCTCTCTCTCTATTTTTCCCTCTCACCAATTTATAAGAAAATATCTTTATGTTATAAGATCTTCTTTTTACAAAGCTTATATTACCTCACTCTGTCTGTCAGCCTGTTAAAGATTGTGTGCAACATATTTCTGTATGTTCCCGCACCCACTCTCGGATCAAACTGACATTTTGTTTTTATAACTATTTCTTTTACCTGACAAGACTAGAATCAATATTTAAAAGTAACCAATTAGTTAATTAACTATTGGTAATAAATTATTTTGTTTGGTATCTCAAACCAGAGAAAGTAATTGTATTTGACTGAAGCGGTGGCCTAAGCTGAATTAGACCCATTTTTTAATCTCCGCTTTAAAGTAAGTTTAAAACAAACAATAGATAATCTTCAATCTTCTTTTTTCATAAACACCTCACTAACAGAATAGTTAATATGTCGGATTGAGGAGACTTGAGCCATGAGTTCGAATTCAGAATGTTCATCCACCCATTTATTATGATTTTAAAAGCCAGATATCTCTTTTTTTTTCTCCCTCCCCCCCCCCCGTGTCCCAACTGGTCCAGTGATAGGATCATAGCGACGAAGATAGTGTATTGAGAAAGCTAAAAGCATGAAATTAGCTAAAATTAGCTAATTAGCTAAACAAATCAATTGATAAAAATAGCTTTAATCGCACAGATTTATTGTTGATGGTGTTGGTCTGGATCTATTACAAACTGAATGACTGATACAAAGTAATTAATACAATTACACTTCGTAGAAGCTTTGTTGTTGTTGTTTGTTTTATTTAAAGCATTTTTTTTTCTACTTCAATAACATTCTTTCGCCAAGGCAATCAGAATGATGTCTTATTATGATCGAATATATGCCAGCAAAGGTCTCAGCTAGTTGGGACACAGGCCATGAAAAGACATTATGTCAATGTTATTTTTGCGCAGAAATGTCCAGAGGGCTGGTATTGTAACTTGCTTCATTTCCGAGCCAACTGTATCAACTTTAAATCCATGTGAAGTTTGAGATTTGTAAATTAATGTAAGGATTTTACGCAGTGTAAATAGTTTTAAAGAGTTTCTAGTTCTCTAAATGACTTCCAAGGCTAATACACAGAGCCTTTGTTTGGAATGTAGAGTGGGGAGTACTACAAAAATATTTTTTTTTGTACAAAAATCTTACAAATATTTATTTTTAATTTGTTTAAAGCTCATTTAATATTTATACTTTGTAACATTTTACACTGACCTATATAACATCTTAGGCTTGGCAGACCAGAATGTAACACAGCATGCTAACATAACTTTACACTAGGAACAAAGCACATTGAAAAAAAGTTCATTAGTGAATCGTCAAAATGTTAAGAGAACCATTTTTTTATTTTTTTTAGTGGAAAAACTCCACATTAACACATGAATTAAAACTAAGACCTAGATGAAAACTTAGGATAAGCTATTGACACAAACTTTAATATATATCTTATGCTTAACTAGAATAAGAGCTTGGAAGCCATGAAAAAAAAACTAACACGAGACCATGGAAAGTGTCGTGTTTTTACTGAGCTCTATGTCCCATGAGGAACGCATAGGAAAGATGATGATAAAGTTTTAGAGACTAGTGATTTTCTATTTAGAAGTTACAATCTATCGTTCATTCTAGCATTAAGGCAAAAGTCACTTAGATTTAAACTGAAACACGTTTTTCTGAGAGTGTATCGTGATGTTTCAAAATGTTTAGGATATCAGTTTGATGCTGTTTATTAAAATGTTTTCAGGAACTTAAAAAAATTGCAGGTTTGACCTTCATCTTTGTGCATGACTTGCTACATTTCATGATTTCTTGATCTCTAGTGCTGACAGAACTTTATGACGCTGTGCATAGATTCAAGCCACACTGGTAGAAGAGACCAATGTTTACCACGTCCTGGTCTACATAAATACCTCCCAACGGAACCCGTACCTATGACGTCAAGCACTAGAGCTCGTAGGTTACATCCTACGATAAAATTGGCAAGCACCTCACTGGGCCTACATGAATGGAACCTGTTCTGCTCACAATAAACATGTCGCATTGACCCAGCCCTACTTAAACTTATCAGTTTACGGAACAATATGCACTCATTAGTGTAAGACCTAACAGAGAACACACCTTTGACCTTTAAGATCATGTCCAATTAGACAATAGATGCCTGGAAGTTATTTTAGTCTACTTTAGATGGGAAAGAACAGATTCAAGCCAGAAGTAATAGTATACTTTATAAAGTTAATTAGTGCCATCCTTTGGTAAAACAAACATTAACGATATGCACTAATTTTTTATCACTACAAGCTTTGGGCTGACATCATAATAACTACAAAAAAAGAGCGACAATTTTTATTTTCTGTATTACTTATAAAAAAATAAATAAATGCCGATTGTTTAGAAAGATATTGTGTAATGCATATATATATAGTATATACGTTTTGTACAATTACTTACTGTAATAACATAACAATATATTTTTGTAAACGTTTTGATTTAGATGGCATTCAGAAAGATAATAAACTAATTGAAAACTTATAATAATTAGCTCATAGTTAGTAAAATTAATTTCCCCTTTCAGACCTTGCGATCTATAGGGCATATGATGTTAAGGTCATCTGTGGCCCATGGTTAACAAGGGTATCATGTGGCCTTCACAATGACCAACCGCCTTTACTTTTCCCAAATAAAGTCAGGTACCCATTACAGTTGGGGCCCTTAGAATCCCGAAATTCAAAATCCCACTCTTCACCCAGGACCACAGGTTCTGTATCACATTTGTTTCAGCACCTAGCTTCAACTTCATATTTACGTTCACAGCTGAATTGCTCATGCCCACTGAAGCTTCTATATGTTATGTGTTTATGTTGTCCACTTGTCATTATGAGAGATACACAATTAGATAGAGCCATTGTTTGTCTAATACATGCCTAACGGCTGTCTGTGTCGGCTCTATTGAAGCTGTTGGTGAACGGATGCTGCGAGGTGGCGGAGGAGCTAGCTAGGGCTTGTGACCTTTGACCACTGGGATGGTAATTTGCATACGAGCGAAATGACTCTGGATCAGAAGAATGTTTTTTTGGACATTCCGATGGTCTAGAGGTTAAGTTCTCTTAGTGCTTTATCGCTAGCCGGTGGTGTCGAATTCAGAGTCACAGGTTCGAGCCTCGGTCGGCGTATTCCCTTATTTTCGTAGCATCTTAATTCACTACTTTCTCTCTTAAAAACTTGGTCCCTGGTGCTGCTATCCATTTATATCTAATATATGTATGTATCATATATGTAAATAAGTATAACATATTGTAAGGTGGAGTTTGAATTTAACTTTTAGTGTTTCTGTTTGTTGTAGGGATGTCAATATTATCTTGAGCATATTGCGTGATGTAATGATCGAAGGTCAAGGTCTGGTGGAAGTAGGGAACATCTTTTTAGAGACAGAAGTACGATTACAATACTTCTGATCAGGCCGCTCTGCGCTCATAATGTATCATCAAAGGCAAAAGGTGTGGTAGAAGTAGGGAACATCTTTTGAGAGATGAGAACGACTAGACTACTTATGATCTTGTCGCTGATAACTCCTGAAGGTCATCTGTCACTTTATTTGTCAGTCGTTCTGTCTTCAATATGAGCGTGTCAGTTCAAACCCTGTTTCAAACATTTTATTTATTCTAATACACGCTGACTTCAAGAATAACGCAAACACTGGCCAAGAATATACAAATGATGTACAGCAATACGAATCAAAGAATCGTCTTCTGTACCTACTATCAATAGCCAACCTTATTGATTTCAATTAACACGCAAAAGCAATTTTAACGTTAGCTCTATAGATTATATTCTATTCTTATTTATTAATGTTAATTCTTTTTTTGTTATGTAAATTAAAAAATATGAAATATTGTTAATTTCATACATTTTACAATTATTATTTGATGGACTAGAGGATGAAATGACCAGTGGATGAAATGACCAATGGATGAAATGGCCAGGGGATGAAGTGACCAGGGGATGAAGTAAACGGGGATGAAATGACGGGGACCGTATGGAGAGAAAGAAAAAAACAGAGCTAAAAATAGAGAAAAACAGAAAAACAGAGAGTTAATGAAAAATAAAGAGAAATAAAGAGCGACATATATTTATCGAGAGAGAGAGAGAGAGAGAGAGAGAGAGAGAGAAATAAAGAGAAAGAAAAGGAGATAAGATGTATGGAGAGGAAAAAAGAGATGGAGAGAGAAAGAGAAAAAGAAAGTTAAAGAGAGAAAAAGAGAGATAACGAGAGATACAGAGAAAGAGAGAAAGTGAGAAAAAAATTACTTGGTAGAAGAAAGAACTTCTTGAAAACGAATTATATTTGACGACTTAGCTAGAACTTGGAATTGTGAAACATGAGCAGGTGTTGCGTTACGGGTGTTTAATTAGCTCGACTTCACACAAACACACACACACAATTTTCAGACCAAATGCTCTGACACTAACTACTTATGACAGTTTTGACAGATGGCATGAAATGTTAGAGGTAAGTCTAAGTCAAACAAACGTACAAGTCCTATGTTTATTACCTGGTTAGTCTACGAATAAACTACAAACATAACGCCAAGTTATGAATACATTGTCTATGTTCCAATTTACTACATACAGTTTGAAGTTTAATGACTTCATTTGTTTTTGTTTCTTCAACTATTCAAAATTAAGACAAAAAAAAAGACATTAACATTTAAACACATCAACAACAACAAAAAATGGTCAGAAAATTAATGTGCCTAAATGAATGCATGCAACTTTATCCCGATTTTAAGTAAACCTAAAAATAATTCTAGGCTATAGAAAAATGTGGTAATTTTTATTACAAAACTTATACAAAATCTGTCTGGCAAAAAGTGTGTACACGTTATTTTTCCGACACCCAATCTCGGATGAAGCTGAAATTTCGCACAATAATTTCTTTTACCTGACATAACAAGAACCAATAAAAAGAAAAATTAACCAATTAGTTCATTAGCTATTTGTAATGTTAGGCGTTTCCATACTGTGTCTTATGCATATAAGTCAAACGGAGGTAACACTCAAATAATGAAATCCAATAAGGCCAACACTATAAGTTAGTCGACGCTGGTAGTGAATGTCGAACACGATTTTTAATGATAACGAAGGGAACTGTCGAATGTCGACTAGCTACATCTCTATGTCCATAAAAACTGTCTCTCTCTAAGGCCGTCAGAATCTGTCTACATTTCGCTATTCCTCCTCAATTCCTATTCTTACTTCCTATTTTTACTAGTCGCGTCCTTGTCTCTAAGTCAAAACATTTCCTTTCTATGAAACAAATAAGTAATTGCTTATCGAACATTAACAGTATTTCATTATTTTGTTTGGTATCTCGAACCAGGGAAAGAGATTGTAATTGCCTAAAGTAGTGGTATAAGCTGAATTAGTCCCCTGTATAGGTCTCCGCTTAAAATAAGTTTGAAACAAACAAAAGATAACTATACCTCACTATCTCACCACACCTCAATGGTAGACTGGTTAGTATGTTGGCTTGAGGAAATGTAAGCCATGAGTTCGAATCCAGGTCTTTCCCTTCTTTTTTTTTTATTAATGCTTTTAAAAGTGATTACAGTACAATTCTCAAATATATACCACTATTTCTTCCCCTCCCCCCATTTTCCCAACAGGTCCAGATGAGTGTAAGGATCATAGCGTATTGATAAATCTAATAGCATGAAATGGCGATAAACAAAAACAACGGCTACAAATATTTCTAGATTTAGTGTTATTTGTAAAGATCCTTTACAGACTTCATTACATGAGTGATCCCAACTAACTGATACAACTACAGTTAATATAAGGTTGGTCTGTCTGTCTATCTGGTTAAAAGTTTCTACATGTTATTTTTTCCTCACCAATTTTCTGATCAAGTTTAAACTTTGCACAATTATTCATTTTTATAGACGAGACATAAATCAATATTACAAAATAACCGATTATTCAATAAGGGAACAAGGGAAATTGATCCTTCAGTATTCAAAGATACGCTAAATATATAGGGTCTCGTCCCCTTAGATAATTGAACACGTTATTTCTCCCATTAAACAATTATTTTTTTGTACCTAACCATTATTGGTAATTATAGATAATTAATCATTTTGTTTGATTTAGGCTATGGAAAAAAACTTCTACATTATTGAGATATATAGTTGTAAGTGTGGAGTTCTTTCTCATAGGCTTTGTTGTTGTTGTTTTTCAAAGGATTTTTTTTTATAATTTTGGTTGTTCTATTGTATAATTATTGATATTTAAAAAAAAAAACTATTCAGAATTCAGAAGTTTAATATTTCAGCACAAAAAAGATTTTTTTTTAAGCTTTCCTAAAATAGAGAAAAAGCCAATATTTGTTTTACCGATACAACTAAAAATGGGTACAGAGATATAGGCAATAATAAAAGTGCTTTATCGCAAGCTAAGAAACAATCACTGATCAGACAGTCTTCAAGTTATTTTTAACAGGAAAATATTAAAGTATACATTTCATTTTATATATAATATTAAATATAATTTCAAAGGTCTAAAGTCTAAGGGTAAATCGACAGAATACATCTATAGCGTGAAGGAATGTACAATTGTGTACATCTGAAATAGAATTCAACTGCTATAGAATAATACATTCAGTACAAAGATTGTCAAAGCTATGACAGAAACCAGAGTTAAAGGGGAGTAACTAACTACAACTCAAACATTCAGATGAAGAGCTTGGCTGATGGAAAGAAATTGCTGGTTCAAAACGTATTTTAACACTTCCCCACAGCTGCCAACTCACAGACCTTCATATGTAAACACTTCCCCACAGCTGCCAACTCACAGACCTTCATATGTAAACACTTCCCCACAGCTGCCAACTCACAGACCTTCATATGTAAACACTTCCCCACAGCTGCCAACTCACAGACCTTCATATGGAAACACCCACGTGGATTATAACTCAGTAATGTGAATAATTTATTTTTTCCAACATGAAGTGAGAAATGCATTTTTTTTTTTTGAGAATTTTGAATTAATTTATAACTAATCTAAAAAAATGTGTTTGTTTTTAAAAAGCTCGCTCTATACTGTTCGCGTTATAATGTCCGATTCATGCTGTTATATAATTAAACATTGTCCAACGACTTTTTCTCGCCATCTCTAAAGGACATTGTATAGATGGAGGAAAATGTACAAATAGAAAGATGTTTTAAGTATCCGGTGTACAAAGTACTGAAGTAATGATAGGTTAAGTATTTATAAGTAACCCTATAATACTTTTAGTGCTTTTCTAAACACCTGCCTGAACAAACTATTACATCATAGTGCAGGGCGGGTCATTGTCCATTTGGTTTATACATTTTGCAATGGTCATGCCAAACTTCCACTCACAGCTTCCCCGCTGCGGGGGAATGAAACAGTCTCCCATATTCTTTTCGACTGCAAAGACTTGTAGAGTCTGTCTTGACAGGTCTCATTTCAGCCACGGTTCATGTATGGTGACAGACTCTTCGAAATCGACACTAACAGCTGGGAAAAGAAGCGGCACTGGATAGATACACATGGAGATCGAGCATAAAGGAGAAGTCTCGGATTGCAGATGCCATACACAACAGAAATAGAAAGAAGGGTGAAAATGCAACATATGTCTAACCTGAGACCGCAGCTGTGTGTCAAGTATTGGCTTCTTTAGCCACACAGGAAGTTGCACAGGGAAATGATTGTCTTTAGAGACGCACAATTCCAAAGGATAGGACTCAGTTACACACAAGATCCGGGTTTCTGTCCAGGACTTTAGCAAGAGAGGAACTGAGCCTCTCAGGCCATCACTTCAAAGTAGTTTGATGATAAAGAGAGGAACTGAGCTTCTCCGGCCATCACTTCAAAGTAGTTTGATGATAAAGAGAGGAACTGAGCTTCTCAGGCCATCACTTCAAAGTAGTTTGATGATAAAGAGAGGAACTGAGCTTCTCCGGCCATCACTTCAAAGTAGTTTGATGATAAAGAGAGGAACTGAGCTTCTCCGGCCATCACTTCAAAGTAGTTTGATGATAAAGAGAGGAACTGAGCTTCTCCGGCCATCACTTCAAAGTAGTTTGATGATAAAGAGAGGAACTGAGCTTCTCCGGCCATCACTTCAAAGTAGTTTGATGATAAAGAGAGGAACTGAGCTTCTCCGGCCATCACTTCAAAGTAGTTTGATGATAAAGAGAGGAACTGAGCTTCTCAGGCCATCACTTCAAAGTAGTTTGATGATAAAGAGAGGAACTGAGCTTCTCCGGCCATCACTTCAAAGTAGTTTGATGATAAAGAGAGGAACTGAGCTTCTCAGGCCATCACTTCAAAGTAGTTTGATGATAAAGAGAGGAACTGAGCTTCTCCGGCCATCACTTCAAAGTAGTTTGATGATAATGATGATCCTCAAGACGCCTTTCTCTGTATTTACGGTTCACACTCTCATGCTGTTAGACTGTTTACATTTTATATTTTAAATCGTTTATGTATTTCTTGTGTGAGAAATATCCATGTTATCTCCTAGAAAATGTTGGGGGCACTTGGCATCCGAATCGAGAGGTCTCGGGTTTGAATCCTGGTAAAGAGGTGAATTTTGAATTCCGGAATTTTTAGGGTGCCCTTGAGTCATTAGCTAGGCGAAAGGTAGTTTGAGTTGTGCCCCATGACACCCTCTTTAAACGTGGGTCACAGAAACATGAAATTCACTTCTGCCCCATTGTGAGGTCTGAAAGGGGAACTTCCTTTTTTTAAAAATATTATTATACGTTCCTCCATTCGATCATCTGTAGTGTAAAAAATTAACTCATTAGGCAGGTTGGGTAGCAGTAGTGTAAATAAATATACTCATTTTGCAGGTTGAGTAGCAGTAGTGTAAATAAATAAACTCATTAGGCAGGTTGGGTAGCGGTGATGTAAATCAATAAACTCATTAGGCAGGTTGGGTAGCAGTAGTGTAAATAAATATACTCATTTTGCAGGTTGGGTAGCAGTAGTGTAAATAAATAAACGCATTTGGTAGGTTGGGTAGCAGTAGTGATCAGACAGAAGGTAATGAGCTTTATATTTTATGATGAGCATCGCCATAGTTTATGGAACTACAATAGCATAGAAGCGTGCGAAATAAATAAAATTAAAATTGTAACAGTAAAATGAAATGTTAATGCTTAACATATTTAGACAATAAATTCGTGAAGGAAAATTGGTTGTTAATTTTTTTATATTACCATATTGTGTCCTATGTGGTTCTGAGACATGGACACTATACAGAAACAACTAAGACTTCTTGAGCGCTTCCACCAAAGATGCTTACGCTCCATCATGGACATACGGTGGCAAGACCGCACTACACACAGCGGTGTCCATGCGAACGCCGCTATGGACAGTATAGAGGGACTTCTTATGGTCCGGCAGTTACGCTGGTTAGGCCACGTATCCCGTATGGTGGTCGACGTAACAGAGGCGCCCCACGGAAACGCTTCAAAGACCAGCTTAGACGTCAACTTTCCTTGGCTGACATAGAAGAGAGCACCTGGTTGCATGTGGCCTCAGAACGAGACAGCTGGAGGTCACTAAGGAAGGCCGCATAATACACATTTGAGACCAAAAGAAAATCCGCTGCCAAGGACAAACGCAAACGGCGAAAAGAAAATCTAAATCTACCACCTGCGGACAATGGTCATGCTTGCTCTGGATGTAGCTAAATATGTAGGTCACAGCTGGGGCTGCACATCCACGGGAAATACTGCACTCCTCACTAATCTTCGGACTCGAAGACAAGCCTTATTGTTATTGTGTCCTATGACTTGAAAAAATTGATACATTTTTAGCTTTACCATATTGTTCCATGGCTTAATCATGTGTCTGTCTATAATAGGACTATACACAGGTTTCTTGACGCAGTAGACTGGCACTAGGCTATACATCAGAAGACAAATCAACGTATTGAACTATAAAACGATGTCAAATAAAATAATTTGTTTAAAGAACAAACTAATGAAGACCAAACCTTCGAGAGCTGGTTAACAAATATGTAGCTAAGCGGTTTTTAATCATAAGTCTTTTTAGCTCCTATCATTAGCATAGTCCTCAGTTGAAACAAGACTTAAGATCAGAGTCAATTCTATAATTGCTCAGATTTCAAAACAATATTAATTAAAACTTTATTAAGTAATTTTGATATGTAAATGGTATATGTAAATAGAGTATGGAACAGTTATATGTATGTGATAAATATTTTAAATTATATTATTTCATGTAATTGTTTAATAGGATTGTACTTTTCAATCTGCTATATTTAATAGGTGTACTTACTTTTTCAATAAGACTGTTAGTTATATATCTAGTACACAATAATATAATTATAGAGAGAATGAACTATAATTTAAGAGATTTTATGGAGAGATCATAGAGATAGAACGTATAGAGAGAACTTGAAGACTGAACAGATAGAGAGAACTTGAGGAAAGAACGAATAAAGAGAACTTAAAGAGAGAACTTTAATAGAGAACGTATAGAGAACTTAAAGATAGAAATTAAAGAGAGAACTTAAAGAGAGAACTTAAAGAGAGAACTTGAACTTGAAGAGAGAAATTAAAGAGAGAACTTGAAGGCTGAACAGATAGTGAGAACTTGAAGGCTGAACAGATAGAGAGAACTTGAGGAGAGAACGAATAAAGAGAACTTAAAGAGAAAACTTAAAGAGAGAACTTATATAGAGAACGTATAGAGAACTTAAAGATAGAACTTAAAGAGAGAACTTAAAGAGAGAATTGAAAGAGATAACTTGAAATGAGAACTTAAAGAGAGAAATTATAGAGAGAACTTAAAGAGAGAACATAAAGAGAGAACTTAAAGAGAGAACTTAAAAAGAGAACTGAAAGAGAGAACTGAAAGAGAGAACTTAAAGAGAGAACTTAAAGAGAGAACTTAAAGAGAGAACTTATAGATAGAACTTAAAGAGAGAACTTAAAGAGAGAACTGAAAGAGAACTGAAAGAGAGAACTTAAAGAGAGAACTTAAAAAGAGAACTGAAAGAGAGAACTTATAGATAGAACTTAAAGAGAGAACTTAAAGAGAGAACTGAAAGAGAACTGAAAGAGAGAACTTAAAGAGAGAACTTAAAAAGAGAACTGAAAGAGAGAACTTATAGAGAGAACTTAAAGAGAGGAACTTAAAGAGAGAACTGAAAGAGAGAACTTAAAGAGAGAACTTAAAGAAAGAACTTAAATAGAGAACGTATAGAGAACTTAAAGATAGAAATTAAAGAGAGAACTTAAAAAGAGAATTGAAAGAGAGAACTTGAAAAGAGAACTTAAAGAGAGAACTTATAGAGAAAACTTGAGGAGAAAACGAATAAAGAGAACTGAAAGAGGGAACTTAAAGAGAGATTTTAAAGAGAGAACTTATAGAGAGAACTTAAAGAAAGAACTTAAAGAGAGAAATGAAAGAGAGAACTTATAGAGAGAACTTGAAGACTGAACAGATAGAGAGAACTTTAGGAGAGAACGAATAAAGCGAACTTACAGAGAGAAAGAGAGAACTTAAAGAGAGAACTTAAAGAGAGAACTTATAGAGAGAACTTATTATAATAGAGAAAGTTCAACTTTAAAAAACAAATGTAATTTATTATTAAAGCATAATGACAACTACAAGACAACTCTAACTAGCCAGGCATCTTCGATGATATATCCACTTTAACAATACACATAGTATTACCAAAACGAGTTGCATCCCCCTTTTTTTCCTGGCTCCTGCGCCATTTAAGTTAACTCGTTAGAAAATTGAAGGTTGTGTATACAATCAATTACTTCAAGTATTTCTAAGCAGGATACCTGAGACCAGGAAATGAGACTCCTTCACAAAGACGAGGAGAAATATAATCCTCAGAGCAGAGTTTAGTAGAGTACTACATTTATTTATTTTGATAACAAACACGTGACCAGAGCCGGAACTAGTCAGGCGGAAGTCAGAAATGGTAAGGGCAGTAATAAAACGTCATTAACTGTAAGCTGTGAGTAGAGGAACTGAAATAAGTTCACTCTTAACACTAGTCTACACTCTACAGTAATGATGGCAATGTCTTCGCTTCCGAAGATCAACGTGCAGTGATTCACATGACTATACAGACCCAGTTTTGACCTGCATATTTTCCTGTAACTCATGCAGACAAAGCCGTCTATTTAAGTTTTCTTTCCGTCTTCTGCGCCTGTCTTCAATAATGGCTATTCTCTAAGTCTCAAATGTTTGTCCCGCAAACTTAGTGAGAGCTCTCCAACTGTCTCTCTCAGAGGCCATCTGCTGCCAGCTACTTTCCTCTATGCCAGTGAGGGCGAAATGGCGCATGAGTTACTTATTATACACTTATCCCGCATGGGAGACGACCGCATGCCAAAGGCTATCTTCTTTGGCGAGCTTTAAGGAGGAAAGCGTAACAGAGGTGACCCACGTAATCGATATATAAGATCTATAGTCAATAGTAAGGAGAGTTCATAATACAATTAACTCCAGCTACACAAAGAGACTAGGAATAATTGGGAAATGAGGATGGTGGTGATGATGGTGGTGGTGGTGATGGTGGTGGTAGGGTGGTGGTGATGGTGGTGGTGATGGTAGTGGTAGGGTGGTGGTGATGGTAGTGGTAGGGTGGTGGTGATGGTGGTGATGATGGTGGTGGTGATGATGGTGGTGGTGGTGATGGTGGTGGTGGTGATGGTGGTGGTAGGGTGGTGGTGATGGTGGTGGTAATGGTGGTGGTGATGGTGGTGGTGGTGATGGTGGTGGAGGTGATGGTGGTGGTGGGGTAATTTTTCGAAATTCGTTTGCGTTAATGAACATTGAGATTAATTTCATAAGCCATTGGAGAATATCCTACATGGTGTAAATACTATAAATAGCTATCATTTTGGTGTCTCGGGTGAACAAACTAAAGAGAACTGATTGGCTAAGGCAAATGTTTTGTGTTACCGCTAGAAGATACTTTTGTGTTCAATCTTTAGGATCAAGGTTGTCAGCGCTTCTTGTTTCTAGCACAACATTAATTCAATATCAAGGAAATATTAGACCTTCACTCTACGACATAAAACTCACTTAAAAACAAATGGACACCTTAGAAGCGGTACAAAACAAATTGTTACAGAGATCATTTGCTAGACATTGAGAAATGTTGATATTAGAAGCTCAAAGCTTTTCTATTTAGTTTGCAACAGAGACATCCTACTACACACACACACACACATCCATTTCGGCAGTAAATTTGGTGTAAATTCGTGTAAATGAAATACTCAAGATGAACTAAACTTAATCCAATATATTTTCTAGTGCAGATGTAATAAATAGATCAGTGAGTCATGTCTCTATTTAGTGACACTTCTGTGTTGGTGATACAAACATTGTGACTATAGTGACAACTAGGTCAACAACTTTTGGTGCATGTAATGTGTAAGTAAATCTAAACCTGCGCTCGGTCTCTGAAGTCTTCTGTACCTTGATAGAAATGTTTGATGCTAGTGGAGACTGTGTTGATCTAAGCAGGAGGTCACATAGAGAAACACGTAGAGAATTAAACAAAGGAATATAACTATCTATCTATCTATCTATCTATCTATCTATCTATCTATCTATCTATCTATCTATCTATCTATCTATCTATCTATCTATCTATCTATCTATCTATATCTGTTTGCGTTGCTTCTTCCCCGTGAGTTTCTGAAGCTGAAATAGATTCCCCAAGCACTAAGCGTTTGTCTTTATTTCTGATATACAGAAATTTTCAGAAAGAAATACAGTTTATGAAGTGTTTACACCGCAATTTTTATCTCAAAAAATTGCAGTTCAAATATCAAATATGCTCTTTAAGGCATTCTATTAATGGAGCAACAGGTCAATGTGAGTTGGTGTTTTTTTCGGTGGAGGGTATTGAACCTCAAACTTGCCTCCACCCTGGCTGAGCACATATTGTTCGAAATTCAAATTTTAGCTAGAGAAACTTCGAAGTGTGACCCGGAAGTCATATTTTATGTGTTGCTTTTTAATGTTTACCATGTCAATGGAATAGATCTACATTCTAGTCGTTAAGCTGATCTAGATCTATGGTAGTCACTCCCTAATTTGATCTACATTCTAGTCGTTAAGCTGATCTAGATCTATGGTAGTCACTCCCTAATTTGATCTACATTCTAGTCGTTAAGCTGATCTAGATCTATGGTAGTCACTCCCTAATTTGATCTACATTCTAGTCGTTAAGCTGATCTAGATCTATGGTAGTCACTCCCTAATTTGATCTACATTCTAGTCGTTAAGCTGATCTAGATCTTTGGTAGTCACTCCCTAATTTGATCTACATTCTAGGCGTTAAGCTGATCTAGATCTATGGTAGTCACTCCCTAATTTGATCTACATTCTAGTCGTTAAGCTGATCTAGATCTATGGTAGTCACTCCCTAATTTGATCTACATTCTAGTCGTTAAGCTGATCTAGATCTATGGTAGTCACTCCCTAATTTGATCTACATTCTAGGCGTTAAGCTGATCTAGATCTTTGGTAGTCACTCCCTAATTTGTTCTACATTCTAGGCGTTAAGCTGATCTAGATCTATGGTAGTCACTCCCTAATTTGATCTACATTCTAGTCGTTAAGCTGATCTAGATCTTTGGTAGTCACTCCCTAATTTGATCTACATTCTAGTCGGTAAGCTGATCTAGATCTTTGGTAGTCACTCCCTAATTTGATCTACATTCTAGTCGTTAAGCTGATCTAGATCTTTGGTAGTCACTCCCTAATTTGATCTACATTCTAGTCGTTAAGCTGATCTAGATCTTTGGTAGTCACTCCCTAATTTGATCTACATTCTAGTCGTTAAGCTGATCTAGATCTATGGTAGTCACTCCCTAATTTGATCTACATTCTAGTCGTTAAGCTGATCTAGATCTATGGTAGTCACTCCCTAATTTGATCTACATTCTAGGCGTTAAGCTGATCTAGATCTTTGGTAGTCACTCCCTAATTTGATCTACATTCTAGTCGTTAAGCTGATCTAGATCTATGGTAGTCACTCCCTAATTTGATCTACATTCTAGTCGTTAAGCTGATCTAGATCTATGGTAGTCACTCCCTAATTTGATCTACATTCTAGTCGTTAAGCTGATCTAGATCTATGGTAGTCACTCCCTAATTTGATCTACATTCTAGGCGTTAAGCTGATCTAGATCTATGGTAGTCACTCCCTAATTTGATCTACATTCTAGTCGTTAAGCTGATCTAGATCTATGGTAGTCACTCCCTAATTTGTTCTACATTCTAGGCGTTAAGCTGATCTAGATCTATGGTAGTCACTCCCTAATTTGATCTACATTCTGGTCGTTAAGCTGATCTAGATCTTTGGTAGTCACTCCCTAATTTGATCTACATTCTAGTCGTTAAGCTGATCTAGATCTATGGTAGTCACTCCCTAATTTGATCTACATTCTAGTCGTTAAGCTGATCTAGATCTATGGTAGTCACTCCCTAATTTGAACTACATTCTAGGCGTTAAGCTGATCTAGATCTATGGTAGTCACTCCCTAATTTGAACTACATTCTAGGCGTTAAGCTGATCTAGATCTATGGTAGTCACTCCCTAATTTGATCTACATTCTAGGCGTTAAGCTGATCTAGATCTATGGTAGTCACTCCCTAATTTGATCTACATTCTAGTCGTTAAGCTGATCTAGATCTATGGTAGTCACTCCCTAATTTGATCTACATTCTAGTCGTTAAGCTGATCTAGATCTATGGTAGTCACTCCCTAATTTGATCTACATTCTAGGCGTTAAGCTGATCTAGATCTATGGTAGTCACTCCCTAATTTGATCTACATTCTAGTCGTTAAGCTGATCTAGATCTATGGTAGTCACTCCCTAATTTGATCTACATTCTAGGCGTTAAGCTGATCTAGATCTATGGTAGTCACTCCCTAATTTGATCTACATTCTAGGCGTTAAGCTGATCTAGATCTATGGTAGTCACTCCCTAATTTGATCTACATTCTAGTCGTTAAGCTGATCTAGATCTATGGTAGTCACTCCCTAATTTGATCTACATTCTAGGCGTTAAGCTGATCTAGATCTATGGTAGTCACTCCCTAATTTGATCTACATTCTAGTCGTTAAGCTGATCTAGATCTATGGTAGTCACTCCCTAATTTGATCTACATTCTAGGCGTTAAGCTGATCTAGATCTATGGTAGTCACTCCCTAATTTGATCTACATTCTAGTCGTTAAGCTGATCTAGATCTATGGTAGTCACTCCCTAATTTGATCTACATTCTAGGCGTTAAGCTGATCTAGATCTATGGTAGTCACTCCCTAATTTGATCTACATTCTAGTCGTTAAGCTGATCTAGATCTATGGTAGTCACTCCCTAATTTGATCTACATTCTAGGCGTTAAGCTGATCTAGATCTATGGTAGTCACTCCCTAATTTGATCTACATTCTAGTCGTTAAGCTGATCTAGATCTATGGTAGTCACTCCCTAATTTGATCTACATTCTAGGCGTTAAGCTGATCTAGATCTATGGTAGTCACTCCCTAATTTGATCTACATTCTAGTCGTTAAGCTGATCTAGATCTTTGGTAGTCACTCCCTAATTTGATCTACATTCTAGTCGTTAAGCTGATCTAGATCTATGGTAGTCACTCCCTAATTTGATCTACATTCTAGGCGTTAAGCTGATCTAGATCTTTGGTAGTCACTCCCTAATTTGATCTACATTCTGGTCGTTAAGCTGATCTAGATCTATGGTAGTCACTCCCTAATTTGATCTACATTCTAGTCGTTAAGCTGATCTAGATCTATGGTAGTCACTCCCTAATTTGATCTACATTCTAGGCGTTAAGCTGATCTAATCTATGGTAGTCACTCCCTAATTTGCTTCTGCATTGCTCTCGTTAATTGTGTGTGTGTGTGTGTGGTGTATGAGGATATGTGTGCATGCGGATATGTCCGAGTATGTGTGCGTATATCTGTGTTATATTCCAACTGTACAGTGGGTAGATTCAAACCCGATTACTTACCCATTATCTTGTACTGACAGAGCCACATGACTCAGAAGGAGGAGTGCTGACATAAGATGGTGTGAAAGTGACATGATCCCAACTGTACACAAGAGTCCAACAAAACGCACTCTGCTTGATGTGGAAATATTTCTTTTTTTTTCTCCCTTTCCTATCCCAGTTCTTAAGGAAGAGAGTCGACTAGCGGAGATAATGCAATAATCCAAGGGAAATCACTCTTGTTAGCTGGCCTTAATGGCAGGATAAACCTCTTAGTGTAGACTCTAGCACTTGTCTATGATGGACCTGATAAGCATAAAATAGCACTTACAATCTGGTCATTAAGAAACGTAAAGTCAGTTCTTTAATACAGATCAAGTGTGAAAACAGAACAGACAGGAATCACTCGATCCAGTAAAACAACTAATGAGCATAACATTAAATAAAAAGATTTGTTCACAACAAACATATCATGGTTTGTGAGTTAGCAGTCGATGCAGACTGATCTAACACAATATAGGAAGCTATCTATAAAGGCGTGGC
The DNA here is from genome assembly GCF_947242115.1 of Biomphalaria glabrata. Classification (NCBI taxonomy): domain Eukaryota; kingdom Metazoa; phylum Mollusca; class Gastropoda; family Planorbidae; genus Biomphalaria; species Biomphalaria glabrata. The sequence goes on from NC_074719.1 coordinate 22,155,456, forward strand.
ATAAACTGGTTGACTACCTCACTGAGGTTTGGGTTCGAATCTCGATCGATATAATTTTAATTTAGATTTCACTCCAGCTGAGGTGTATTTGCTGAGCGACATAAACAGCATGGAAACCTTAGCCCTAATAAATTAAACCCATATGTCCCAACAAAAGAGTTCTTACCTGAGCGCAATGAGTTACGATATACAAAATAAATAAAATAATAATAATACGTAAAATATTATCATAAAAGGAAATAGCAGAATAGACAAAACCTTTCTTTAGCGGCCCCCGAAAGCGGAAAAGACGCTATTAGTTTTGTGCGAAATGTCTGTCCCTCTGTCCGTCTGTCCGTCCGTCCGTCCCGTTTAGATCTCGTAAACTAGAAGAGATATTGAAAATCCGACTTCACAATATTTTAGACCATTCAAAGTTCTGATGCAACGGCTACTTTTTTTTTTACTGAAAGCGAAAATTCTAATTTTTTAAATTAATTATGCAAGCAGTTTTTTATAAGAAAAAGCTAATTAGTATGCATTATATGTTAGACCTAATTTAAGACGAATAGTAATCTTATAAATATCATTTTTATGATCATATATATAGCGGGATTTTTTTTTTTTTTTTTTTTTTTTTTTTTTTTGGAGTATTCGAATATGAGATTGAGCCTTTTCATTACTTCGAACCGAGGGTCCCGGGTTCGAATCCTGGTGAAGACTGGGATTTTCAACTTCTGAGTCTACCCAGCTCTAATGGGTACCTGACATTAGTTGGGGAAAAGCAAAGGCGGTTGGTCGTTGTGCTGGCTACATGACACCCTCGTTAACCGTAGGCCACAAAAACAGAAGAACTTTACATCATCTGCCCTATAGACCACAAACTAGTTAGGCCAGGTTCACATCTAACTTTACATTCACTTTCACGTATCCTTTGATCTGCGGGACGGTTGGGGCACTACACAAGATCTGTTACCCTTCTTTCTCCATTCTTATCTCTCATTTGTCTTTGATATAATTTCATTCGGATTTTCTTTCTGAAAACATTGAAGCCTACCTGGGTGGACCACTGGTCGTGCGGTTTGCGCGCTGGACTGTCGTTTGGATTTATCGACGATCGAAGGTTCAAACCCTGCCTGCTCCCATCCCCCGTCGTCCTGTGGGAGGTTTGGACTAGGAAGTAAACTATCATTTTGAGTTTGTGTTTCAACACAAACTGTCTTTTGTAACCTTGTTTTTTATAAAATGATTCAAAATATACAAATTTGTCGTTTGGTCCTACTTTTGGGATAGCCCAAGATAATATGTTTTCAAACACTAAAAGAGTCTATCCATGAAGACAATGTACATGAATACTTAGTGATTTATTATCAAACCTTGTATCAAACATCTATTTCAAATATTTATTCAGCTCAAGCAAGTTGAGCCAACAAGAGCCATTCAACATTAACGCTGAATTGACATTATTAAATAAATGATTCTTTGATTCTTAAACACATACGTGCATGGATGTGCACCGCGTCTATGGCTGGAAAAAGCCCACATGGTTTGAAGATCCCTCATTTACATGCACACTCACAAACACAGAAATAAAAAAATCGAAGTAAAAACTAAATCCTTTTTTTTTTCAGGATCTGCGGTAAATAAATAGCCTAGCTAAAATGTTTCAATGACCGACGATTTATGAGCGTCTCATGTTGTCGGGACAATTACTAAGTACCTTTAATCCCCTAAACATTTCAGAGTTCTAACCGAGATTCGAACACTTGACCTCTTGTTTCGGTTGCTAAGCATTTTACAATTTGTGTATCAAGCCCACAAAAGAATATAGAATGATAAAAGACTTGAAAACGCATTAATTTCCTTTATTAAAATTCAAGCTGAAATCTAAAGGCTATTACTTACACAACAGGAAAAAAATATATTTGTTCCCTCTAAGTCAATTAGTACAAACTTGACAACACTATATAAGAAAGTACATTTTCATAAACGATGTAAAAACTCTCCCAGAATTCTGTGTTCCTACGAAACAAATATTTGTGTGCGAATTAAAGTAATGTGTTTGACATACTTACATGTCATTCGAACACGTGCTAGTAACAGCTCCGGATCTATTCAATCTTACAAGCATCACGTCACCGTCTGCAGTCAGTTCACTAATTAGATGTTTGCTATCTAAGTACATCGGACGGCCTGTCGACTCACTACGCCTGCAGACTGTCGTCTGCTAGTTTCACAACTCTTCCTCGAGACGTCGCTCGCGCCAGCCTCCTTCTAGATCTACCTACGTTTTGTTTGTGTCTATTTCTTTTTCTATGATTATTTTCTCTTTTCTGTTCTAAGTACACAATAAGTGTGTGTGTGTGTTTCTGTGCGCGCTTGTGTGAGTTTCTTTGTGGCTGTAAGTGTAGTGATAATGTTTGAGTGAGTGAGTCTGTACGAGTCTGAGAGTATTGTGAAGGTGTGTGTGTGTGTGTATGTGTGTGTGTGGAGGGATTGTATGCGTGTGTCTCAAGATGGAACCAGACATTTATTTCAGAAGGAAAGACATCGATTGATAGTGAGACCCCTGACCCCATTAAATCGGTTGTGTAATGAGCAAATGATGTGGTTATTTTTAAAAACTCGCTTTTAAATACATCCAGGGCTTTTTTGGTGTGACGGTAAGCACCGGTACGGCGTACCATCACCTTTTTGACAAAATTATGACTTTTCTTGTATTTTAACGTCTATTATTAATTTTTAAAAGTAGTTAAAAGTTAGGCAATCAACTACTGAGAACCTGCACCTAATCACTGAGTACAGGCATCTATTTTTTTTTTTACAAAAAAGCACTGATTATACATCCAATAATAGAATTAGAGCTCCATTAAAGTTTCATGATGAGACAAGTGGTTTAAAAAGAAGAGCTTAGATCGGTATGTAATGATTGCAGGAAATATGGATTTGATATTCAGAGGAGTCGTCAGGGGTGGTGTCATCCCGTGCGGTAAGCGAATTTTTGTCCACCTTACCGCCTGTAACCCACTACTAAAATAATCTATCTATCTATCTATCTATCTATCTATCTTTCTGTCTATCTATTTATCTCTTTTTCTGTCTATCTATTATCCTGTCTTTCTGTCTCCACTAATATAGCTAGGAAAGCTCTATATGTCAGAATCACAGAAAAATACTCCCAGAGCTAATCTGATCTACATAATCCACTTATAGATATAGATCATTTAACTATTTCAGTCGAGTCATTGATAATGAATGTTGCTGTTTCAGCCACCTACACAAAAATATAATTACTGGTCAACAAGTGGTCAAGAGGTCACAGCTCTGACCGCTTGAGGTACTAGAGAAATTGAACTGTGTAGAGGCAGACCAATTGGTGATGCATTCATAGTCATTTTTTCCCCTTATACTTAAAAGTCTTCACTAGTTTTGGAAATTGTAATTTTTGGGGGGATCTCTTTTTTTTTCTCATCTGAAATCAGGCCAAAACTGTCCAACTTTCTTTTTAAAACGTTTATATCAACTCTCTCCATCTGTTGGCCTAATGGTTGGAGTCTTGTACAGTCTCTCTCACTTACACTTACGGATTAAGCTGAAATTGTGCACAATTATTCATTGCCGATGACTACACATAAATAATTTTTTTAAAATGTACAAAATAGTTAATCAGTTAGAAGTTTGTCGAAATTAATGATAGATGTTTTATATGGAAAAAAGGGAGATAATGCTTGCAATTTTAAAAATTACTGCATCGATTGAATAGTGCTCTCTCTCTCTCTCTCTCTCTCTCTCTCTCTCTCTCTCTCTCTCTGTCCACTCAATATAAGCTTTGTTTTTAAAAAGTATTTTTTCCTATGTTTCTTGTATTTACTCTCCAGACTTTTCCACTTCAACTCTCCACCAAGACGTACGTTGTTCAGACATGGCTGACTTTGAAATTACGTTTTAATTTTTGTAATGGAATTTCAGGAATTTATTTTTCTAAACGTTGATCTCAGAGTTCAATGAATTAAATAAAGAGAAGCAGGAGTAATAAAAAATAAGATATCATGGGGGGGTAGGGGAGAGTGGTTGAGGAAACAGGTCAGAGAACGGCAGTAGATCCAAAGTGTTTCTAAATTAATTACAAGAACATATCTCTCACCAGAAGAATTATTATATCTAGACCTAATGTTTTTCTCCACCTCGCTACTGCCTTTTCCCATAATGCCAAATGCTAAATTTTCTAAACCAATTATTTTGTGGCTTACTAATAACGGACCCTGATGTAAATTAAGATTTATAATTATAAAAACGAAATCTGTTTTAATTTTAACTCAGTGTTAAAAAATTGTAAAACTAACCAAAAAGATTTTTGAAGCATTTTCATGTAATCATCGGTTTCCTCGTTCACGCACATACAAATATGATACGCATAAGTAAAAAATGTATGATGATAACAAAGTGGTTATTGTAATGCATAGTATTAATATTATTTTGTATGCACGTTACTAAAAAATGTCCATAATAATTTTTCTTTATTTTTATTTCTAAGTTAAACGATGACAACCAAGACTACATCAAGTCTAGATAAAATCATCATGACTGATGTACTACATCAAGGTCTGGATAAAACATCAAGTTTGATGTACAACATTAACAAATATCACATTTTAAAATTAAGGAGGGGACGCGGTGGCTGAGTGGTTAAGCGCTTGGCTTTCGAACCTGGGGTCGGTTCTTAGGTTCGAATCTCTGTGAAGACCGAGATTTCGAATTCGGGATTTTTAGGGCGCCCCTAAGTCCACTCAGCTCTAATGAGTACCTGACTTTAGTTGGGGTAAAGTAAAGGAGGTTGGTCCTTGTGCTGGCCCCATGACACCCTGCTCATTAACCGTTGCCTTAACATCATCTGCCCTATAGACCGCATGGTCTGAAAGGGGAACTTGACTTTTGAAGCTAAGGAACTCACCGAAACGTTGAGATATCTGTCTCTTGTGTTAGTTTCTCATTCGATTCAATAACAAATAGAATCTTGCATGTACATTAATACAGAGAACCAATGGTGTCAGAGTATAGAAGAGTTTTAAAAAAATGTAGACAACTCTTAGACAGATATATGCAGAAATGAAGGCTTTAAAAAACAACACCCATGTATGTACTAAGGTTCAGCAGCCCTTAAGGGAAAGATAAGCCCCGGAGAAGCTGCGCATCACTGACTTGTTTTGACATGCTATTCTTTCCCTTGACACCATGAACCTTCAGGGATTCTAATTTACTCATCAAGGAGCATGTCACGAGGATCCGCATTCCGAAAGCTACTTGAAAAAACCTGTAAGGGAAGGAGGGAGGTGCAGCCTAGAGTCGTGGGAATCTTCATCAGTGCAGCTCGGTCTTGTTCAAGAATATCATCTGTACGCCGCAGGTTTTAAAACAGAAAACATGTCTACAAACGCAGTAACATCTGAGCTTCATTGGCTTTCATTATCTCAGACTGACTAACATCATGTGGTAATTAAAAGTGAAAATGAATTTTAATTTTGCCTAACAGTTAATTTTTTTTAAAATTACATTCTGATAAAAACATTTAAAGCCAAACATCAAAATATGAAAAAAAAAAAAAAAGAAAAGAAAACAAATACTGGCCATGGGGACAATGAAGTCCCATAAGTCAAGGCAGGGCCGGATTTAAGTGTGTGGAGGCCCCTACAATTGTCCGAAAGCTTTAATAAAGATCCACGTATGAATGAAGATACTTATGTCTAAGAGCATGCTATATCTTAGAAAATTGAAATAAAATTTTCCAAATTCTAATATCACATATTCCTTGCAAAAAATATTTACTATGCATATTTTAGTTTTGAGTTTGTGTGTTGGGTAAGACTGTTAGTAGACACACTGTAGTCAGTCCGGTGCTGTATTGACTTATTCTGAGCATGCTACAGGTTATGTACCTCTTAATGACGACATTTTTACTGGCCGTAAAAATGAAAAAAAAAAAAAAAAGAAACTTAAAAGTTTCGGACCCGTCTAAATTCGGACATATTTTTATCTCTTTTGTGTAGGCATTTTCTTGTGAAGGTCCACTGGGCTGTAGCCCTGCCTGCGCTACTTTAAATCCGGCCCCGAGTCCACCCCAGGCACAGAATAACGCTATTGAATTCTAAGACCTGAAGACTTCCATTTACTATCATTTAAGGGCTATTGTACATTTTGGGAACTATTCCATGCCGTTTACTGTTTCTTTTTCCAAGCCTTGTTCTAGTTTTTGTTGAGGTTCTATCCGTTAAATCTTTTGACTCATCGAAGAGGATCCTTTTTTTAAAATATTATACTTAGAGGGTCAGCAATTGAAAGCTGACAGACAGACAGGGTGTGCAATACAGACTTAATGTCATTAATTGTGACAAGTCAAAAACTCGCTGTCAGAGTCACTCTAAATTATCACAGCATTAATTATTATTTTTCATTATTTATTTATGTTATTTTAATTATTTCCCCATCCTACCCCTAAATTATTCACCCGCCACACCTTTTTCCGCTCCAGGCTAGACTTAGTTGACCACATTGGAGATAGCTAAGGCGCGTCCTTTCATTTATCTTCCCTTGACCGGGGCAAAAATACACATAGACTCTTTGATCTTATCGCAGGATGTCTGACAGTCGCAGTGGACACCACCTTGTGTGGAATGCAAGTCACTCCCCCCCCCCCCTTTCTCCTATGCCTCTCTTTGATCTAGGAGACCACGAGGACAAACACGCCCATTGACCTCCCAATGTGCGAATCCCATCTCTTGTCGGACTTCACCCACGTGTAAGATAAATCTTAGCCTAGGACATTTCCTGTGTCCGCCCACATTCTCCAGGCCTGTATATAAGGAAAATTAAATCGAGTCAGACTCTCTCTCCTTTCTCATTATATCTGAGCAATCGAGTCTGGACTACTTCATTTATTCTCACTCCTAGAGGAATACCTGGTGGTAAGCCGAACTTAATCACAAGTTCCATCTTAATTACTTTTGTGCTATTTCCATTGGATATTATCATGTGTATTTTGCTTAGTCATTTATATTTAATTAGTGCATTGTGTATTTCTCACTGGCGTAAGTAGAAAACATAAACATGTGCTATGTATGTATTTTAGTATTGCATTAATCTATTAATGCTATGTTGCTCAATTGATCGTTGATACAACCATGTATATATTTGTACATCTTATTTTATTTCCTTTATCTCGGTTGGCCGCCTTGATAATTTTACTATCGCACTAATACTGTTCTTAGAAAGGAGATATGAGTTATCTCCCCTGTATTGAGTTATCTCCCCTTTACTTATTTTACTCTAATGAGAGTGGCGCCGCTTGAACGGACACCCTCTCCATTCAAGCGCGCTCCATTGTTCTCGACCCACGGTCATATGTAAACAAACCATCTTGGTCGCTGACCACCGCCCTATTCCCCCCCCCCCCCCTCTTTCTCTATCCACCTGTGTTATTTATTTGAATTATTATTTCCCCTTTTATGTACATTTTATATTATTACTTTCCCTTTTATGTACCTTTTTATATTGCTACTATCAGCCATCTATTTTCCAAATCCCATTTGTCATCATCTCCTCATTGTGCTCTAAAGCAATTTCACCAATCTGACGAATGCACCTCAGTCGAGGGCATCGATAAGATGTATGAGAGACATGTCCTAACTTGTCTTTATTTATCCGCAGCCTCCCTCAGGTGTCTGCCTATCTATTTATTGGATCAACGATCTATTTACCTGCCTATTTACCTATTTATGTGCTTAGTGCTATTCAGCCCTGCACTTGCTTACTGAGATCTACTCAACTCTACCACTTAGCGCTATCGGCATTGCCCGCCTATTCGACAGCCCACCTGTCAAGCTATTAGGTGCGACGTCCCTATAGATTCAGATCTGTGTGAGACGACATAGCTACACCAACCCTCTGCAACTAACTGGACATATCCTGTCAACTACGCTGCCCACGGCAGATCCGCTCTGCCCGCAGTAACCTTGTGCCCACGGTAGCCGGCCACCCGCCCTACTGTGCCCACTACAGATATTAGATTTTGGGGATTGAGACTCCACAAGAACTATATCACCGGCGTCCCTCTACCCGCTAGAGCGCCACCTCCAGCTGCAGAACCTCAAGCCAGGACACAGACAGCTGCGACATCAACAGGAAAACCAGCTAAGTCAGAGGATAAAGTGACATACTCTCTTATTAGGTGCAAGAGTGATGATTAAACATAGTATTCACTAGAGATAGATGCAAACCCTCCCCCTTTTTATTCTTATATGTATATTTATGTAAATAAATATTCTTCATTTTAACTTTTGTATCTATCTTTCATTGCTTGTCTAGTTGCGTGTCTGCTCCCGATTCATATGCTGATAGGTTGGTGTGTGATAGCTTTAAAAATAATCATCCCCTAGACATTAAACGCGCCAAACACACGTCACATTCCCCCACCTGTCACATTAATGTAAAGACTTACACGTGCCTAACATTGTAAAGTATATCTATGCAATATTAAATGTCTTTTGATTGGGAGATTCTTCACCACTGTTAAACAATGTTGAAAGTCTCACCCCCCTCTCTCTCTCTCTCTCTTGGTATAATAATTGTGAGACATATTTATAACATTGACAAAAAGCAATATTTTACATTCAATCCTTGAGACTTAACTTATTCTCAGCAAGAATTAAATTCAGCCATTTGTCTCCATAGCTTAGTGTTTTATACCTAAAACAGGATTTTTTAAAAAATGATGCAATAAACAAAGATGTCTACAACACTCCCTAATGACATTTAAATAGACTTATTGCTACCAACACTATAAGCATGTGTACAGTGCATACCTTCAGCCAAGTCTTTGATTTAAGTTTCAGTTGTTTATAGAAAAAAAAAGTTGACGGAAGAAAAGGCTGTTTAGAGAAAAAAAAAAGGTGTCTAGAGTGAAGGTAATATCATGATGCACCCCAAGGAAGTAATTTCAACTCTGTTTCATGTTTTGATAGCACCGCAGGGTAAACATCAATCATTTCTCTAGGGAGAACAAAACATCAGGATGTGTGAAGTGGATACATCAAAGTCTGATCATAAAGGTCTCACCTTTAACAAGATAGCTTTTTCGTACTTGAAATTAGATCCACTCTAAGGTTGGTGGCATTGAAACTGTTGTTTAAAATCAAGATTATTGATCACTTTGTTGAAGGATATATACAATAAGTGACTTGATCTGTTAGCTATCTTAAAAGTTGATGTTGCAATCTTTGTCTTCACTTTCGCAATCTTAGTTGTATTTATTGACTGATGTCGAACATTGGATACTTCCAAAACTGACACACACACACATATATGGTTCGTCCAACATGGTTCGATGATGACCACTTTTGTCATCCCGGTGAAAGGAAGGATGAAGCCTTTGGTCTAAAGTATTATGCCTCTCCTATGTGAGCCCGGAATGTTTGGCTACTCGCTGGGCAGGTTATTCCAGCTGGAGCTAGTGTCATTGGCCTTGCTTTTCTTCTCTAGCGCTTTACTTTTGCCAGCGCTGTTCTCTTGTCCTCTTGTTTTTACAGCGCGACGCTGAAATCTAGAAGCAGAGGCAGTCTTTGAAGTTGCGAGCAGTGGCGACTACCCAGAGCCTCCAGCCAGAAGGGGCACCGAGATAAAGAAATTCTTAGTTCACTATCAGCCTATCATATAAACATAAGGAGTCTCTGCTAAAGTCTTCTCTAAGCTACTGGACTAAATAGACTATACCACAATAATGTGGGTCTATAGGCAGTTCCTCGAAACTATGACATTATGCTTAATTTTGTTGAAGACTTTATGCTAATTATAACAATTAAAATGAACGACCTTTGCATGATATAAAAGGGACGAGTTAGGGTTAGCGTCCCGCATTTGATATTGACACGATACTCTGGGTACGGTTGGAGCCTCCTATCAATAGAATACTTTCAATAATTCTAATACACAATAGACAAGCACACATAAACCTACTGAAATAGAACTTTGTTAAAGAATTTTTAAATAATGAAGAATGTAATAATATAAAAGACATAACCCTAAACAATGGTAGTGTCAACAGTGCCAATGATTACGAGTGTGCATTATCATTTAAAGTCTTGTTTGTAACATACAATCAAAGCTGCAGAAAGACTTCTGTATTACTGGTTCTTACATTAATTGAAATCTTCTCACTTCAATAAACTATTATCTTCTCTTCCCATCCCACCCTACCCTAAAAAAAAAAAAAAACGTCTTGTATTAAAAAAAAAATATATATTTACACAACAGTATATTACATTTTTTTTCTCTTTCAGTTCAAATTGAAAATTTAGTTTTGCAAAGAAAGTTGTCTGGTCTTCACTACGACTCTGAACTGAGCTTAAGACGTAATTAGTTTCGTTCCGTTAATGACACGTCAAGTATCCGTGCTGAAATATCAAAGCAGGGGAGAACACTTCATCTTCCGGGCATAAGTAGAGTTATCCCTCCTGCCTTTATTTCTCACCCTTTGAACTTTTACATGCATATACCCTCTCCCCACCCCACGCACACACACAGGAACAGGCACGCATAGACCTAAACCGCAACTAGAGGGTAGATTTCAGGGTAGTTCCAAAATCAATGACCGTGACATTGAACGCAAAGCTCTGAGAGATCAGAACATCTGTAGATGCAGATGTGACCTAGATTCTGCCCATCCTTTGAACGCCACACATGTTTGAAGCCGGGTGACGATAACAAACACACAACTGTGCATGACGTAGCGCCAACTTTTGAATTTTCAGTACAAGTATGCATGTGAGTCAGGAAATAAGATCAACAAATATATGAAGATAAGTCACCTGTACTTAGACACAAAAAATGTATTTACAAAGGGGCCTACTCCAAGGGTACGCAACATGTTGGTGCACCCTTTTTGGCGTTCAATTTTGGCGCAGCCATTTTAGCGCGAGAGGTTCTGATAATAATTTCTCAAACACAAATTTTTTGTATGATAACATTGTTTTTTTCACTATACAACAGCATAGGCAGAACACATTTTTTTCTCCCAACTTCCCAACCCCTAAAATAACAAAAGTTTTTTACAATATAATTATTTTTATAAACTAAACGGTTTGCTTTTAGAATACAAAAGCTTTGCAAGTCACAACGTATGGTGAAATAATATTTATAATTTCTTATGTAGTTTTTGAGATCTGAGTGGGACAGATGGACAGACGGACATTTTGCACAAACCTGATAGCGGCTTTTGCCCTTACGGGGTACGCTAAAGTTGACCAAATAGTTAATTAATAATTAATAATAATTATTTTGTTGCCTCGAACAAGAGAAAGAAATTGCAGTTGACAATATACATCCACATTTCTCACTAAGTAGCATTTATTTCCCCTATTTCAAAATCAAATAAAATAATTAATCACCAACAATTAATTAACTAAGTTTTAACTTGATCCAAGAATGGGGAAAATACATGTTCAAAATTTTTACCAGACAGATATACATACATACAGAAAGATAGACAGACAGACAAAATGACAGACAGTCAGTCAAACAGACAGAAAAACAGAAAGACAGACAGACATAGTGAGTTGATATAAGCTTTGTAAAAAGAAAAAAATATTACCCTTCCCAATTCCCCACCCCACCCCACCACCAAAAAAAAAATGTTCCTGGTCCTTTGTATCCTGGCAGAAAGTCTCTATCCGTCCGGCATGTGCCCACATACCTGACAGAAGGAAGACCTTGTTCTAGGGATTATTTGTCAAAGCCAAAAGTTCTGCGACACTCTCTAGAGTTATACAACACATCATTGTGTTCAAGTTCATGTGCTCTAGTGTCTGTTAGCTAACTCATTCAGTCTATTCTGGCGGTAATTGTGTTCAAGTTCATGTGTTCTAGTGTCTGTTAACTCATTCAGTCTATTCTGGCGGTAATTGTGTTCAAGTTCATGTGTTCTAGTGTCTTTTAGCTAACTCATTCAGTCTATTCTGGCGGTAATTGTGTTCAAGTTCATGTGTTCTAGTGTCTTTTAGCTAACTCATTCAGTCTAGTCTGGCGGTAATTGTGTTCAAGTTCATGTGTTCTAGTGTCTTTTAGCTAACTCATTCAGTCTATTCTGGTGGTAATTGTGTTCAAGTTCATGTGTTCTAGTGTCTTTTAGCTAACTCATTCAGTCTATTCTGGCGGTAATTGTGTTCAAGTTCATGTGTTCTAGTGTCTGTTAGCTCATTCAGTCTAGTCTTGCGGTAATTGTGTTCAAGTTCATGTGTTCTAGTGTCTGTTAGCTCATTCAGTCTAGTCTGGCGGTAATTGTGTTCAAGTTCATGTGTTCTAGTGTCTGTTAGCTCATTCAGTCTAGTCTGGCGGTAATTGTGTTCAAGTTCATGTGTTCTAGTGTCTGTTAGCTCATTCAGTCTAGTCTGGCGGTAATTGTGTTCAAGTTCATGTGTTCTAGTGTCTGTTAGCTCATTCAGTCTAGTCTGGCGGTAATTGTGTTCAAGTTCATGTGTTCTAGTGTCTGTTAGCTCATTCAGTCTAGTCTGGCGGTAATTGTGTTCAAGTTCATGTGTTCTAGTGTCTGTTAACTCATTCAGTCTAGTCTGGCGGTAATTGTGTTCAAGTTCATGTGTTCTAGTGTCTGTTAGCTCATTCAGTCTAGTCTGGCGGTAATTGTGTTCAAGTTCATGTGTTCTAGTGTCTGTTAGCTCATTCAGTCTAGTCTGGCGGTAATTGTGTTCAAGTTCATGTGTTCTAGTGTCTGTTAGCTCATTCAGTCTAGTCTGGCGGTAATTGTGTTCAAAATCATGTGTTCTAGTGTCTGTTAACTCATTCAGTCTATTCTGGCGGTAATTGTGTTCAAGTTCATGTGTTCTAGTGTCTGTTAGCTCATTCAGTCTAGTCTGGCGGTAATTGTGTTCAAGTTCATGTGTTCTAGTGTCTGTTAACTCATTCAGTCTAGTCTGGCGGTAATTGTGTTCAAGTTCATGTGTTCTAGTGTCTGTTAGCTCATTCAGTCTAGTCTGGCGGTAATTGTGTTCAAGTTCATGTGTTCTAGTGTCTGTTAACTCATTCAGTCTATTCTGGCGGTAATTGTGTTCAAGTTCATGTGTTCTAGTGTCTGTTAACTCATTCAGTCTAGTCTGGCGGTAATTGTGTTCAAGTTCATGTGTTCTAGTGTCTGTTAGCTCATTCAGTCTAGTCTGGCGGTAATTGTGTTCAAGTTCATGTGTTCTAGTGTCTGTTAACTCATTCAGTCTAGTCTGGCGGTAATTGTGTTCAAGTTCATGTGTTCTAGTGTCTGTTAGCTCATTCAGTCTAGTCTGGCGGTAATTGTGTTCAAGTTCATGTGTTCTAGTGTCTGTTAGCTCATTCAGTCTAGTCTGGCGGTAATTGTGTTCAGGTTCGTGTTTTCTAGTGTCTGTTAGCTCATTCAGTCTAGTCTGGCGGTAATTGTGTTCAAGTTCATGTGTTCTAGTGTCTGTTAGCTCATTCAGTCTAGTCTGGCGGTAATTGTGTTCAAGTTCATGTGTTCTAGTGTCTGTTAACTCATTCAGTCTAGTCTGGCGGTAATTGTGTTCAAGTTCATGTGTTCTAGTGTCTGTTAACTCATTCAGTCTATTCTGGCGGTAATTGTGTTCAAGTTCATGTGTTCTAGTGTCTGTTAACTCATTCAGTCTAGTCTGGCGGTAATTGTGTTCAAGTTCATGTGTTCTAGTGTCTGTTAACTCATTCAGTCTATTCTGGCGGTAATTGTGTTCAAGTTCATGTGTTCTAGTGTCTGTTAACTCATTCAGTCTATTCTGGCGGTAATTGTGTTCAAGTTCATGTGTTCTAGTGTCTGTTAACTCATTCAGTCTAGTCTGGCGGTAATTGTGTTCCCCATGAAACCCCGAGACTTGTGTAATTCTCTTTTACGTCTAATGGACGTAGACTATCCGTTACTTAATACGTCTATAACTAAATGGTCTTATGTGTTGCTTTACATCTCTTTTTAACTACAGACAATAAAAAATGAGGAGAAAAAAAAAAGCATCTATTTATCAATATGAAACCACTGAGTATCCAAGCATTCGGTTTCCTCTATGTGTTTTTTAAATTTCACTTGAAACAGCTCTAAAATGTCTTCATATTTAAAATTCAATCTTTATTGAATTTGTATTTAATTCTGCGAAGGACGTGATCCGAGTCTGATTTCACTCGTTACCCAGACCGAACTGTGACCTAGATAATCTATCACATCAAACGCGGACAATGCCATTGTCTACAGAAGATCGATGAAGATCTCCTTTCGCCATTATCGCCAGACATAGCTGATGTTTTTTCTATTCTAAATCTCAAGCTTAGGTCTCAGAGTTTTTGTAAGAGCTCTCCAGCAATCTTTTTTCGAAAGCCTTTTCATGCCAGGTATTCCTCCTTATGCAAATGAAGTTAAGCTGGTTCCTGTACTGTAAATAGTCACCGAAAGAGGTAGACCGCTTCCTAGCACGGTATTCAGTACGCAGGATTTTCCAGACAGAAGGATGACAACTGGTTTATAGCTAGCAGCACTAATGTCTCCCTTCTAACGAAAGTCTGGTGGACTAAGTCAAACCATAAGAGAACAAATATGCATATCTTTCAACCCAGTGATTTGTACAACTCTTACGTCTTCCAACCAGTGATTCTCACAACTCTTCCGTATTCCAACCAGTGATTCTCACAACTCTTACGTCTTCCAACCAGTGATTGTCACAACTCTTCTGTCTTCCAACCAGTGATTCTCACAACTCTTACGTCTTCCAACCAGTGATTCTCACAACTCTTCTGTCTTCCAACCAGTGATTCTCACAACTCTTACGTCTTCCAACCAGTGATTCTCACAACTCTTAATTCTTCCAACCAGTGATTGTCACAACTCTTCCGTCTTCCAACCAGTGATTCTCACAACTCTTACGTCTTCCAACCAGTGATTCTCACAACTCTTCCGTCTTCCAACCAGTGATTCTCACAACTCTTACGTCTTCCAACCAGTGATTCTCACAACTCTTACGTCTTCCAACCAGTGAGTCTCACAACTCTTCCGTCTTCCAACCCATGATTCTCACAACTCTTACGTCTTCCAACCAGTGATTCTCACAACTCTTACATCTTCCAACCAGTGATTCTCACAACTCTTACATCTTCCAACCAGTGATTGTCACAACTCTTATATTTTCCAACCAGTGATTGTCACAACTCTTCCGTCTTCCAACCAGTGATTCTCACAACTCTTAGGTCTTCCAACCAGTTATTCTAAAAACTCTTACGTCTTCCAACCAGTGATTCTCACAACTCTTCTGTCTTCCAACCAGTGATTCTCACAACTCTTCCGTCTTCCAACCAGTGATTCTCACAACTCTTACGTCTTCCAACCAGTGATTCTCACAACTCTTAGGTCTTAAGTGATTCTCACAATTTTTTCGTCTTCCAACCAGTGATTCTCACAACTCTTACGTCTTCCAACCAGTGATTCTCACAACTCTTACGTCTTCCAAACAGTGATTCTCACAACTCTTACATCTTCCAACCAGTGATTCTCACAACTCTTACATCTTCCAACCAGTGATTCTCACAACTCTTACATATTCCAACCAGTGATTCTCACAACTCTTACATCTTCCAACCAGTGATTCTCACAACTCTTACATCTTCCAACCAGTGATTCTCACAACTTCTACGTCTTTCAACCAGTGATTCTCACAACACTTCCGTCTTCCAACCAGTGATTTGTACAACTCTTACGTCTTTTTACTAGTGATTCTCACAACACTTCTGTCTTCCAACCAGTGATTCTCACAACTCTTATATCTTCCAACCAGTGATTGTCACAACTCTTCTGTCTTCCAACCAGTGATTCTCTAAACTCTTACGTCTTTCAACCAGTGATTGTCACAACTCTTACATCTTCCAACCAGTGATTGTCACAACTCTTCTGTCTTCCAACCAGTGATTCTCTAAACTCTTACGTCTTTCAACCAGTGATTGTCACAACTCTTACATCTTCCAACCAGTGATTGTCACAACTCTTACATCTTCCAACCAGTGATTCTCACAACTCATATATCTTCCAACCAGTGATTGTCACAACTCTTATGTCTTCCAACCAGTGATTCTCACAACTCTTAATTCTTCCAACCATTGATTCTCACAACTCTTACATCTTCCAACCAGTGATTCTCACAACTTAAATGTCTTCCAACGAGTTATTCTCACAACTCTTAGGTCTTCCAACCAGTGATTCTCACAACTCTTCCGTCTTCCAACCAGTGATTCTCACAACTCTTACGTCTTCCAACCAGTGATTCTCACAACTCTTCGATCTTCCAACCAGTGATTCTAACAACTCTTATGTCTTCCAACCAGTGATTCTCACAACTCTTCCGTCTTCCAACCAGTGATTCTCACATCTCTTACATCTTCCAACCAGTGATTCTCACAACTCTTACATCTTCCAACCAGTTATTCTCAAAACTCTTACGTCTTCCAACCAGTGATTCTCACAACACTTCCGTCTTCCAACCAGTGATTTGTACAACTCTTACGTCTTCCTACTAGTGATTCTCACAACACTTCTGTCTTCCAACCAGTGATTCTCACAACTCTTACGTCTTCCAACCAGTGATTCTCACAGATCTTACGTCTTCCAACCAGTGATTCTCACAACTCTTCCGTCTTCCAACCAGTGATTCTCACAACTCTAATGTTTTCCAACCAGTGATTCTCACAACTCTTACGTCTTCCAACCAGTGATTCTCACAATTCTTCCGTCTTCCAACCAGTGGTTCTCACAACACTGAACAAGTTTACTGCTTTATAAAAAAAAAAAAAAAAAAACTAAAGCTTTACAAGTGATGTACCTGTGCTCCATTATAGTCAATCATTTTTTGTCCAACATAAATGAGACTAGTGTTACAGAGTTGTCTCTGCTTTAAAGACCAGGTCATAAAGACACACATAAATACATTACGGTGGGCCCTCATCATCATCATCAGCAAACTCCATTAGAGTGAGGGCTTGAGAGGCTCAAATCCTCTCTTGCAAAAGCCCTGGACAGAAACCCTGCTGTCTTGCGTAGTGCATAAATGTCGCCATACAGGTCGAGATTTTTGGGTTCCCAGACCTGTTGAGACGGAGCAGCAAGTCTTGGGCAGTCAAACAGAATATGAGGCACGGTTTCCTCTTCTTCCCCGCAGGGGGGCACCGTGAATCAAAATTTGGCCATAGCCGCGAGAAATATGAGCCAACAGGACAGTGGCCTGTCCTGCACTGTGCTATAATAGCTTGCTCAGGCCTGGACAGCCTCCACCACGGGGAAATGCGGTCAGGGCGCCTCATGCGCTCCCAGACTCCACGGCCTTTTTGGTACTTGTCCCAGCACTCAAACCACTTTTCCATTTCTGTTTTTTTGTATTATAGCCAGGGCTTGATGATCAGTGGGTGGAATTTGCCCTCCCTGGTGGGCCAAAGAGTCTGCAATTGTGTTGCCAGTCACACATATGTGACTCGGTACCCACTGCATTATTACAGGGACGCCATAGCGTTGTTTTATGTTATGTGAAGCCATGATGACAGTGTTGATATTTGGGGGCTATGGTCCCGGGCTTTGCAAAGCCTGTAGTACAGATTTTGAGTCAGTGACCACAACAATCTGTGTTGCCCTCAAATGTCCCTTGCCGAGTTGAGAGTAAATGACTTTTAAGGCTTCACAGACTGCCATGGTCTCCGCATCAAAACTGCAAACACTACCACATGGTCCAAAGATTTTAACTGTGTAAGAGCCAAGAAAGTCGATGTATGCTCCATAGCCTGCTCTTCAAGAATCTATTGATGCCGACCCATCAGTGTATGCAAAAATAGCACTGGGCTTGAAGGTATTAATTGTCTCCAGAGCTAGGATTTGAAGGTCGTTAGATGAACGGCTTTGCTTAGTGGCATTAGGGTCTACTAATTTCAAGCATATGTCTGGGGTCGTTGGGCGACACCAAGGGGGAAGGGGATGAAAGCGTTGAATGTTTTGTCGGTTGGTGGAGAGGCCAGCCTCATCAGATAGTCTAGTGGCATGATGCATAAAAGACTGCATCTGGATACGTCTTCTGCATCTCCAACCGCTCATAGCAGGTCAGTACTGACCTTTCCCTCCTAAGGTTTAGTGGACCTATGTTAGCCATTATTTCAGCCGCATTCACTGGGCTTGTCCTAAAGGTTCCACAGACAAATCTTAGGGCTTGGGACTGTATTTTATCAAGTTGTTCAAGAGCAGTCCTAGAGCCATAAATTTGCACAGGTAGGCTGTAGTCTATCTGTGATCGGACTGCTCCTAAATACAGGGATCGGAGCATGTCTGCTCGGGCTCCCCACTTCGTGGATGCCAGCTTCCGCACAATGCAAAGTTTCCCTGAGGCCTTTCTTACAACATCCTGGATGTGCTTACACATTTTTAGTTTGCGATCTAAAGTTACAACAAGGTACTTGGGTAGCTTTTCCATGCTGAGAGCCACTCCGTTTTGGGAGAGCTGGAAAGGTTACCCGAGAATGCCAGTCCCGAGCGTGAACAGAGAATATACCGTCTTGGAGGTTTTTTGTGTGTATGAGCAGAGCGTATGGAGATCTTCTTGTAACACTTTTTGTATAGAGGTTGCGCTCCTTCCGGATTTCCAAAGGACAATATCATCAGCATATAGCAGCTTTTGGCATTTTAGCTGAGTCGGTAGGTCATTTATGAAGGCCGTGAAAAGGGCGCATGACAGGACGGAGCCCTGGGGGAGGCCGTGCTCGAGGGTCATTTCCCTTAAGACTTCTCCGTACATCCTTTTTCTTATTGTACGCTCTTGTAGGAAGTCTCTAATCCAGTAATATATCCGTCCCCGCACCCCCACGGCTCTTATCTTATGAAGCAAACCAGGCCGCCATACTTTAAGTCAATGAATACTGCGTATGTGCTTTCGGTCCTTTGGAATCCATCTGCTACGCTCTGCACAAAGATGTAGACTTGGTCTATAGCGGACATTCCAGCCCTGAAACCAGCCTGTTCTGGAGCTATAAGACGGGCACTCTCAAGGTACCAAACCAGACGCTCATTTACCATTTTTTTCAGCCATCTTTCCCACACAAGATGTGAGTGAGATGGGCCTGTAGCCCTCAGCAGTGGAAGCATCTTTTCCCTTTTTTGGTATAGGAATAATGGTGGCACGTTTCCAGGCCCTGGGCAGATGGTAATCTGCCCAGGTTCTATTTACAAATGGCAAGAGCACGGCCCTTCCTTTCCCACCTACATGCTTAAGCATTTCGGGGGTGATACCATCCGGCCCGGGAGCCTTTTTAAGCTCGCATTTCCTCTTGGCAGCCTTGTTGATCTAAGCAAAATATTTGTTCAACAAGGTGGCAATTTTCTTCTTTGATGAAATGGTTACCCCACTGGGTGAAGATAATGGGGTTGCTGTTTTCGTACGCCCAGCATTTTCGAGATTTCTCAGAAGACTCCAAGCCTTAGAGCTATCCCTTAGGTTTAACCTTGCACAGGTGTTGGTCCAACGTTCTCGTTTTTCCCTGTTTACAGACGTTTTGACTAGTAGGCTGAGTCTGTTGTTTTTCTGCCTGAGTGTCGGATTGTTTGGGTTCTTTTGGACCTTTTTGTATGCCCTTCTCCGAGCCATAACAAGTTTGTTGATTTCAGCCGTCCAAAAGTTTTTGAATTGTTTACAAGGGTAAGTTCGAGGAATAAACTTTTTAGCCATGCCCAGGATAGCTGTTGTTATTTGACGGTACACAAGATCGACAGAGCTAGACTCTACATGGATTTTTTCAAGGGCATTGTCGACAGCTGTCTCGTATCCTTTCCAATTAGCCTTACTATAGCACCACTTTCGTGCTTCTTTAGTGGTCTTGGTGTTCATTTTAGAAAGAGTGGCAGTCAGTAATATTGGAAGGTGGTCACTACCAATATCGCCTAGTACTTGATAAGTTATGACAGATTCCAAGTTAGCAGAGACTAAAGAAAGATCTGGTCGTGATAGTGAACCATAGCTAGCATGCAGAAGAGTAGGAGGAGAGTGGCTTATTTTGCAAAAGAAAAAGGTTAGTAGAATTGCACAGGTCATGAACTTTTTTACCAGACTGATCAGTGTCATCATAGCCCCAGGAAGGTGAATGGGCATTTAGATCTCCAGCTATGATAGTGTCTACAGTTATTGTCTCTCTGACATCTAAAGCCAGTTCTTGTTTTGGTGGATTATAAACATTGATGCACTTGAAGAGTCTATTATTTTTCCAAATTTCTAATACCAAAGTGTCTGTCCTCCCCTGACTCAAGTCTGTGGACACTTTCTTGGCGACCAGAGCATTAGCCACCAATGTAACCAGGCCTCGGCAATCCCTATAGGAGCAGCAGAAAAAAAGAGTACTTGGGTATTGAGACACTTCTTTTTTCACCTATCAGACATTCTTGTAGTAAGGCAACATCCACACACTCTTTGTGGAGCAGGTTAGTTATTTCAAGTGTCTTTGGAATAAGTCCTCGGACGTTACATTGAAGGACTTTGAAAGTTTTAGCATCAGATTTGGAAATTTTAGGATCATGTTGCTTTATCTTTCCACCTAAATTAGTGTGTGGGATACTTACTTTCCCAGTATGAGGTGTTGGTGTTGGGTTAATTTTTTCTGAGACTTTTGGTTTTTTAATTGTAGTGTTTGTTTGGGGGAAAAAGGATGTTATCAGAGTTTGTGTGTTGGGAAGAACGGTAGCTCTTTTTTCACAACGTGGCCCGTTCTCCCTATGTACCAACGTTGCGAGGCGATTAGTAGCACATTTTTCGATGCCAGGCCTAATGCCCTTTACCTGGCCAGCGGAGCCTGTTAGGGTCTGCTCAGACCCGCTTTTCTTTGTAATTTTACTCGACATTGGTATGGGTTCCTCCAGGGGGAGGAGATTTGGGTTGCCCCTTAGAGCGAGCAGTGAAAAACAGTCCGGACATGAACATTGAACTATGAATCGATCGAAAGATCAGTTAATTCAACCACTCGCTCGTATGGGCAGGGTTTAATACACGAAAGTGGAGTGAGGCAGGAGACCTTTTTTTAAAGCCACCAGTTTAGGGCCCGCAAATTTTGATGGCTTGACCCTCCACTAGTCTCCAGGGCGGCGGCTGATCAGTTCAGCATTAGCTAAAGCCCCGACAGACACAAATCCCTACACCAGACGAGCGTGCAGAGGTTAAGTCGATCAGAGCCTAGCATTACCCAGACCTCACCAGCAGAACTCTGCACCAGGAGAGCATGAGAGCCTGCTAGGAAAGTTGGGGCTCCCGCAATATATATATATATATATATATATATATATATATATATAGAGAGAGAGAGAGAGAGAGACGCATAACATCAGACTATTAACACAAAAATGTGTTTATGTCTAAGCATGTTAATTGATAGTGCTAGCTACTTCCACTTGTGTTTAAAAGTATATCTGAGATTCCAAATAAATGTGTTTACAGCCATGCCTGCCCAGATAAAGAGGAGTGGGGGCAGTGAACACATCTCAACGTTGCACTGGCAAAGTGGGAAGTGGAATGGAGGTATCAGAGGAAAAAAAATACAACAAAAGATTGTAGTGAGCAACATGATAATGGGAGATAAGTCCATGGATGACAGGATAAGTGACAGCTCATGTCTAACATAACCATCTGATTATCTTTAGGATTAGTTAGTAATTTTTTAAAGAAATGTTTTCCTTAGCGTAGGTTATGCATTTTTCTTTAATTATATTTCATTGTTTCAAAATAATCTATATTTCAAGCACAATTTACCACTGACAGATATATATATCGAATGATCTATTATACTAGCAAAAGGATTCACAAGAAATGTCACACAAAAGTTTACTTTACCTCTCACTATCCACTAAGACATTGTTTTGGCAGATCCGTGGCAAGAACGCCGCAATATGCGAAAAACCGCAAGCTTTCTGTAAAACCTTAGTTTTATTATTATAATGTTTTTGTTTGGTGTAATGCACACATTGTAAGACAAATTTCCATACGAACACTAAAGATTATTATTATTATTTTTTTTTTTTCCCCAAAAGGCAGCATGATATATTTAAAACATAAAAACAAAAAAAATTCCATATTTTTAAACCATATTTCCTTTCTAGTTTGACTTAAGTCACTCATTTTTGTATTAGCTTTTCTTTTAGTAAAGAACAAAGAAAATATGGGCATTGAACTGGACCTTCGGAAAATACATTCTCTCCTTAAGACTGTTGAGTGGTACAATACTTTAGGATTGGAGGAGGAGAAACACAAGTAAAACTATATTTTAAATTGGAGAGAAGAAAAGTGTGAGGGGTCGATCCCTTGCTGGATGTGACAAGAGTTAGGGGTGAAAAGTAAACAAAAATTGCGATCTATGAGACAGATGATGTAAAGGTCATCTGTTTCTGTGATCCATGATTAACGAGGGTGTCATGTGGCCAGCACAACGACCATCCACCTTTACTTTTCCCCAACTAATGTCAGGTACAAATTAGAGCTGGGTGGACTCAGAGGTGCCCTAAAGATCCCTAAAGTAAAAATCCCAGTCTTCACTAGGATTTGAACCCAGGACCTCCTGGATCGAAAGCCAAGAGCTTTACCACTCATCAACCGCGCCTACGAGGGTAGAAGAGGCCCGTCAGAATGGCGACATTGAGCAAATACTAAATATGTTGATATTACATTGAGAAGTCAAAGAAAAGGATAATTATTTTGGACAGGATGGCCCGGGGTGGGGGGGGGTGGAAGTAAAAGAGACACTACAATTGATAGTAAAACAATTAATGTTCATGTGTTAGTCCTGGGGAGGGAACCTTATAAAACTGCTCTCTCCAATTCAAGTCAAAAGTCTATGTCGGAGAACATAATGCGCAGGTTGAAGAAAACAAAAACAAATAGAAGGTTCCAAAGAGAGAGAGAGAGAAAAGGAGAGATAGAGAGAATGAGATAGAAAAGGAGAAAGAAAGAGAGAAGGAAAGAGAAAGAATACAGGTCATTTTAATTGAGTGTAACATACTAGAAATGATGGGTTAAAAAGTTCCTTTGGGGAATAGTTGAAATGAGACAAATTTGTTAATTTAAAAAAAGTAAAGGATTTTCCGTCTTAAATAAAGAATAGATAGCCCTTGCATGTATAAACGAGCGTCGCCGGTGTGTAATGCTAGTAAGGTTATATCTGTATATTTAATTCTATACGTCGCCCAACCATGCAGGACACCACGCACACACGCCGACTCTCTAACCAGCCTCCCGATGTAGGGCCTAAACTAAACACATAATGATTGGATAGGCTACATTAGGCTCTTAATAGGAGATATTAAATATACTAACATACAATAATTAATGAGCATCTTGAGCCCTTGAATTCACTTTTATGATATTAGGTCTACATCTATTATAATAGTATCTAGACTCTAGATCTAGTTCTAAATATATGTAGGCCTACAAGCAAATGTTTTTATTAAAAATATGGATTTAGGTCGATTCGCTATTTTGATAGCTCCATTCATACTATTTTTACATTCACGCATTCGCTTTCTTGTAACATTATTATTTCGTTGAAATGTTTCCAAAAGACTCTCAGTGACTGTATCGACAGTGATACTCAAATTATGATATGGCTAGTATCCATTATTTATATTACAATCGAACTTGATATAAATATTCATTGCGGAGACCGCGGTATATGTTACAATTTTCCCTTTGCAACTTTTTGGGTGACTAAAGAGGCCAATCCTTGATACAAAGCTGCGCTCACAGGTTGGGCCTCTGTAAACACCAGGTACCGTTGTACTTTCACCATTCTTTCCGCTACTGTTGTGTAGGCATATGCGACCAGAGACCCTTCCTTTATGTTCGCTCTCAATGTGGATCTATCCAGTGCCACTTTTTCCCAGCTGTTAGTGTCGATTCTGAAGAGTTTCCTGTCGCGTTTGCATACACCAGTATACCTTGGAAGAAAGTGTACTAGATTTAGGTTTTAAACTAATATTGCAAAAGATAAAAAAAAAACATTTTCTCCATTTGCCAGTGCAGTGATGTGAATCATGTTTGAATGTAATGCAGCCCCCCCCCCCCCCGACTGATTTTTTGCTTTGATGGGCCTATTGTTTATTTTATGTGGGTTTTGAGGTTAAAACCTTCTCTTCTATAAAACAAAACAAAAATCCCCTCCAGAGAGTTTAAAGCTGATTCCAGCGGGATTTGAAGCTAAAAGCCACCGCTTCAATTGAAAATTAAAGCTAACTACAGTCACAAATCTCTATGAATGTAGCCAAGGGAGGGGAGGGTTTGATTTTACCCTCCCCCCATCAGAAGGGCTTTAAGTTTAAAACCCCTCCAGATTTTTTTGAGTTTCAAACTCCACTACAGAGATTTTTGAGGTTAAAATCCCCCTCTAAAATATTATTTTAAAGCAAACTACACTCACCAAAATTTTACGAACATAGCTAAGGGGTTTTGAGTTTGTTTTTAAAAAAAAACAACCTCCAGAGAATTTTATTTCAGCATTCTTTTTTTTTGTCTCTGTCCGATCCTAAGACTGATGTAGATTCGTTTCGAAACGAAACAAGGGGAGTAACTATGTTATGATTTTACTGCACGATGGTGTCAGTAGAACTGGGGGAAAGCAATAAATTAAACGACAAGAATGAAGGAAATTTGTTTTCTTTTGACTGACATTTCATCGCAGTCTGAATAGAAATGGTGGGTAAATAAATCACAGTTATCAATGTCGAGATGACCCTAACAGCACAGGTAATAATCATCTATTAAAAATGTCATATTTCAAATTAAGGGGAGGCAACCCCACAGAGTGTGCGATTGTATAAGTAGCGCACGTGCCAGGGGGGAGAACTGAGGAGGTGGGAAAGATACCACAGCGAGAAAGAGGAAACAGTTACTTTATATTTTCTTAAGTGTGCTAACACATATCGGGTACACTTTATTTACGGAGATATTGGTTCACTATGCCTGTGAAGATGTTGGTTCACTATGTCTGAGAAGATGTTGGTTCACTATGTCTGTGAAGATGTTGGTTCACTATGTCTGAGGAGATGTTGGTTCACTATGTCTGTGAAGATGTTGGTTCACTATGTCTGTGAAGATGTTGGTTCACTATGTCTGAGAAGATGTTGGTTCACTATGTCTGTGAAGATGTTGGTTCACTATGTCTGAGGAGATGTTGGTTCACTATGCCTGTTAAGATGTTGGTTCAATATGTCTGGGAAGATTTAGTTTCACATTGTCTGTGAAGATATTACTTCACTATACCTGTGAAAATATTGTTTCACTATGTCTGAGTATATTTAGATTCACTATGCCTGTAAATATATCGGTTCACTATGTTTGAGTAGATTTAGATTCACTATGTCTGAGAAGATGTTGGTTCACTATGTCTGAGAAGATGTTGGTTCACTATGTCTGTGAAGATGTTGGTTCACTATGTCTGAGAAGATTTTGTTTCACTGTCTGAGAAGATGTTGGTTCACTATGTCTGAGAAGATGTTGGTTCACTATGCCTGTGAAGATGTTGGTTCACTATGCCTGTGAAGATGTTGGTTCACTATGCCTGTGAAGATATTGGTTCACTATGTCTGTGTAGATGTTGGTTCACTATGTCTGTGAAGATGTTGGTTCAATATGTCTGTGAAGATGTTGGTTCAATATGTCTGTGAATATGTTGGTTCACTATGTCTGTGAAGATGTTGGTTCACTATGTCTGTGAAGATGTTGGTTCAATATGTCTGTGAAGATGTTGGTTCACTATGTCTGTGAAGATGTTGGTTCAATATGTCTGTGAAGATGTTGGTTCAATATGTCTGTGAAGATGTTGGTTCACTATGTCTGTGAAGATGTTGGTTCACTATGTCTGTGAAGATGTTGGTTCACTATGTCTGTGAAGATGTTGGTTCACTATGTCTGAGAAGATGTTGGTTCACTATGTCTGTAAAGATTTTGGTTCACTATGTCTGTGAAGATGTTGGTTCACTATGCCTGTGAAGATATTGGTTCAATATGTCTGTGAAGATGTTGGTTCAATATGTCTGTGAAGATGTTGGTTCACTATGTCTGTGAAGATGTTGGCTCACTATGTCTGTGAAGATGTTGGTTCACTATGTCTGTGAAGATGTTGGTTCGCTATGTCTGTGAAGATGTTGGTTCACTATGTCTGTGAAGATGTTGGTTCACTATGTCTGTGAAGATGTTGGTTCAATATGTCTGAGAAGATGTTGGTTCACTATGCCTGTGAAGATGTTGGTTCAATATGTCTGTGAAGATGTTGGTTCACTATGCCTGTGAAGATGTTGGTTCAATATGTCTGTGAAGATGTTGGTTCAATATGTCTGTGAAGATTTAGTTTCACATTGTCTGTGAAGATATTACTTCACTATACCTGTGAAAATATTGTTTCACTATGTCTGAGTATATTTAGATTCACTATGCCTGTAAATATATCGGTTCACTATGCTTGAGTAGATTTAGATTCACTATGTCTGTGAAGATGTTGGTTCACTCAGCCTGAAAAGACTTAGATTCACCATGTCTCTAATAAGAAATGGATGTGTATTGAGTCTTTTAGGAAATGTGCATGATTTTATTTTTACATTAATTCTCACCGAAGCCTATAACCATTCAATAGACTTCACGACATTAGTACTTCAACATTCTCAGTGCAGTCTGATCCTATCTCTTTTTGCGACTCATGAGAGATAGGGGGATATCAAATGATACAGTCACTTGGTCTCTTGGTCACTTGGTGTGGAAGTAAAGGTCAGTATCAACCACTCCGAAAAAATAAAAATCCTTGTGCCCAGAGAGAGTACATTGACTATGACAGTGCAGCGAGTTGACTACTGCCTACATTACCTTTGCCGACTTGGAGATTTCAGACTCATGTCTCAATGTCACATCGGCTCAAAATATTGTCGAGTACAATGGAACCTGATCCTTTGCGGCTTTTCAAAGTGTATGGACTCAATGGATATTTGGAAATTTCATCACTGACCTATATTTCATAAGTACCCTTTTTTTTAATCTTGCGGTCTATAGGGCTCATCAGTTTCTATGGCCGACCTTTAATAAAGGTTTCTACGACCAAACGCCTGTATATGGATGTTTGTTCCATATTGTTTTTACATAGTTATATCAACTCACTTGGTTTTTCTAAACAAAATTTCGAACACGTTATTTCTCCAAATTTCATGCTCTGAACATGTTATTTCTCCCACACTCATGCTCTAAACATGTTATTTCTTCCACACTCATGCTCTGAACAAGTTATTTCTCCCACACTCATGCTCTAAACACGTTATTTCTCCCACACTCATGCTCTAAACAAGTTATTTCTCCCACACTCATGCTCTGAACAAGTTATTTCTCCCACAATCATGCTCTGAACAAGCTATTTCTTCCACACTCATGTTCTGAACAAGCTTTTTCTTCCACACTGTCAGGGGTTCTTATTATATATATGTACTGCTGCTTGCTGCTATGCTCTCTCTGCTTGTCTCTTGTTCTTGTTGACTAGGCTCGCTAGGGGTATGAATCCTCAATAACACTTAACAACTTTACCACTTCTATTGCCTTTCTTTCTAATTCTAATTTTGATCTTTCTAGATTTAGTTTTTGTCGGTTTAAATCTTTTAATCTTTCTAGATCTAGTTTTTGTTGGTTTAAAACAAACTCTCGTAATTCATCACCCTTAATTCCAAACATGTGGGCCTGTTCTATTAATACCTCAATTGACCTAGGTTTAAACTCGTCCAGTTCTATTTCCAACTTTACCACTTCTATTGCGTTTCTTTCTAATTCTAAATTTGATCTTTCTAGATCTAGTTTCTGTCGGTTTAAATCTTTTAATCTTTCTAGATCTAGTTTTTGTTGGTTTAAAACAAACTCTCGTAATTCATCACCCTGAATTCCAAACATGTGGGCCTGTTCTATTAATACCTCAATTGACCTAGGTTTAAACTCGTCCATGGTAATCACAAATAATAAGAAATATTACTGAATAAGCGTAAATTAACATATAAAGGTTAAGTTAAGTAACGTTCAATTTACATAAGACAATAAATTATAAAAAAGATCAACAAAAAAAAAATTCACCCTTTATCTCCCCTACTGAAAAGGCAATGTACACTCGACCCTGAATGCTCGATACAACAGACAAAAGAAAACTCAACTTATCTGTGTCTGATGCCAGGAAAGAAATGACAACTCTTCCCACACGACGTGTTACTTTAAGAATGTAGAACTTCTGGAGTGTTCGCCTCCTTGTAAACACTTTATGACTCACAGCAGATTTAGAGAATGAAACAAATACAAAACAAAATTATTCAAACATTGATATGATACTAATAGTAATAATAATGGGTGCATACAAAAAAAAATGATTATCTAGTCAGTTAGTGCAATAATAATCCAAAAGATACCAGATATACAAACAATCAAGTCAGTCCCATAGGTTAGACAGTGATACAGGCACTTGCTATCTCCCTTACGTTCAACGATGACCAAGAGGGCATCGATGCGCTAAAGTCCAGTATAATCCATCATCAATGTAACAAAGGTAGATAATTCACGATTTCTTGAGTAATTGCATTCATGTAGAATAATCCAATAGTAAGTGAATACTAGTAGTAGTAGTAGTGTCTCTTTAAATGGCGATGTATCCAAATGGCGATGTCTCTCTAAATGGCGATGTCTCTTTAAATGGCGATGTCTCTAAATCCAATAGTAAGTAAGTAGTAGTAGTGTCTCATTAAATGGTGATGCCTCTTTAAATGGTGGGTGACGCAATGACCTCGGTATACAAGAAGTAGCTGCAAGTCAAAATTAGTCGATGACCTTTGTAGAGTTCTAGTAGACTGTTTGACTTCAACAATAACGTGTTGATGGCGAAACAAACAAATAGTTCCTCCGTGTTCTCAAAAATGTAAACAATGTCAAGTTCTTCAGTGTGTGTCGAAAGACTCTCAAATACTGGCCGAACGAGGCCCAAAAATGTCAACGAGTAGTAGGTTACAAATAATACAGATTGCCTTGAATCCAACTTTAGTAGACAATGTCATGTACAATAGTTACTGTCCCAGACCGGACGAAGCTCAAAAAATTCGGTATCCTTTTCTTTGCTTGTGTTGCTTATTCTTTATTTTCTTATCGATTTCTTCAACGTGACGAATGACATAACAGGTATAACTGATCTGCCCGGATTAGCCCTCAGATAGATGTCAAGAATAATACTGTATTAGTACACCGGTTAATACACTGGTGTTTAATAATACAGGTAACAGGTACAACGATACCTGCCCGGACGAGCCCCCAGATGTCAGGGGTTCTTATTATATATATGTACTGCTGCTTGCTGCTATGCTCTCTCTGCTTGTCTCTTGTTCTTGCTGACTAGGCTCGCTAGGGGTATGAATCCTCAATAACACTTAACAATACTTGTTTAATTACTCAAATTAAAACAGTTTCCACTAGATAGCCTACACATCAACTCCAACTCCAAATCTCCAAGAATATAACAATATTTTAATATCTAATATTGCTCAAATAAATATAAATAAACACCAGTCCAGGAACATAATACAACTTATAAATATATGAGTACCAGTCCAGGAAGTAAACGTCCAACCTTCCTAGACCGGGAGCAAGACCTTACTGACTAACACATTCTCTCGCACGATCAACGAAGACTTATCACTCAGTTCACAACACGTGTAACACTTCGCATTCATAACAAGGGGATATATCAATCATACCAAAATATCAAACTAACATTCATTCTCGCCATACCTCTCCCTGACACACACTCATGCTCTGAACACGTTATTTCTCCCACACTCATGCTTTGAACAAGCTATTTCGTCCACACTCATGCCCTGAACAAGTTATTTCTCCCACACTCATGCCCTGAACAAGTTATTTCTCCCACACTCATGCTCTGAACAAGTTATTTCTCCCACACTCATGCCTGCACAAGTTATTTCTCCCACACTCATGCCCTGAACAAGCTATTTCTCCCACACTTATGCCCTGAACAAGCTATTTCTCCCACACTTATGCCATGAACAAGCTATTTCTCCCACACTCATGCTCTGAACAAACTATTTCTTCCACACTCATGCTCTGAACAAGTTATTTCTACTACACTTATGCCCTGAACAAGCTATTTCTCCCACACTCATGCTCTGAACAAGTTATTTCTTCCACACTCATGCTCTGATCAAATTATTTCTCCCACACTCATGCCCTGAACAGGTTATATCTTCCACACTCATGCCCTGAATAATTTATTTCCTCCACACTCATGCCCTGAACAAGTTATTTCTCCTACACTTATGCCCTGAACAAGCTATTTTTCCCACACTCATGCCCTGAACAAGCTATTTCTCCCACACTCATGCCCTGAACAAGCTATTTCTTCTACACTCATGCTCTGAACAAGCTATTTCTTCTACACTCATGCTCTGAACAAGCTATTTCTTCTACACTCATGCTCTGAACAAGCTATTTCTTCCACACTCTTGCTCTGAACAAGCTATTTCTTCCACACTCTTGCTCTGAACAAGCTATTTCTTCTACACTCATGCTCTGAACAAGCTATTTCTTCTACACTCATGCTCTGAACAAGCTATTTCTTCTACACTCATGTTCTGAACAAGCTATTTCTTCTACACTCATGCTCTGAACAAGCTATTTCTTCTACACTCATGCTCTGAACAATCTTTTTCTCCCACACTCATGCTCTGAACAAGCTATTTCTTCTACACTCATGCTCTGAACAAGCTATTTCTTCTGCACTCATGCTCTGAACAAGCTATTTCTTCTACACTCATGCTCTGAACAAGCTATTTCTTCTACACTCATGCTCTGAACAAGCTATTTCTTCTGCACTCATGCTCTGAACAAGCTATTTCTTCCACACTCATGCTCTGAACACGTTGAAACTTTCCTTTACTATTTTTGCAGGCCCTACCTAAAAAATGCGTACCAATTAAACAAAATAATCAATTAGTCAATTATTTATTGGTATTTTATTATTTTGTCTGATATGGTTGTAAATGTGTAGTTATTCCCCCTAGATAAGCTTTTTTTTTACAAATGTAATTTTTAATTATTTTTCTAATTCTCCTCTCCCTTGAAGCGATCCTTCGCTTGGTCTTGTTAGTTGTGACTATGTTCTTTAAACACGTGTGTCTCTTATCACTGCTGTTAGACTCTGGAAGCTATTGAAATGCACACACACACCAAACAAGTCAACAGTTTCTACGACAGAATGAATGAAGTGTGAGAGAGAGAGAGAGAGATATGGAAGCTATTGAAATGCACACACACACACATACCAAACAAGTCAACAGTTTCTACGACAGAATGAATGAAGTGTGAGAGAGAGAGAGAGAGATATGGAAGCTATTGAAATGCACACACACACACCAAACAAGTCAACAGTTTCTACGACAGAATGAATGAAGTGTGAGAGAGAGAGAGAGAGATATGGAAGCTATTGAAATGCACACACACACACCAAACAAGTCAACAGTTTCTACGACAGAATGAATGAAGTGTGAGAGAGAGAGAGAGAGAGATATGGAAGCTATTGAAATGCACACACACACACCAAACAAGTCAACAGTTTCTACGACAGAATGAATGAAGTGTGAGAGAGAGAGAGATATGGAAGCTATTGAAATGCACACACATACCAAACAAGTCAACAGTTTCTACGACTGAATGAATGAAGTGTGAGAGAGAGAGAGAGAGATATGGAAGATATTGAAATGCACACACACACCAAACAAGTCAACAGTTTCTACGACAGAATGAATGAAAAGTGAGAGAGAGAGAGAGAGAGATATGGAAGCTATTGAAATGCACACACACACCAAACAAGTCAACAGTTTCTACGACAGAATGAATGAAGTGTGAGAGAGAGAGAGAGAGATATGGAAGCTATTGAAATGCACACACACACACCAAACAAGTCAACAGTTTCTACGACAGAATGAATGAAGTGTGAGAGAGAGAGAGATATGGAAGCTATTGAAATGCACACACACACACCAAACAAGTCAACAGTTTCTACGACAGAATGAATGAAGTGTGAGAGAGAGAGAGATATGGAAGCTATTGAAATGCACACACACACACCAAACAAGTCAACAGTTTCTACGACTGAATGAATGAAGTGTGAGAGAGAGAGAGATATGGAAGCTATTGAAATGCACACACACACACCAAACAAGTCAACAGTTTCTACGACAGAATGAATGAAGTGTGAGAGAGAGAGAGAGAGATATGGAAGCTATTGAAATGCACACACACATACCAAACAAGTCAACAGTTTCTACGACAGAATGAATGAAGTGTGAGAGAGAGAGAGAGATATGGAAGCTATTGAAATGCACACACATACCAAACAAGTCAACAGTTTCTACGACAGAATGAATGAAGTGTGAGAGAGAGAGAGAGAGAGATATGGAAGATATTGAAATGCACACACACACCAAACAAGTCAACAGTTTCTACGACAGAATGAATGAAGTGTGAGAGAGAGAGATATGGAAGCTATTGAAATGCACACACACACCAAACAAGTCAACAGTTTCTACGACAGAATGAATGAAGTGTGAGAGAGAGAGAGAGAGAGATATGGAAGCTATTGAAATGCACACACACACACCAAACAAGTCAACAGTTTCTACGACAGAATGAATGAAGTGTGAGAGAGAGAGAGATATGGAAGCTATTGAAATGCACACACACACACCAAACAAGTCAACAGTTTCTACGACTGAATGAATGAAGTGTGAGAGAGAGAGAGAGATATGGAAGCTATTGAAATGCACACACACATACCAAACAAGTCAACAGTTTCTACGACTGAATGAATGAAGTGTGAGAGAGAGAGATATAGAAGCTATTGAAATGCACACACACACACACCAAACAAGTCAACAGTTTCTACGACAGAATGAATGAAGTGTGTGAGAGAGAGAGAGAGATATGGAAGCTATTGAAATGCACACACACACACCAAACAAGTCAACAGTTTCTACGACAGAATGAATGAAGTGTGAGAGAGAGAGAGAGAGATATGGAAGCTATTGAAATGCACACACACACACCAAACAAGTCAACAGTTTCTACGACAGAATGAATGAAGTGTGTGAGAGAGAGATATGGAAGCTATTGAAATGCACACACACACACCAAACAAGTCAACAGTTTCTACGACAGAATGAATGAAGTGTGTGAGAGAGAGAGATATGGAAGCTATTGAAATGCACACACACACCAAACAAGTCAACAGTTTCTACGACAGAATGAATGAAGTGTGAGAGAGAGAGAGAGAGATATGGAAGCTATTGAAATGCACACACACACACCAAACAAGTCAACAGTTTCTACGACAGAATGAATGAAGTGTGAGAGAGAGAGAGATATGGAAGCTATTGAAATGCACACACACACCAAACAAGTCAACAGTTTCTACGACAGAATGAATGAAGTGTGAGAGAGAGAGAGAGAGATATGGAAGCTATTGAAATGCACACACACACACCAAACAAGTCAACAGTTTCTACGACAGAATGAATGAAGTGTGTGAGAGAGAGAGATATGGAAGCTATTGAAATGCACACACACACACCAAACAAGTCAACAGTTTCTACGACAGAATGAATGAAGTGTGAGAGAGAGAGAGAGAGATATGGAAGCTATTGAAATGCACACACACACACCAAACAAGTCAACAGTTTCTACGACAGAATGAATGAAATGTGAGAGAGAGAGATATGGAAGCTATTGAAATGCACACACACACACCAAACAAGTCAACAGTTTCTACGACAGAATGAATGAAGTGTGTGAGAGAGAGAGATATGGAAGCTATTGAAATGCACACACACACACCAAACAAGTCAACAGTTTCTACGACAGAATGAATGAAGTGTGTGAGAGAGAGAGATATGGAAGCTATTGAAATGCACACACACACACCAAACAAGTCAACAGTTTCTACGACAGAATGAATGAAGTGTGAGAGAGAGAGAGATATGGAAGCTATTGAAATGCACACACACACACCAAACAAGTCAACAGTTTCTACGACAGAATGAATGAAGTGTGAGAGAGAGAGAGATATGGAAGCTATTGAAATGCACACACACACACCAAACAAGTCAACAGTTTCTACGACTGAATGAATGAAGTGTGAGAGAGAGAGAGATATGGAAGCTATTGAAATGCACACACACACACCAAACAAGTCAACAGTTTCTACGACAGAATGAATGAAGTGTGAGAGAGAGAGAGAGAGATATGGAAGCTATTGAAATGCACACACACATACCAAACAAGTCAACAGTTTCTACGACAGAATGAATGAAGTGTGAGAGAGAGAGAGAGAGATATGGAAGCTATTGAAATGCACACACACATACCAAACAAGTCAACAGTTTCTACGACAGAATGAATGAAGTGTGAGAGAGAGAGAGAGAGATATGGAAGATATTGAAATGCACACACACAACAAACAAGTCAACAGTTTCTACGACAGAATGAATGAAGTGTGAGAGAGAGAGATATGGAAGCTATTGAAATGCACACACACACCAAACAAGTCAACAGTTTCTACGACAGAATGAATGAAGTGTGAGAGAGAGAGAGAGAGAGATATGGAAGCTATTGAAATGCACACACACACACCAAACAAGTCAACAGTTTCTACGACAGAATGAATGAAGTGTGAGAGAGAGAGAGAGAGATATGGAAGCTATTGAAATGCACACAAACACACCAAACAAGTCAACAGTTTCTACGACTGAATTAATGAAGTGTGAGAGAGAGAGAGAGATATGGAAGCTATTGAAATGCACACACACATACCAAACAAGTCAACAGTTTCTACGACTGAATGAATGAAGTGTGAGAGAGAGAGAGATATAGAAGCTATTGAAATGCACACACACACCAAACAAGTCAACAGTTTCTACGACAGAATGAATGAAGTGTGAGAGAGAGAGAGAGAGATATGGAAGCTATTGAAATGCACACACACACACCAAACAAGTCAACAGTTTCTACGACAGAATGAATGAAGTGTGAGAGAGAGAGAGATATGGAAGCTATTGAAATGCACACACACACACCAAACAAGTCAACAGTTTCTACGACAGAATGAATGAAGTGTGTGAGAGAGAGAGATATGGAAGCTATTGAAATGCACACACACACACCAAACAAGTCAACAGTTTCTACGACAGAATGAATGAAGTGTGAGAGAGAGAGAGAGAGATATGGAAGCTATTGAAATGCACACACACACACCAAACAAGTCAACAGTTTCTACGACAGAATGAATGAAGTGTGTGAGAGAGAGAGATATGGAAGCTATTGAAATGCACACACACACACCAAACAAGTCAACAGTTTCTACGACAGAATGAATGAAGTGTGTGAGAGAGAGAGATATGGAAGCTATTGAAATGCACACACACACCAAACAAGTCAACAGTTTCTACGACAGAATGAATGAAGTGTGAGAGAGAGAGAGAGAGATATGGAAGCTATTGAAATGCACACACACACACCAAACAAGTCAACAGTTTCTACGACAGAATGAATGAAGTGTGAGAGAGAGAGAGATATGGAAGCTATTGAAATGCACACACACACCAAACAAGTCAACAGTTTCTACGACAGAATGAATGAAGTGTGTGAGAGAGAGAGAGAGAGATATGGAAGCTATTGAAATGCACACACACACACCAAACAAGTCAACAGTTTCTACGACAGAATGAATGAAGTGTGAGAGAGAGAGAGAGAGATATGGAAGCTATTGAAATGCACACAAACACACCAAACAAGTCAACAGTTTCTACGACTGAATTAATGAAGTGTGAGAGAGAGAGAGAGATATGGAAGCTATTGAAATGCACACACACATACCAAACAAGTCAACAGTTTCTACGACTGAATGAATGAAGTGTGAGAGAGAGAGATATAGAAGCTATTGAAATGCACACACACACCAAACAAGTCAACAGTTTCTACGACAGAATGAATGAAGTGTGAGAGAGAGAGAGAGAGATATGGAAGCTATTGAAATGCACACACACACACCAAACAAGTCAACAGTTTCTACGACAGAATGAATGAAGTGTGAGAGAGAGAGAGATATGGAAGCTATTGAAATGCACACACACACACCAAACAAGTCAACAGTTTCTACGACAGAATGAATGAAGTGTGTGAGAGAGAGAGATATGGAAGCTATTGAAATGCACACACACACACCAAACAAGTCAACAGTTTCTACGACAGAATGAATGAAGTGTGAGAGAGAGAGAGAGAGATATGGAAGCTATTGAAATGCACACACACACACCAAACAAGTCAACAGTTTCTACGACAGAATGAATGAAGTGTGTGAGAGAGAGAGATATGGAAGCTATTGAAATGCACACACACACACCAAACAAGTCAACAGTTTCTACGACAGAATGAATGAAGTGTGTGAGAGAGAGAGATATGGAAGCTATTGAAATGCACACACACACCAAACAAGTCAACAGTTTCTACGACAGAATGAATGAAGTGTGAGAGAGAGAGAGAGAGATATGGAAGCTATTGAAATGCACACACACACACCAAACAAGTCAACAGTTTCTTCGACAGAATGAATGAAGTGTGAGAGAGAGAGAGATATGGAAGCTATTGAAATGCACACACACACCAAACAAGTCAACAGTTTCTACGACAGAATGAATGAAGTGTGTGAGAGAGAGAGATATGGAAGCTATTGAAATGCACACACACACACCAAACAAGTCAACAGTTTCTACGACAGAATGAATGAAGTGTGAGAGAGAGAGAGAGAGATATGGAAGCTATTGAAATGCACACACACATACCAAACAAGTCAACAGTTTCTACGACAGAATGAATGAAGTGTGAGAGAGAGAGAGAGAGATATGGAAGCTATTGAAATGCACACACACATACCAAACAAGTCAACAGTTTCTACGACAGAATGAATGAAGTGTGAGAGAGAGAGAGAGAGATATGGAAGATATTGAAATGCACACACACACCTAACAAGTCAACAGTTTCTACGACAGAATGAATGAAGTGTGAGAGAGAGAGATATGGAAGCTATTGAAATGCACACACACACCAAACAAGTCAACAGTTTCTACGACAGAATGAATGAAGTGTGTGAGAGAGAGAGAGAGAGATATGGAAGCTATTGAAATGCACACACACACACCAAACAAGTCAACAGTTTCTACGACAGAATGAATGAAGTGTGAGAGAGAGAGAGAGAGATATGGAAGCTATTGAAATGCACACACACACACCAAACAAGTCAACAGTTTCTACGACAGAATGAATGAAGTGTGAGAGAGAGAGATATGGAAGCTATTGAAATGCACACACACACCAAACAAGTCAACAGTTTCTACGACAGAATGAATGAAGTGTGAGAGAGAGAGAGAGAGAGAGATATGGAAGCTATTGAAATGCACACACACACACCAAACAAGTCAACAGTTTCTACGACAGAATGAATGAAGTGTGAGAGAGAGAGAGAGAGATATGGAAGCTATTGAAATGCACACACACACACCAAACAAGTCAACAGTTTCTACGACTGAATGAATGAAGTGTGAGAGAGAGAGAGAGATATGGAAGTTATTGAAATGCACACACACATACCAAACAAGTCAACAGTTTCTACGACTGAATGAATGAAGTGTGAGAGAGAGAGATATAGAAGCTATTGAAATGCACACACACACACACCTAACAAGTCAACAGTTTCTACGACAGAATGAATGAAGTGTGTGAGAGAGAGAGAGAGATATGGAAGCTATTGAAATGCACACACACACCAAACAAGTCAACAGTTTCTACGACAGAATGAATGAAGTGTGAGAGAGAGAGAGAGAGATATGGAAGCTATTGAAATGCACACACACACACCAAACAAGTCAACAGTTTCTACGACAGAATGAATGAAGTGTGAGAGAGAGAGAGATATGGAAGCTATTGAAATGCACACACACACCAAACAAGTCAACAGTTTCTACGACAGAATGAATGAAGTGTGAGAGAGAGAGAGAGAGATATGGAAGCTATTGAAATGCACACACACACACCAAACAAGTCAACAGTTTCTACGACAGAATGAATGAAGTGTGTGAGAGAGAGAGATATGGAAGCTATTGAAATGCACACACACACACCAAACAAGTCAACAGTTTCTACGACAGAATGAATGAAGTGTGAAAGAGAGAGAGAGAGATATGGAAGCTATTGAAATGCACACACACACACCAAACAAGTCAACAGTTTCTACGACAGAATGAATGAAATGTGAGAGAGAGAGATATGGAAGCTATTGAAATGCACACACACACACCAAACAAGTCAACAGTTTCTACGACAGAATGAATGAAGTGTGTGAGAGAGAGAGATATGGAAGCTATTGAAATGCACACACACACACCAAACAAGTCAACAGTTTCTACGACAGAATGAATGAAGTGTGTGAGAGAGAGAGATATGGAAGCTATTGAAATGCACACACACACACCAAACAAGTCAACAGTTTCTACGACAGAATGAATGAAGTGTGAGAGAGAGAGAGATATGGAAGCTATTGAAATGCACACACACACACCAAACAAGTCAACAGTTTCTACGACAGAATGAATGAAGTGTGAGAGAGAGAGAGATATGGAAGCTATTGAAATGCACACACACACACCAAACAAGTCAACAGTTTCTACGACTGAATGAATGAAGTGTGAGAGAGAGAGAGATATGGAAGCTATTGAAATGCACACACACACACCAAACAAGTCAACAGTTTCTACGACAGAATGAATGAAGTGTGTGAGAGAGAGAGAGAGATATGGAAGCTATTGAAATGCACACACACATACCAAACAAGTCAACAGTTTCTACGACAGAATGAATGAAGTGTGATAGAGAGAGAGAGAGAGATATGGAAGCTATTGAAATGCACACACACATACCAAACAAGTCAACAGTTTCTACGACAGAATGAATGAAGTGTGAGAGAGAGAGAGAGAGATATGGAAGATATTGAAATGCACACACACACCAAACAAGTCAACAGTTTCTACGACAGAATGAATGAAGTGTGAGAGAGAGAGATATGGAAGCTATTGAAATGCACACACACACCAAACAAGTCAACAGTTTCTACGACAGAATGAATGAAGTGTGTGAGAGAGAGAGAGAGAGATATGGAAGCTATTGAAATGCACACACACACACCAAACAAGTCAACAGTTTCTACGACAGAATGAATGAAGTGTGAGAGAGAGAGAGAGAGAGATGGAAGCTATTGAAATGCACACACACACACCAAACAAGTCAACAGTTTCTACGACTGAATGAATAAAGTGTGAGAGAGAGAGAGAGATATGGAAGCTATTGAAATGCACACACACATACCAAACAAGTCAACAGTTTCTACGACTGAATGAATGAAGTGTGAGAGAGAGAGATATAGAAGCTATTGAAATGCACACACACACACACCAAACAAGTCAACAGTTTCTACGACAGAATGAATGAAGTGTGTGAGAGAGAGAGAGAGATATGGAAGCTATTGAAATGCACACACACACACCAAACAAGTCAACAGTTTCTACGACAGAATGAATGAAGTGTGTGAGAGAGAGAGAGGGATATGGAAGCTATTGAAATGCACACACACACACCAAACAAGTCAACAGTTTCTACGACAGAATGAATGAAGTGTGTGAGAGAGAGAGATATGGAAGCTATTGAAATGCACACACACACACCAAACAAGTCAACAGTTTCTACGACAGAATGAATGAAGTGTGTGAGAGAGAGAGATATGGAAGCTATTGAAATGCACACACACACACCAAACAAGTCAACAGTTTCTACGACAGAATGAATGAAGTGTGTGAGAGAGAGAGATATGGAAGCTATTGAAATGCACACACACACACCAAACAAGTCAACAGTTTCTACGACAGAATGAATGAAGTGAGAGAGAGAGAGAGAGAGAGATATGGAAGCTATTGAAATGCACACACACACACATACCAAACAAGTCAACAGTTTCTACGACAGAATGAATGAAGTGTGTGAGAGAGAGAGATATGGAAGCTATTGAAATGCACACACACACACCAAACAAGTCAACAGTTTCTACGACAGAATGAATGAAGTGTGAGAGAGAGAGAGAGATATGGAAGCTATTGAAATGCACACACACACACACACCAAACAAGTCAACAGTTTCTACGACAGAATGAATGAAGTGTGAGAGAGAGAGATATGGAAGCTATTGAAATGCACACACACACACCAAACAATTCAACAGTTTCTACGACAGAATGAATGAAGTGTGAGAGAGAGAGAGAGAGATATGGAAGCTATTGAAATGCACACACACACACATACCAAACAAGTCAACAGTTTCTACGACAGAATGAATGAAGTGTGAGAGAGAGATATGGAAGCTATTGAAATGCACACACACACACACCAAACAAGTCAACAGTTTCTACGACAGAATGAATGAAGTGTGAGAGAGAGATATGGAAGCTATTGAAATGCACACACACACCAAACAAGTCAACAGTTTCTACGACAGAATGAATGAAGTGTGAGAGAGAGAGATATATATGGAAGCTATTGAAATGCACACACACACCAAACAAGTCAACAGTTTCTACGACAGAATGAATGAAGTGTGAGAGAGAGAGAGAGAGATATGGAAGCTATTGAAATGCACACACACACACCAAACAAGTCAACAGTTTCTCTGACAGAATGAATGAAGTGTGAGAGAGAGATATGGAAGCTATTGAAATGCACACACACACCAAACAAGTCAACAGTTTCTACGACAGAATGAATGAAGTGTGAGAGAGAGAGATATATATGGAAGCTATTGAAATGCACACACACACCAAACAAGTCAACAGTTTCTACGACAGAATGAATGAAGTGTGAGAGAGAGAGAGAGAGATATGGAAGCTATTGAAATGCACACACACACACCAAACAAGTCAACAGTTTCTACGACAGAATGAATGAAGTGTGAGAGAGAGAGAGATATGGAAGCTATTGAAATGCACACACACACACACACCAAACAAGTCAACAGTTTCTACGACAGAATGAATGAAGTGTGTGAGAGAGAGAGATATGGAAGCTATTGAAATGCACACACACACCAAACAAGTCAACAGTTTCTACGACAGAATGAATGAAGTGTGAGAGAGATTTGGAAGCTATTGAAATGCACACACACACACACACCAAACAAGTCAACAGTTTCTACGACAGAATGAATGAAGTGAGAGAGAGATATGGAAGCTATTGAAATGCACACACACACACACCAAACAAGTCAACAGTTTCTACGACAGAATGAATGAAGTGTGTGAGAGAGAGAGATATGGAAGCTATTGAAATGCACACACACACCAAACAAGTCAACAGTTTCTACGACAGAATGAATGAAGTGTGAGAGAGAGAGAGAGAGATATGGAAGCTATTGAAATGCACACACACACACCAAACAAGTCAACAGTTTCTACGACAGAATGAATGAAGTGTGAGAGAGAGAGAGAGAGAGATATGGAAGCTATTGAAATGCACACACACACACATACCAAACAAGTCAACAGTTTCTACGACAGAATGAATGAAGTGTGAGAGAGAGAGAGATATGGAAGCTATTGAAATGCACACACACACACACCAAACAAGTCAACAGTTTCTACGACAGAATGAATGA
The DNA here is from genome assembly GCF_947242115.1 of Biomphalaria glabrata. NCBI lineage: Eukaryota > Metazoa > Mollusca > Gastropoda > Planorbidae > Biomphalaria > Biomphalaria glabrata. Next base: position 22,197,318 of record NC_074719.1, read on the forward strand.
AGTGTGAGAGAGAGAGATATATGGAAGCTATTGAAATGCACACACACACACACCAAACAAGTCAACAGTTTCTACGACAGAATGAATGAAGTGTGAGAGAGAGAGAGAGATATGGAAGCAATTGAAATGCACACACACATACCAAACAAGTCAACAGTTTCTACGACAGAATGAATGAAGTGTGAGAGAGAGAGAGAGATATGGAAGCTATTGAAATGCACACACACACACCAAACAAGTCAACAGTTTCTACGACAGAATGAATGAAGTGTGTGAGAGAGAGAGAGAGAGATATGGAAGCTATTGAAATGCACACACACACACCAAACAAGTCAACAGTTTCTACGACAGAATGAATGAAGTGTGAGAGAGAGCGAGAGAGAGATATGGAAGCTATTGAAATGCACACACACACACCAAACAAGTCAACAGTTTCTACGACAGAATGAATGAAGTGTGAGAGAGAGAGAGAGAGAGATATGGAAGCTATTGAAATGCACACACACACACCAAACAAGTCAACAGTTTCTACGACAGAATGAATGAAGTGTGAGAGAGAGAGAGAGAGAGATATGGAAGCTATTGAAATGCACACACACACACCAAACAAGTCAACAGTTTCTACGACAGAATGAATGAAGTGTGAGAGAGAGATATATGGAAGCTATTGAAATGCACACACACACCAAACAAGTCAACAGTTTCTACGACAGAATGAATGAAGTGTGAGAGAGAGATATATGGAAGCTATTGAAATGCACACACACACCAAATAAGTCAACAGTTTCTACGACTGAATGAATGAAGTGTGAGAGAGAGAGAGACAGATATGGAAGCTATTGAAATGCACACACACATACCAAACAAGTCAACAGTTTCTACGACAGAATGAATGAAGTGTGAGAGAGAGAGAGACAGATATGGAAGCTATTGAAATGCACACACACATACCAAACAAGTCAACAGTTTCTACGACAGAATGAATGAAGTGTGAGAGAGAGAGATATGGAAGCTATTGAAATGCACACACATACCAAACAAGTCAACAGTTTCTACGACAGAATGAATGAAGTGTGAGAGAGAGAGAGAGAGATATGGAAGCTATTGAAATGCACACACACACACCAAACAAGTCAACAGTTTCTACGACAGAATGAATGAAGTGTGAGAGAGAGAGAGACAGATATGGAAGCTATTGAAATGCACACACACACACCAAACAAGTCAACAGTTTCTACGACTGAATGAATGAAGTGTGAGAGAGAGAGAGACAGATATGGAAGCTATTGAAATGCACACACACACACCAAACAAGTCAACAGTTTCTACGACAGAATGAATGAAGTGTGTGAGAGAGAGAGATATGGAAGCTATTGAAATGCACACACACACCAAACAAGTCAACAGTTTCTACGACAGAATGAATGAAGTGTGAGAGAGAGAGAGATATGGAAGCTATTGAAATGCACACACACAAGTCAACAGTTTCTACGACAGAATGAATGAAGTGTGAGAGAGAGATATGGAAGCTATTGAAATGCACACACACACACACCAAACAAGTCAACAGTTTCTACGACAGAATGAATGAAGTGTGAGAGAGAGAGAGATATGGAAGCTATTGAAATGCACACACACACCAAACAAGTCAACAGTTTCTACGACAGAATGAATGAAGTGTGAGAGAGAGAGAGATATGGAAGCTATTGAAATGCACAACACATACCAAACAAGTCAACAGTTTCTACGACAGAATGAATGAAGTGTGAGAGAGAGAGAGATATGGAAGCTATTGAAATGCACACACACAAGTCAACAGTTTCTACGACAGAATGAATGAAGTGTGAGAGAGAGAGAGATATGGAAGCTATTGAAATGCACACACACATACCAAACAAGTCAACAGTTTCTACGACTGAATGAATGAAGTGTGAGAGAGAGATATGGAAGCTATTGAAATGCACACACACACACCAAACAAGTCAACAGTTTCTACGACAGAATGAATGAAGTGAGAGAGAGAGAGATATGGAAGCTATTGAAATGCACACACACACACACCAAACAAGTCAACAGTTTCTACGACAGAATGAATGAAGTGTGTGAGAGAGAGAGATATAAAGTGTGGGGAGGTGGAGGTAGAGCGCGTGCCCGATATAAGTCAAGTAGTGACCTGCCTGTATGGACAAGCTCCATGTCCAGTTGGATGGTACTGCCAGCGGCATTGTGTCAAGTAGACCTTTATTTAGCGCATCCGGCGCCAGGACGACATGACCACAACCCTTCCTGATACTGGAGAAGTTTGACTGTGTCGGGGGGGGGGGGAAGTCCTTACAGAGCAAAGAGGTTTTTGTAAGGGGGAGCGGGGTAAGGGAGGTCGTGAGAGTCTAAGAATAGACAAAAAGAATATTTAGGGAAACTTAAAGTACCAAAAAGAGAAGAGAATCAGAAAGAGACGAGGAAATAAAACGAGAGAAAGAGAAAAAAAAAGAGAAAAAGAAGAAAAAGAGGAGCAAGAAGACCTATGAAAGAGACTATTGACCTTTTATCAGAGTGGCTCTGGAGAATTAAGATTGGTCTTCTCTTTCCAAAATATCAAACGCTGAACGGAAACAATTTTGGACAATAAAAAAAAAACACATCCCTGTAGCAGAAACTAAAGTGAAAGATTCTCAATCTTGAGTATGCTTACTTCTCGTTAGTACTCGGCAAAACTGTTTGGAGTTACTCTGTTGCTATCAAACGACTCAATGGTACTCTAATATATATGTGCATGGACATAAGGTCTAGATACAAACTTTACCAAAGCGCTACTTGCTAGTCTCATTGCAAAGAATAGTTACGAAACTATAACTCAGCATGAAAAAGTAGCTTAGCAATGTGCAATCTGTCAATATTTCCAAGTTCCCAAGTCGACTAAATGTTAAAGGACCAAAGTAGAAGAAAAGTTTTCATTTTTCCCTCTCTCTTTTCTTTTCTTCAAGCCCTTTCCTAAATAAATCAGGTCACCACAACCTGTCCTTCAGTTTTGTTTTCTGTGGTAGATCTCATCAAACTCATCAATCTGGCCAGACATTACGTCATCAGCGCTACATGAAACGTTGCCTGACCTTGAAATCAAATGCATCACTTCCTTTCACTGTGCCAACAACGCCTCGGCGTGAAAGGTTTGTAAAGCAGAATCCTATGCACTCAAGAGAATTAACTTTGGTCTTCATTTTATTTGCTTCCATTGAAGCGACATTTCAGAGTGATACAGCATCATTGAAGCGACATTTCAGAGTGATACAGCATCATTGAAGCGACATTTCAGAGTGATACAGCATCATTGAAGCGACATTTCAGAGTGATACAGCATCATTGAAGCGACATTTCAGAGTGATACAGCATCATTGAAGCGACATTTCAGAGTGATACAGCATCATTGAAGCGACATTTCAGAGTGATACAGCATCATTGAAGCGACATTTCAGAGTGATACAGCATCATTGAAGATGATTTTATTTAGGACTACTCGTCGAAGTGTCCAAAATGGTTCGAGATCAATCCCTTTTATGAAGCTTTGACCCGGGAAAGAATTTTATCTCGGACCAGGAAGGCGGATTGGCTCTTCACTGACCCCTCTGTCTGGAGGCCCCGTTAACTCGATGACCATTTAATCACATCCATTTGTAAGTACCCCACTACCTATAAAATGCTTCCTAATGGCTTGCGCCTCAAATAGCCTTTGACAACATGTCCAACTGGCCTTCCTTTGATCGAAAGAATGAGGAAAGAAATAATGCATGTATGTAATTTATATAAGCTATCTATCTGTATTTATATAAGCTATCTATCTGTATTTATATAAGCTATCTATCTGTATTTATATAAGCTATCTATCTGTATTTATATAAGCTATCTATCTGTATTTATATAAGCTATCTATCTGTATTTATATAAGCTATCTATCTGTATTTATATAAGCTATCTATCTGTATTTATATAAGCTATCTATCTGTATTTATATAAGCTATCTATCTGTATTTATATAAGCTATCTATCTGTATTTATATAAGCTATCTATCTGTATTTATATAAGCTATCTATCTGTATTTATATAAGCTATCTATCTGTATTTATATAAGCTATCTATCTGTATTTATATAAGCTATCTATCTGTATTTATATAAGCTATCTATCTGTATTTATAAACTTAATAACTCATTATGTTGCCCCCTCCCTTTTTTTTTCACACAGCTTAGTTTCACTATGTGATGTTATTGTTGAAATTATCTAGAAAACATTTATTAGGAAATATAAATCGAGGGAGGCGCTATACGTTTTAAAATTTCAAATTAAATGCCCATCCACTTTTTCTAATCCGTAAACAAATACTAACAAGGTTACAAAGACAGTTTGTGTGGAAAAGACAAACTCAAAATCGGCCCCCGAAGTGGTCCACCCAGGCAGGTAAAAAATATTTTCAGAATGAACATCAGAATTAAATTTGATCAAAGACAAATGACAGAGAAGAATGGACAAAGAAGGTTGACATTTTGTGTGGTGCCCCAGCGGTCCAGTAGACCAAAGGATATGTGAAAGTGAATGTGAAGTTAAATATGAACCTGGCCTAACCGATGTCTTATATGAATATCTAATTATTTAATTGCTTTGTAAATGGTCAATCTCTAATTCCTAAAAAAAAACAAAAAGAAAAAAAATCCTTTAGTTAAGTGTTCTATAACCATGTTGCGGCACTGTAGTTTACGCGATGCTATGGGAAATTACTTATTAATTGTTGTCTTAAATTATGCCTAATTTATATACATACTAAATAGATTTTTTCTCTTTGAAAAAAAAAGTAAAAATATTTTTTTTGTGCAAAAGTAGTAATTAGTATGACTACTGTATGATAGAACTTACTTAATTTAGCAATAGAAATGTAAAAAAAAAAATTTTTTTTGACAAAAAAATCAAAAAACGTTTGCATAAATGTTTTCGCATTATGGCAAATTGCAACCTCCAGATTTTGTTACCATAAATAGTGAATAGTTGTAAATGTGGTGTATTTTTATGAAAAAACTGCTTGCATAAGGGATTTAAAAAATTAGATTTTTCGGTTTTAGAAAAGAAAAAAGTAGCCGTTGCATCTGAACTTTGTTGGACTAAAATATTATGTCGGATTTTCAATATCTTTTCTAGGTTACGAGATCTAAATGTAACAGACGGACAGACATTTCACACAGAACTAATAGCGTCTTTTCCCCTTTCGGAGCCGCTAAAAAAACGGAATCTAAAAAAACCTCTCCTTCTACCATGAAGTACAAGATTCTAGATCCACCCTTGCATCTCAATGACCAACGAATTCAACTAATAACTAAACAGACGGGAAACACCAGAACATCGGTCAGCATCATTTGCTCTTTTCACGTGAATCCCCTACTTTTTTTACATTCTCGCTGCACGTGCGGAGTATACTTAAGTACTCACTAATTAGAGCCTAATTACGTCGTAAGTGCACAATAAAGTACATTCTCGCTTCATCTTCTAGTATTTGCAGCGCCAGAGGTTCTCAAAATAACCATGAAATAAAAATATCTTAAAAATATATTATCCTAAGTCGTTAAAAATTACACATCTTTACCCTTTTTTTTAAGCAAATTTTAATGGCATCGGTGCTTGTTATCAAAGATCAAGGGCTAGGCCTAATGGATATTATCGTAACATGTCGTTTTTAAATCATAACATCATAGCATAAGTAGTCCTTACATCTAGATTTATATAGATTAATTTAAAAAAAAACATGAACAAGAAAATAAAATAAATTTTGACTTATTATTGGTCAAACGTTATTCTGTGATGTCAAGCGTGACATTATACACACAAATGGGAAAATGCATATTTTGTTTTACATTGAAAACTACACAATGGTTCGTGTTATTAAGGATCTTGTGCTTGATTTGTTTGTATTTTGTTGTGATAATACTTTTACTAAGACCATGGCTTGAATAGTTTTTGGTCTATGGGCGGATCCGTTAAGAGCTGTATCTGAGTTTGTGTAATAATCTTGATGAATTTTTGTTTAGGTATTTTGCTTAGGTTTCATTAAATCGTCACCACATTTCTTCATTGAGGTTTCTCTTCTTGTTCTCTGTTACTAAATTTTATTCCCAAATGAAAGTAAAAGAAATCTAAAACTCAAAATGTAAAACAAAAAGATTACTGTGATATTTTTCCACTATGAAATTCCCAACAATGAAAGCATTATGTATAGTGATAATCTCTTTATGTAGAATTTCTCTGATTTCATGAAGCTATAGTCTCATCCTTACATCGATGTGCTAGTCACATATCCCTCTATTATGATTTAATGATAGTTCTGAAGATATAAAAGTTTCATGAGTATAAAACTGCCCTTATTTATCATGCATTTTTTTACATTTGAACTTACCAAAAACTGGTTCAGTGTTTTAAGATTTCTATTATGACTTTCGTGTTTTATATCTTTTTTAAAAAATAAGTTAGGTAAATTATAAATGTATTTTACATGTATATATTTACTTTATTGAATGTGAAACATTGACAGTATGCCTAAAGATAAAGTGATATGAAAATATATAAAATAATCGCCCCTCCACTTTCCTTGCTCGGTATAGTAATTATGTTTTTATTTTCTTACTATTAATATTAAGTAGGTTTACAAATTATTATTTTTTATTTTTTCACCTACTAGACGAGACTAAAATAAAAAGGGAATAATGACGAACAAGACCAACAAGCCTTCTATATCGAACAGCATAGTTCTGTGGCTGTTATTAAGGGAAACAATAAAGAAATATTTTTTTTATTACTTCAAATTTTACTTAGCTCCCTTTGTCGAACAGAACTAAACATTCTCAAGAATCAGATGGCAATACCATGTGTTTACAATATGATATCAAGAAAATATCACTACCTTCACCTTCACTAATCCCTTAGTCTATTGGACTGTTGGGGCACCACACATTATTTGTCGACGATAGGACCGTCCATTTTTCGATGTTGTCTTCCCATCGCCGTTTCTGTATACCTCTTTTTCTTTTCCTGGTACTGTTCCCTGCAGGAATGTCTTTACAAGCCATGAGCATGTCATGATACGGCCATACATTTGAAGTTTGCCTTTTATGACTGTGATCAGCAGGTGACCCGTTGGCTCAGTTGCCTTTGTGATTCTATTTCGAAAATACGAAATAATATACTTTACACTTTTTAGACTCTAACTTTAAAGTCCAAGATCAGCCTCAGTTATAATAAGAATGCCTAAAAAAACAATAGAGGTTTTAGAGTTCAGGGAAACAGAGAAACGTTTTCTCTTTGACCAATGAAACATTAGCAGTAGAAAGAGTTTCAACATCTCTGCCTTGTGTTGGGTTATCTGAACATTAACTAGAAGATTGATTCTTATTGTAAAATCTGTTCTTTAAAAAAAGGTCCTGCTCCTTTGTATTTCTAAACGAATGGCGGTATTAGAAGAAAGAGATGTTGGTCAAACAATCTTAAGATCTTGGACAAACAAGTCTTAAGATTTAGGTCAAAAAGTTTTAAGATCTTGGTCAAATAATCAGGGGCTTATTATTTACATATATTTTCATAATTTATAGTTACAATGAATTCATATTTATTATTTATTCATATCTATAGTTATACTATATCACTTAATGTATTAATTTTTATAATATATATTACACATATTGAACTGAAATGAAATCTGTTGTTCTTTTTTTGTTCTTTCTCTCTCTCCCTCTCTCTCTCTCTTTCTCTCTGCCCTTGCAAGAAACATCTCGATTGACTTTGTGCTGTCTTTCTGTCTTTTCGTCCGTATAGCTCATCTGTTTATATGGCTGACGGTTATCACAACGCCCGACCAACTTTACTTTCCCCAGCTAATATTCGGTACCCATCTAGAGTAAGGTTGACTCAGGGGCATCCTAATAATTCCGTTATTCAAAATCCTAGTCACTAAGATGGTTTACCACATGGCCACCATGCTAAACTGTACATTTCCTCTGTATAACTTCACAGTCCTGCTAACAGAACTCTGGAATAGTCTAGAAAAAGAAAACAAAATGCTAAAAAATTAGAAATTTTGTGAGATATTTCTATTTATGCTGTCCATTTTTTTTTGCGGCCTTTTGAGGAAATACCGAAAATAAAATACAAAAGTTTGAATGAGCTTGCGGTTTTTTCGCTAATATCTGTCGTCAGGTTGCGAATATGTCATAAAACATTCTCAGTGAGCACCTAAGAGGTATAAGGAACCTGTGTACGAAATTTGATGCGTCACATCTGTTGTGGTTCAGTGTTGTTAAAACTCTAGCCTACAGTTTGACATCGACAAGAGGATAGTTAAAAACCTGATTATTAGCAAATCCGAAGCTAAGGAATCCTGTTTGGAGGTATGGTACTAGGCAGTTCGTTGATTGGGGGTCATGCAAAAGTGCACAACATACACTGCAGAAGTAAAAGAAGTCTGCATAAATGTTCAAACTTTGGCACTGCATAAGCCTCACCCGCAGTTTGTCGATGACTTCAATCATTTTTTTAAAACGATGCTTGTGCGTGTGTGTGTGTGCGTGTGTAACCTTAATATGGCTGTTTTGTGGATTCGTGCTTTTAGAGTTGTGAAACTATTTCCTTTGATGAGTGATTGTCCAAAACACTGATTAGTGGAAATATTAGACGCAGTTCTCAAACTTGTGTAAAACAGTGCGCATGTTTATGGCAGCTATTTTATGAATTCTAAAACGCTGCTGTTACAGATGAAAGTCCCTGATTTAATGTAACACACAGAATTGTTTATAAAGTTTGTGTATGGCTTAAACTTATATAAACCAGATTGATCTCCATTACAAATTACAAATCTATCTACTAACGACTTTGTTTTTCGTTGTAAAGTCAGAGAATAGTTCGGTACTTTAAAAAAAGATCAAATGGAGATCTATTTAAAGTAACGTCTATATTATATAAGATAAGATAAGACTGTCGCCCAAGTAAACGTTTCAGTTACCCCACTAACTCTAAAATACCAAATGTTTGTATTATGGTATAGAATTAAACTATTATAAAAACTGTTTTAATTTCAATGAGCAATACAACAGGTTGGATTTATTTTCAATGAGAAGTTTGTGGCTGTAAACATGTAACATATGAGACAGTTGAGCGCTCTGGAACAGAATAAGGGAGTACTTTGAATGTATTTAGTTGTTTTGATTTGCAGTACATTAGAGAAGGGTAAGATCTCTAATAACTGTACATACATGAAAGTAGTCATCTATGAGTAGGAACACTACTGTTACTATATAAGTTATGAAACTATTCTATGCAAATTTGTTGGATTTTATATGAATATTTGTATAGTAGGCTAAATATTCTCAAGAGTATAAGTTATTTAAACTTTAAAAGACAAGATACATATTTCATTCAAATATATATAAATAACTATAGCATTGAAAATAAAATCAAAGTTTTAATATATTATGTGTCAAAATGATTCATCAATTAGATTAATGATGTCTAATTTCTCATATTTTATACATTTGATTTTATAAGAACAATAAACGGTTTAGACCATGCAGAGATTCGCAAATGGGAAGAAAAAACACTCCGCGCCGATTCCCGGCTTCATTACTTGGTGACTATATGCTTCCTTAACAAGGCTCAAAGCATGTCATCACTACCCTGAAACAGAAGGCTTGATTGCATGGTGACAATATGCTTCCTTAACAAGTAGTCTTTTTTCCACTTGTACTAACATATTTTTTGTATGTTTTCATTTTCATAGCTATTAGAAATCCGTCTTTGAGAGCTAACTCATTTTTTAGACCTGGAATCAAACAACAATAAAAATTGTCACATATTCAAAGACAGTGCTGTAATGAAAGCGGTCCCTACAATAAGCCAAAGATCTGTTTCAATAAGACCAACCGCCGCTAGTGCTAAAGAAAACTCCGCTCATCGTTGTAGAAGCCATTCGCACCATTGGCTCTAGTGTTATAGTCTTCACCGTCTGTATGTTCCCGTCTGTATGTTCCCGTCTGTATGTTTCCGTCTGTATGTTCCCGTCTGTCCTAACTGCAATCTGGTTATCGAAAGGATTTCCAATGTCTATCCAGTTGCTTGTTGTTGTCAACTGGATCACTTTTGTAAACTCAAGCCTTGGCTTTGTCTTGTCATTAAATGTGTTAGATCTCAAATTAAAAAATGTGTCTGCTAATAACATATCGTATGTTGCACTATAATAATAAATGCAATCCTAAATGGAGAATTAGTATTAAAATGTTGTCTTTTTTTTTTTGGTTGTGTTTTACCAGTCCATTCGGAATTAAGGATTATTACATCCTAGGTAGTCTCTACTAAATAAAGATTTGAATATTTATATTGACGATCAAGAACATTTTGTCCGTCTTGTACGCCCGGGCAGATCCAGGGGGGGGAGGGGCGGTAGGGACGATCGCCCCCCCCACACACACACACTCATATAGATTTAGCAAGTTACTAGGAGAGAAATGTTACATTTTTTAATCGTCTTTTTTACAAAATTACCTGCTTAAAAAAACAAACAAGATATGCCAGTAATAAACTAAAAAAACAAACAAGATATGCCAGTAATAAACTAAAAAAACAACAAGATATGCCAGTAATAAACTAAAAAAACAAACAAGATATGCCAGTAATAAACTAAAAAAACAAACAAGATATGCCAGTAATAAACTAAAAAAACAACAAGATATGCCAGTAATAAACTAAAAAAACAAACAAGATATGCCAGTAATAAACTAAAAAAACAAACAAGATATGCCAGTAATAAACTAAAAAAACAAACAAGATATGCCAGTAATAAACTAAAAAAAGAAAATTGTTATTTGTTCTCTTGTTATTTTATAGTATATTAAATCGTCACTAAATTGTTATAACAGTACACAGCCTACATTTATTTTTTTTATTTTGTTATCACCCATTAAAAAAACAACTGAAGTTTAATTATTTTGACGCTAAAAAGCAAACTATAGTGCTGATATGAAGTGTTGTGTGTGTGTGTGTGTGTTTCTATAGTGACGGTGGAAAGAGGTTAGCGATTGGTTGTGAAAAATGCAAGATAGTCGACATTGTCGTCATTGGTGTTAGTTAGGACAGAGGACTCGAGAACGTGTTATTGTAGCTGGTTAGATTTTGTTTTAAAAAAAAGTTATTACTTAAGTCTAGTATTGATTTGATCAATCAACTTGATTTTGTCTTTATTATAATGAAAGTAATATCTTCTTATCTTATCTTATATAATAGAGACGTTACTTCAAAAAAGAAGATGATTACGTCCAACGTGTCATGCATTTAGTCATGCATATTCAATTCAATGACTTAAATTCTACCAAGTCACTGGTTTTCCTGGCTGAATCAGGCAACCCATTCCATGCTCTAATAGCACTAGGGAAGAAGGAGTATTTGTACAAATTTGTCCTAGCATATGGGACGAGGAATGTGCTTTTATCTTTGTGTCTTTCAGAGTATTTTATTAAATTTTGTTTTTGTATTTAGTATTGTTCACAAAGAAGTGATTCAAGTTATGTCAAGTTTGACAAGCTAAGATCTACTACGTCTTCAACGTTTGAGTTGTCTACCAGCAGTTGGGTGCAACAAGTCAACGACAACAACATTGTCTACCAGCAGTTGGGTGCAACAAGTCAACGACAACAACATTGTCTACCAGCAGTTGGGTGCAACAAGTCAACGACAACAACATTGTCTACCAGCAGTTGGGTGCAACAAGTCAACGACAACAACATTGTCTACCAGCAGTTGGGTGCAACAAGTCAACGACAACAACATTGTCTACCAGCAGTTGGGTGCAACAAGTCAACGACAACAACATTGTCTACCAGCAGTTGGGTGCAACAAGTCAACGACAACAACATTGTCTACCAGCAGTTGGGTGCAACAAGTCAACGACAACAACATTGTCTACCAGCAGTTGGGTGCAACAAGTCAACGACAACAACATTGTCTACCAGCAGTTGGGTGCAACAAGTCAACGACAACAACATTGTCTACCAGCAGTTGGGTGCAACAAGTCAACGACAACAAGTACTGTGTCCACCGTTTGATTATATCAACCCTTCTGGTGAACAACTGGGTTTGTCTGGTTACCTGAAACACTTGCACTCATTCGAAGTCTTTGGAATCAAAGACAATGCCTAATTATTTTTATGTTTAACATGTTAATGACCCTAATAGCAACTTGATAATCTTTATATTTCATACTTGATACAACAATAAATGGGTTGAATGACATGTTTAAGAATTTAATACACACTAAGTAACATTGAATCTGTGAGCAACAAAGATTTACAGAAACACAATACCATTTGGACAGTTAAGGTGACCTGATTCTATGGAAACAGTCGGATGTGGATAAAAGTGTTACTAATGAAGAATTAAAATGGTAATAGAAATGTATTTGAAACCTGCAATGGGTCCCGTTGAAGTACTGTACAATATTAGTAGAAAAACATTTTTTAAAACTTTAACAAAAATCACATTGATTAAGTGTAATTGTAACATTTAGTTTAGATCAGTCATGTAATTAAATTTTTAATACATCTAGAGTTCTAGACTAACAATAATAAATCTGCGCCATTACAAATATTTTTACCAATTGTATTTTTGTTTAGCGCAACTTCATGCTTTTGGCTTTTTGTCGATGCGCTATGATCCTATCACTGGTCTGGATCAGTTGGGAAAGGAGCGAAAGGGGAGACAAGAATGTATCGGAGTGAATCTTGCCGTGATCGCTTTCTAAATGCATTAAACAAATTGTGACTTGACTTCGAACTCAGGGCCCAACCTTCCCCAAGGGGAGTCATTTTGTGAAATCATTTTTTGTATTGTCTTTTACTGTCTTCTTTGATAAATTAAAAGATGCAATGACATTTCCCATATTAAGCAGGTCAAACTATGTACAGGTTAAAACAACAGAAATCATTTTTAAAAATAGGTATTTAGTTTCTTGTAGATGAACATTCAAATATAAAAGAAAAAGAAAAAAAAAGTATTTTCTAACAAATGTCTTAATTGATCGCATTTCCCCACTCTTCCTCTTTCTTTCCTTCTTGTAAAATCTATCTCTAGATATACTTCTCTTCATGATTCAACCAAAGTCCTCCGCTCTTTCCGTTCATTAGAATATGAAAGAAACAAAAAGGCCGCACCTTTCCTTCCAGACAGACCTTTCTGTGTGCTCCCTTCACTTACCTTGAAGGATGACTTTTGACAGTGAGTCATCTCTTACAATAGGACCAGCTCAGCTTTTGTCTCTTTACACGTGTAGCCAGCCAGAGTGTTACTTTTTGAAAGCACAAACTCATTTCTTTTCATTTCCTCGTAGCTGATACACAGCATTGATTTTTTGTAGCATTTACACTAAAAGTCTTTTAATTCTTGTGCCAGCGTTTAGTGTCCATTTCTCACAACCATATAGGACTATAGTGACCACAGTAACTTTTAATTCTTGTGCCAGCGTTTAGTGTCCATTTCTCACAGCCATATAGGACTATAGTGACCACAGTAACTTTTAATTCTTGTGTCAGTGTTTAGTGTCCATGTCTCTCTCACAGCCATATAGGACTATAGTGACCACAGTAACTTTTAATTCTTGTGTCAGTGTTTAGTGTCCATCTCTCACAGCCATATAGGACTATAGTGACCACAGTAACTTTTATTGCTTGTGTCAGTGTTTAGTGTCCATCTCTCACAGCCATATAGGACTATAGTGACCACAGTAACTTTTAATTCTTGTGTCAGTGTTTAGTGTCCATCTCTCACAGCCATATAGGACTATAGTGACCACAGTAACTTTTAATTCTTGTGTCATTGTTTAGTGTCCATCTCTCACAACCATATGGGACTATAGTGACCACAGTAACTTTTAATTCTTGTGTCAGTGTTTAGTGTCCATCTCTCACAACCATATGGGACTATAGTGACCACAGAAACTTTTAGTTCTTGTGTCAGCGTTTAGTGTCCATCTCTCACAGCCATATAGGACTATAGTGACAACAGAAACTTTGTATCTTAAGTTTTGGTATTCTCTTTTTTTCGTTTCTTGGCCTCAAGAATATTGACAGATTTTGGTCAAGTTTTTGGCACATATTTTGTGAGATATTGCTGTAAAACATTTTGTTCTTGTTCAGTAAAAAATAGTCACAATTAAAATAAACTTTTAATTCATGTGTTAAAATTATAGTTTTTTTTTTTAGCAGGAATTAAAGGCACTGGCGGATCCAGAACTTTGGAGTGGGGGGGGGGACGATTTTTTTCCAAACCCTAACCCTATGCATAAACGTGCGTACAGCACACACACACATATATATATATTATATATATATTAGAATAAAAAAAACAGGATTTCTCAACCTCCGTCTAAAAACAAAACAACTGGAGCAGCGCTATAAGGTTTCCTAGTGGGGCTCGGGGCAAAGCCCCGACTCCAAAAGCGTTTTCTTGCATTCTTCAATGCAGAAACGCATTCTCCTGACATCTACAGCTCATTATTCATCAGTGGGGTTCCGACGCCAAAAAAAATTTCTTGCATTCTTCACAGAAGAAACGCATTCTCCTTACCAAAGGCTCATTAGTCATATTATTAAAAAAGGACTTTTCAAATAATGTTGTACTTGAAAAGTATTCTAATATGAATTTATAGGCCCTTAATACATTGGAAATAAAACCGATTTTTTCCTTGAAAAGATAAGATAGCCCACATATTTAGATTTTGGCTTTGAGGATCGACGCCGAAAACATAATATTCAATAAAATTCAAGTATGAATTTTGAGTTATAGTCCCAAATTTATTTAATTAGCAAAATATCAAAGGTTGGGAAAAAGGACTATGCAATAGACATTTGGGTTTAGAATTCATCTCAATCGTGACTCTTATACTGAAGAATTTCGTTTGAATTCTAACTTTCTTAAAATAATTATTATTAATTCATGTGAAATTACATAAACTCTGTCTGGAAATGGGAGGAGCGGTAGAGTTAAAACGATTAATCCTCGCTCCTTTAATAATTTCTGTAAAGATTGCATTTGGCATTAAAGAATAGGGGTGGGGCGACTCAACTAATTTTGTTCACAAACTATGAGTCTCCATAAAAATAGGACCGCCCCCCCCCCCACTCAGAGGGCTAGAGTAGGGAGGACAGTACATGCAATCGCCCTCCCTCAAACCCCACCGAATCGGCAAGATACCTGAAAGGGATTGACATAATATAGAATTTATATATTAATTGAATTAATGTTGTTCACAAACTATGATTTCTCCCTAAAAGTTGGACCGCCCCCCCCCACTCAAAGGGTTTAGGTGGGAAGGGCAGTAGAGGTATTCGCCCCCCCCCCCCCAATCGGCAAACAGGGAACGACATAATATAAAGATCGGTTAAAATATCAATAACAAGTTTTAATCATATAGATATTTAATTGATTCTGTTAGCAAGCTGTGATTTCTAGAAATAAATTGGACCGCCCCCCCCCACTCGAATGTGTACGGG
The DNA here is from genome assembly GCF_947242115.1 of Biomphalaria glabrata. Lineage (NCBI taxonomy): Eukaryota > Metazoa > Mollusca > Gastropoda > Planorbidae > Biomphalaria > Biomphalaria glabrata. The sequence continues at coordinate 22,212,878 of NC_074719.1, forward strand.
GGGGGGGGCGGGATTGATACCATCGCTCCCTTCCGACCCCACCAAATCGGCCAACATACTAGAGGGGGGGGCGAAATAATCTAAAAATAGGTTGAAATATAAATAATTAGTATATATTATTAACATAAGTAATAAATTCTTATACAAATTGTGTAAATTCTATACTAAAATTCGTCCACCCCCCTCATCCCCCGTAGGTCCGAGTAGGGGGGGGCGATCGATTAGTTCTTCGATAATTTTTTTATTTTCTGTTGGCCTAAACACTTCTGTACAGCTAATCTCACAGAGTTAATGCCTAGACACAGACAAGAGTTTAAAGTACTATTCAAAAATGTTAAATCATAGCACACAATTAATATTTCATAGGTCACTTGATAACCCTTATGCAACAGGATGGAAGAAATCATTGTTGGAAACCAACAAACCGTAAAGCCAACGACTATGGAGCCTACAGTCCGTATTGCCTTTATCTGTTTTCGTAATCGCCAATTGGGCCGAGTCCTGACGTTAGTTAAGTCATTTGTTAGATTCTCTTGCGTCGGAGCCTGAATACGAAACAAAAGCAGTTGTTGGCTTATTGTATAGATCGTCTGTGAGAGAAATGTAGGTCGGATTGAATATTTTGTTGGCGCTTTGTTTTGATGCATGGGATTTCTTATTCGTTTTGTCCATGTTTGAATTGTCACTAAAATTAATATGTACAAAATGTAACTAAGGGATAGGGGCGTTAAAATGAGCACAAACGTTGTGTAAAAATGTTGCTGATCTGTGTGCTGAAAAACATAGGTTTTGAAATCTCCATTAAAACAAATGTCATTGTCGTGGTACATCGGAACTCGTAGACATAAAGGTATCAGCATAATAGTCATAGGCACAAGCCATGACAAGGAAACCATGATATAACCTGTTTTATCTGGCAACATCCTGTGTCTTGTTGGGTGGCAAATAGCCAGGTATTTGGTGAAAGCCATGCTAAATATATGGTTAGCAGAGACGCAGTTGAACAAAGTGCAGAAGACCAACCAGAGTTTGAACATTGGCAATCCCATCAGCCACTGTCCATTGTGTATCAGCAACAAAGCTCCAGGCGGAGCAGTAAATAAAATGATAACCACGTCTATAACGATAATCGATGTTACAATCGTTCGTGTGATTCTGTTATCGCTTGACATCGATCTCCTATAACGAAATAGGGAGATGAGAAGAGTGATATCGAGCATGACAGTGAAGATAAAGATCATCAGAGCAAGGACCGTCAAAAAAACAATTATATTCAAGTTGTCAGTTATCTTAATCTTAGAGCTGAACTCTGAAACTGCACAATATGTTTCGTTCCTTGAAGTTTGATTGGCCATGTGTAGAGATTATTGTGCACTGGGAGATTGTTGTTGCTTTAACTTCAAAATGAAATGAAACTTCTGGTTAAAATTCTTCCAATACATTTTATTAGCAGAAATAAATTAATTTAACTCCATAAATTCGTGTTTACATTATACTGGGAAGTTACATTTGCAATTACAAAGTGACCTATCTAAAGAATCAAATGGACTTATGCTAATTTGTGGGTAAAGTTTGCCTACTAACACAAAGTATTTAGAATATGCTACAAGCGTAAATTGTTGGTTGCAGATCCGATCCAATATTACATCCTATGCCCGAATTTCTTGAAGTCAAGTAAATGTGCAGAAACAACAGCCTCACCTCTCCAAGTGAAAAATGTGTAACATAGCGCGTGCACCAATGAAGCTGGTTCAAAATGTTTACATGAAGAACATTGGAACGCTCAAAATTAAAAATACAGCTATAAATAAAATATACAGCTTTTAAACTCACCGTACACAGAGCTAACTGAAGGAATCTGCAATCAGTCTAGCAGTAGCTTCATTTCTAGACATTTCTAAAACTAATAAATCAATGAGTTACATGTTCAGTCAACACACAAAATGTCCAGTAATGACAAAACAAACCTGTATCTGTAATGTGATCTTCATAAGCACACAGTCCCACACGAGTCGTCCACGAGTTTGTGTATTATAAAACACATTTAGTTGGTCTCCACAGTCTCTTCAAGAGAATTGTGAATAGGTCTGTGTTTAGAGAGTATAGCTTTTCACGTCCAATAATTTTGATATTGACACTACATTAGAAGTTTGATTACGTAAAGTGCCGTGAATCAGCAGAAAGAAATTTTTCAGTATTTTATATTATCTAATACAGACGTTACTTCAAAAAAGAAGATGATTACGTCCTACGCGTCATGCATTTAGCAATGCATATTAACCAATGACCTAAATTCTGCTAAATCACTGGTTGTCCTGGCTAGCTCAGGCAACCCATTCCATGCTCTAATAGCACTAGGGAAGAAGGAGTGTTTTAACAAATTTGGGTATTTTATTAGCTTTTGTTTTTGTATTTGAGGATTATGGTTCAGTGTTTTATGTATTATTGCTAATTTACTTTTGAGTCTTCTATCCTGAAAGCTTTCTAAATTTAATGATTACTGTAGTCAAATGTGAATATTCGTTTGTTATGAATCTCACTGCTCTATTTTGTGTCTGTTCTAGTTTCTTAATGTTTTCTTGAGTTGAGGGGTCCCAAACAGAGGATGCATATTCTATTATTGGCCTAACCAAGGTTAAATAACATTTTAGTTTTATGTTCTTATTTGATTTATAAAAAAATTCTTTTAATAAATCCTAATGCTTTGTTTGATTTTTGATAGTTTCACCAATATGGGGATTCCATGACAGTTTTTCATTTATTATAACACCTAAGTATTTTGCGTTTTGAGACTGTGTTACTGGTTTACCTTGAATAAGATAAGTGGAATTAATTTGTTTTAGTTTTTTTGTTACACTTAATAAATGACATTTATTTTCTGGGTGGAAAGACATGCTACTATTTGATTCCCATTTCTGTAATTCATCTAATTCTCTTTGTAAACTTTCTGTGTCTTGTGTTGTTTTTATTGTTCTATATATTATGTAATCATCTGCAAATAATCTGACTTTTGTTCTTGAACTAATGCAATTTGGTAAATCATTTATGTAAATTTAAAATAGTAGTGGACCTAAAACTGTTCCTTGAGGTAAACCTGAGTTCACTGTTATTTGTGTTGATTTAGAGCCATTTATTATTACAGTTTGTTCTCTCGATATCAGAAAATCTTTAATCCACTGATGTAATGGACCATCAATGCCAGAATATTTTAATTTTTAAAGTAAATTATGGTGATGAACTTTGTCAAAAGCCTTGGAAAAATCTAGTAAGATAGCATCTATTTGCTCACTGTCATCTAAACCTTTTGAAAAAACATCAATTAGTCCTATTAGTTGTTTTTCACATGATGTACACTTCCTATAGCCATGTTGGTATGGAGTAAGGACATTATGTTTGTTTAAATGGTTTATGACGTTGCTACATATTATGTGTTCTAGGATTTTACTTGTGATGCTGGTTAGTGAAACTGGTCAGTATTTTCCTGGATCAGATTTTTCTCCTTTTTTTAAATACGGGGATGACATTAGCTTCTTTCCAGTCCCTTGGTACTCTGCCTTGGTTATGATATGCCTGAAAAAGTATTTTGAACACTGGTGCTAGGCTAGCTCATTGCTTAGTTCTTTGATGAATCTAGCTGGAATACCATCAGATCCAGATGCTTTATTCGGTTTAATGTTTGCTAAGTTTTTAGAACCCTTTTCTTGTACTTCTATATCTCCTATGTTGTCTACTTGGTTCAGAAGGACGAGCGTTGCCACTCGTTACACCTGTTTATTCCAAAAAAAAAAAGTTGAGGAAGTCTCAAAAAATAGAATTGAATCAACAAAAAAAAAATTGGTGAAAAAAAGGTCTTGCTAATGAGAAAGCAACTATTGATCAATCTAGTAAGTTAATAAAAACTAGACTCCTACTACATGCCATACACAGAGCTAACAGAAGGAATCCGCAATCTGTCTAGCGGTAGCTTCATTTCTAGAAATTTTAAAACTAATATATCAATGAGTTACAGTTTCAGCCATCGAGACTCCATCACAACACACAATGTCCACTAATGACAAACGTCTGTCATTATGTAGTCAGGCTAACATCACTATCAGGTCTTGTTAAAACGAACGAGTATTTGGAATGTGAATTTCATAAACACACAATGCCACAAGGGTCCCCCACGAGTTTGTGTTATAAAACACATGTAGTTCGTCTCAACAGTCTCTCGAATAGAGGCGTGATGAGGTCTGTTTCCTTGTTTAAAGAGTCTCGTTTTCATTGCCAATAATTTGAGATTGACACTACATTAGAAGGTTGATTACGTAAAACTCCGTGAATCAGCAGAAATAAATATTCAATAGGACAGGCGTTGTCACTCTTACACTTGTGATCTACATCGTGTTCAGATATTTGTTAAGAATATTACACAAAAAAAAGAAAGGGAAAAAAAAAAGGGGGGGGGGAGATGTCTAGAAATATATTTGGATATTTGTAATCTTGTAGTATAAAGTAAGTTTTATAATTCAGTGTCCTTGACATTGTCTTTCAACATTCTTTTTATTTGGCCACGTTTTTTTCTTAGGTTAGGTTTTAGGGCTTTACATTTCTCCACACCGCTGACATGTCCATAACAATGTGACTTTACTTGATCAGTGTTCTACCAAGTAGACATTTTGAATGTTAAAATCTCTACTTGGTTTGTCAATCTGAACATTGAATGATATTATTATTACATTGTTTTAAAAACTGCGAATTAAATATTTGGTTTTAAATGAGACTCCATTCGTTTTGTGTCTCTGTAGGAAAAGTGATAATTAAGAAAGGCAAAATAAGCAACATAAAAAGTTATTTTTTGTAATATAAATTCCTCCTTTATGATGTCGATGGAGATCCACAATTTCTTGCAATTCTTGAACAATGCTTTAAGTCTTTCCAGTGAAGTTGCACAATTAATTTCTTCTATTACAGTCCCGCTAATCTTTAAATATGCACGATGCGTTAAATATACATGGACTTCATTCTTTACTGTTAAAAACAAATTGTGTGCATAAAAACCCGCTGAAAGTGTGCTCATAAAATGATTATATTTTGAAAAAGTATAACGATGAAACCAGGGTTTTCATTGTGTGACCAATTACGTAGTATATTTTTTTTTGCCCAAAGATATGCACAAACGTCTACTATTAGGAAAATCGTTAAAGCCAATATCGAAATATCTGTTCAGTGTCCTGGTTACACTTTGAATGTAGTTTTAGTTCCAACCATGAACACGCTAATAAAAAAGAAATTGTTTTAAAACAACTTTTTCTTAACTCATAATGGATAATTACAATAGGTCTTAATAACACACAAATCAGAAAAAAATAAATTTTAAATACGTGTGATAGAAATATTAGATTAAATTTTGTAGAAATAAGTACTTCATCATTGGTATATACTTAACAATCAATGTCTAAACTATTGCGAGGATACACGGGTATATGTGTACTTACATGTGTACATAAGTATTTATAATTACAAAACATTTTACTTTATTCTCAATATTTCCACTGTAAATAAAGTAGATGTTAGCTTAGTAAATGAATTCTCAGGGTCTATGAGAGAACAAGCGACTTAGAGGCTAAACGTAGTACGACATGACTTGAACTCATGTGCCTGATCAAATATAGGATTGAAATAAAAACTGGTCAGTAAAAAAAAACAACCTATCATCAAGCGGTCCATCTCATAATTACACGAAAACTAGACTCATTAACAAGCTGTATGTGTTTTTATTAGCTGGATAGAACATTTCGTGCAGACACAGTAGATGACAGTTAAAAAGTACAAGCATTAAATAAATTGTTAATTGTTGAATTCATTTCAAGAAACAGTCAAGTGAAAAAAACGTGTTACTGGTTATACTAACATATATATTAGTATTTAAGTATAATGACTCTTTAATGAAAGTTTAACCAATCAATGAAACAACAAGAAAAAAAAAAAAAATTTAAGTCCAAAAAAAAAAAAACTTTTGCTCTTCTAGCATCTTACTAGTATAAGTATAAGTATAAGTATAGGTATAAGTATAGGTATAAGTATATGTATAAGTATAAGTATAGGTGTAAGTATAAACATAAGTATATGTATAAGTATAGGTATAGGACCGTATAGGTATAGGCATAAGTATAAGTATAGGTACCGGTATAAGTATAGGTATAAGTATAGGTATAAGTATAGTTATAAGTATAGGTATAAGTATAGGTATAAGTATAGGTGTAAGTATAGGTATAAATATAGGTATACGTATATGTATAAGTATAGGTATAATTATAGGTATAAGTATAGGTATAAGTATAGGTATAAGTATAGATATAAGTATGAGGGTACCGGTATACGTGTAAGTGTAGGTGTCAGTGGGTGTTTACAAAATACGTTTCTTAAATTTATTTTTATGTATATTCTCTTTTTATAATCTGTTCAAAGTAAAACCTTCAATTTGTAGTCATACTAATAATTATTTTCATACATTGTCATCCTGTGACGTTGCACAATTAAAAATCAATCATAAAATATAACCTCATAGATTGTGTTTATGAGGTTGTCCTCATTAGACTTTTTTTAGTTGCATTTATTCTTAACGGTTACTATTCAGAAATTAATTCCATTAACATATTTTAATATAGGCAAGTTTATAGAAAATTAAGTGTAATGTAATCTATTTTTATCCTGTTTTAGCAGATAATAAAATAAAATAATTGCCACTTTCATAAAAATACTTTCCAGTCTGATCTGATACACCAGTTGTAAAGATATACATTGCATTATTCTAACACACGTCTAACAGCTAGACGAACAAATTTAACACTTACACACAAAATGGAATTGAAGGTGCAGTTCAAGTACATCACCCAACAGGCAGACATAAAGATTTCCATGCCTATGTGATGACCTTGGGACAGCAGGATGGACGTGGTCATTGTTGGTAGCCAACCAATCGTAAAGCCAATGACTATTGACCCGATGGTACGTACAGCTTTGAAATGTCTCCGACACTGAAGTGCACTTTTGTATTTTGTCTCAGTCCAGGCCGTTGAAGTATTCTTCTCAGTCAAGTTTTGTAAGTCAAACAACGCAAACCTCTGACTTATCTTAAATAATGTCTCTGGTAAGACTTGGACTTTTGGAGCCGCAGAATCGTTTGGTTTGGTTCTATCACTATGTACGTACTTCTCTGTTCTTCTCACCCATCTTCGAATTTCCAAGAAAATTAAAACGTACAGAATGTAACTTAGCAAAACAGGTAATAGAATTAAAGTATATACTGTTAATAAATTGAATTTATAGAAATTTTGAGTTATGTATGCAATTATGTCTCCATTAAAGCAAATGTCATAGTCAGTATTTCTGAGACCTTGTGATGGTACGCTAAAAAGTACAGCAAATGAACCGAATGGCACAAACCAAGCCAATGCAGTCATGATATATCCAATTTTATCTGAAATTACCCGATACCTCGTTGGACGAGAGATGGCCAGATACTTATCAAGAGCCATGCTAAAGATATGATTGGCAGCCACGCAGCCTAAAAACGCGCTGTAGCTTTGCCAGATTTTGAACATTGGTAATCCCAGAGTCCACTTTCCGTTGGCTATCCACAATAAAGTTCCAGGTGGTGTTGTGAACATACTGAGCAGTAAATCAACAAGTAACATAGATGTCATTATGATCCTTGTGATGTTGTTTTCATTGGACAAAGGTCTCTTAAAGCGTAACAGTGCTATGAACATTGTAAGGTTTAAAAGAAAGGTGAAAACTGCTATCATAGCGCCGATGACTGCAAAGAAAACAATGGCATGTAAGTTGTTAGAAATTGTATTCCTTGATATTCCTTGTGTGGGCAAACACTGTGTCATATTCAATGAACTGTTATTCTCCATTTGTGACGAATGATATACAAGTACACATTGAATCGAATACAATGCAAGTCTAATAGCAATGTACTAGTGTCAGTTGCTAGTTTATAAGCTATGAGTTTACCTTAAATCATCCAAGGTTATTTTCTGAATGTTATTGCTTCTTCTACACCATGCGAATGCTTTTTTTATATCCAAAGCTAATTATGTCTATCACAGGAGAGCCACTCTACAACAGTCTGATTGCTGCTTGCAACTATCTTCGAGAGCATCTTTTGCTGATTCAACATTTATACCGTAACATTTATTGCTCTGATCTAGCTTATCCTAGTATAACATAGATCAATAGAAACAAAAATACAAACATCAAACGCTGCAAATATAGGCTTGTTTACAGTCATTGCTTGATATTTAAATCTTACTATAAATCAGAAGCGACCATAGGAGGTGGCGAGTGGGGGCCTGGGAAGCCCACGATGAAGACAATTTTCTGTCTCAGTCAGCTCATAATACAAATATTCGTGGACCTGATATGTCACTCGCCCATTTCCCCGCGCATTTTAAGGCCGCCCCTGTATAAAAAGTATCTTTAAAAATTATAAATCAGGATTTTTCAAATATATTTTATGTTAATAATGTTCACACCAAGGCATTATCTATGTAACAACAATCTGAATTTTGTTACTGTAGCTGTTACACTTTGAATTGAATATATAATAATGATAATCTTGTAGTAATAAGGTAACAGTAAAAACAATAAAAGATATACAATTTAAAAATAGTCAATATAATGGACAATGTCATGTCTATGTAGACTAACACGTTACTGTTGTTTCAATCAAGAAACTGTTCACTGTAGAAGGAAACCTGCTTACGCCTTAACCTAGGTATGAATATGTTTTTTCATTTCATTTTGAGAATATTCAATAGTTGACCTTGATTCAAGTGTGGATGCTCTCTTATTGTAACAAACACAAAACTTTTGGTTATTTACAGTTTGTACACTTAATTTAAAAAAAGTAGCTGCTAGCAGAAGCGATCAATCTGGTCAGGTCCCAGTCCAGTATTTCTGTACAACTTGTAGAACATAAGCCTAAAAAACATTTCGGAATCACACATTAAAAAAACACTGGGTTATGATTTAAATATGCTGAAAGTTTAGTTAAAAAAAACACACTTTGAACAACACATAGTAAAAATGCAACACTTTAAACACCAGGCATTGAAGTGTTGGTTTCCTACAACGCTTGAAACATTAGTTTTGGTTCTATCAGTTATGATGTTTAAACAATTGTGTACAGTTTACATTTTGATAAAATATCAGAAAGACCAATACAAATAGCTTTTATCTTTTTTACAATTTGACATTTATTTAAATGACATCAATATTATTTGTATCTGTTTGGCATATGGACGCGTATAAATTTTGTCATCAGTTGTGCATATAGGATCTAACTCTTTCTAATTCACTCTCTCTTTCAATATCTATCTACCTCTCTATTTATCTTTTTCTCTATCTCTGAATCTTTATTTTGCACACATTATCCCGTGAAAATGAAATTGTCATTCACCAAATACTCAAACCTAGATATAATAATCATTACAGTAAACATATACATCTCACTTTAGGTTAATGCACACTATTTAAAATTCCGTATTTGGTACATGGTTTTTTTTTTTTTTTTTTTTTTATTTCTTTCAATCCAGAATTTAATTTCTGCCCAATAAGAACAAATGACAAAATTTCTAAAAATAAAAAAAAATCTTTAGGGTTTATTGGAGGACATTTTAAAATAATCAATCAGGAACATAAAACTGAAGTGGTACAATAGAATGTCGTTTATCCGATTAATTGGAAACGGGTCACGGATAATCGATCGTCCGGATAACCAACTGCAGAACATTATAACGGTTTATTTCAATAGAATGAAAATTCATACTTTCGCTGCATATCTGCAAGACCACTTAGATACCGTACTGTAAAAAAAAAGTCCGGATATTTAATGTTCTGGTTAGCTGACGTCCAGATAAACAACGCTGTATTGTACTGAACCTTGATTAGACCAATATATATTGGATCCTTCAATTCAATTACAACAGATTAAAACTAGAGCCGTGACATTTGTAACAAATAGATAATCACAATTGACTAGAGTAAATAAAATCAATAAATTTTGAGAAACTTTAGAACAGAAGACTAAAAAGCAAAGTATCAATAATACATAAAGCATTGAACCCTTACTTATAAATACAAAACCAAAATCTAATAAAATACCCTGAAAGACGCAACTATTACAGCACATTCTTATTGCACAAGCTGGGACAAAATTAAATACTCAAAATCTCTTGGCATTGTAATCAATGGAAAGATACCACAGAAGAATCACAGAATACCCATTTTGACGAAATGGTGTTCCTTCTTCCCTAGTGCCATTAGTGTATCGAAAGGGTTGCCTGAATCAGTCTAGAAAACCAATAACTTAGCAGTCTAAGCCTCTAATTAACACGCACGACTACGACTAACACTTGAATGCGTGGAGGCATAATTATCATCTGTTTTGAATGAACGTCTGTGATATATAAGATAATTTAGACGATTTAGTGTTTATTAAAGAAATTAAAATGGATATAAACTATTGCATTAGCCTTTTATTATTTTACTTTGCTCAAGATTTGTAAAATCCAAAGATCATTTCTTCATTAGGGAAGTAAGCATAAAAGTTTATTCAGAGATTTTCGAACAAATTTGACACGAATACAAAGCAAAAGATTGAGGGTTGAGTTTAAACAAGCAAACCAGCTGGTTGTTAGAAATATTGCCATGGTTATGTAATATCCTTGACACGAAAGAATGTAGATAATCAAACATGGAAACCAGCAGACAGTGAAGCTTACTACGATTGAGGCTATCGTGCGAATAGCTTTTAAGTTTTGACGGCATCTAATTGAACTGTTACCCTTCAGTTCACTACTTGCTCGTTGCTGATTTACCGCAGAAGATCCGGCCAAATCCGATGACAACTTTGTGAAATTTATAATTAAAAGTATTTTTTGGCCAATAGCACGAACTGCCTTCCGTACACATCTCCTACTTTGAGACTTGTGATGTTTCACGTCTTTCTGAGTTGGCCTTGTCTTTCTTTTGTACCATTTGCGAATCTCAATGTAAACCAAGACATACAGAACGTAGCTTAGCAGCAACGGAATAAAAACTAATGTGAAATCTAATTTCATATGCACACTGAAGAACAACTTTAAAATGTAGATCTCCAGCTTCTCAATGTCGTTGTCCTTGTCATCTTCGCTAACAACTTGTCCAGGGAGACTGATCGAAATCAAGAGAACAAATGTCGGTACTAGCCATGAAAGTATTATTACAATATATCCAATTTTATCTGGCAACACTCTATATTTTGTAGGATGGCAGATGGCCAGGTATTTATCGAGAGCCAAGCTAAATATATGACAGGCAGACACACAACTCAAGATGGTACTGTATCCTAGCCAACTATTGAACATATATATCCCCAGCGTCCAGTTTCCGTTAGTTATTAGTAAAATGATTCCTGGAATAGACTCCGCCAATGTAATCAGCAAGTCATTAACGGCCATAGAGATGATGACCTTCCGTGTGAATCTTTTCTCATCATCAGAACCTTTGGCACGGCAGCACAAGGCAGCGATGACTGCAACCCCTAAGAATACTGTGAACACAACAATGAGGAAAGCAACTACTGAGATAATAACAATAATGTACAAGTCCTTAGTAATATGTGAGTCGAATCTAAAGGTAGAGCAGTTAGTCAAGGCACACAATGACGCATTCTGCAAGTCTATCCACATGTTGGATCAACCAGTCTTCACCTATTCGCCTTCTCTAAATAGTTGAAATGGAATATAGAATGAACTATAAAGTGTGTGAGTCCAGAAAAATAGTTTTTTTACACCGTCTAAAGCAAGATTTCCGCTACAGATTTAATGGGTATTTGCTACTTTCAAACGGCTTCATTGTCAATTTGAGCACTATAATTAGATCAGAAAATATGTTATTAAATGACGTTGTTACTCATGAAAATCATTTTAAAAACAAACATTCGTGACATGCTAAAATGGATTATCGCCCTTTTCAAAATTGTCAACATTTCCTACCATTACCATTGTTTTTGTATTGATCAGTATCAGTACTGTGGCCATTAGCTAACCATTTAGTCACGTGATAAACACACCAGAACCACTCAGCTGATTGCAATCTAAAAGTAAACATGAACATACTAATTTTATCTATTTGCATTGATCAATTGCTTTTACCATTGTGTCTTGTAGGTGAAGTTTTGGAGAAACATAAAGCTGAAAACCAATTACAAAACTAAAAGTTTTCTAACTTCATTGGGCCAGTGATGGCGAGATCCACCACAGGCAACTATGCATACATATGTTGAGTAACTAAAACGCCAAATACAAAATTAAATCAGTTAAAACTCTGGGTAGACTACGAGATCAGTGTGCTAAAAAATATAATTTCAATATTTCTGATTAATGAATGTTTCTTTATATATGTAAGGTCAATAAATGCTTCCAGAGTTTTAAGGGTAGCGATGGAGTGCCGCCCATGTATACGGAGAGCTAGGCTAGTCCCATAAGAGTTTCCAATATTCATGTTTGTACATTACTAGAACATAAAGTACTGTACTATTGTTTTTATGATTTCACAATCTTTAACATCATTTAACGCTTATGTTGAGTATTTACAAGATTATCTGGTATCTTCACATAAATCAAAATCTTATAATCAATATTATTATAAATTTGATTTATTCGAGGCTTGCTAAACTATTTAGGCCTACGTAGTACAATTATGCATATATAGGCGTTAAGAAAAGCTTATTTTGGAGAATATTACATAGCGGACCTCCTGTGGGAAGTTACAGCACTCCCTTTGGATCCCATAGCTGGTCCTCATTAGGACATCCCCCCCTCACGCCACTGAAGGTACATTCGTGATCTTTCAAAAAAACGGATCGTTAATTTCACATCTTCTGATGGTCCCTGGGTCAAATCTGTTGATGTGAATGAGATGCACTGAAAAACAAATATTGCAGGAGATGTAGTAGTGACCTAAATTTCACTTAAGAGGTTGACTACTTTGTTCTGCTTCTCTTTTCTCTCTCTCTCTCTCTCTCTCTCCCTCTCTGTCTTTCTCTCTCTCTTTCTCTCTATTTATTTTAATTTCGATGGTACCCTGGTTGTTTAAAATGTGCTCTGTACTGTCGCCCCCCCCCCCCGCTATCCCCTCCGTACTGTGGTAAGTTTGGGCTAGGATGTATTAGTCTTTACTATTTTAGGACCATCTGAAACAATAAAAATAAAACAAGTGCGATTCTTATTTTAGATAAATCTATTTAGAAAAAAAAGTTGGAATGGGGAGTTTACAAATTCTATAAAAGAGCACTTATTAGACAAATATTTTTAATGAGCATTACAAAACGTATTTTCCAAAATCAAAATATACACGCAATGTTTGAATAGTATATGGTGATAGTAGTAAATATGATACATTTATTTATAAAACTTTTATTCTAAAAAGCAATTGGTCTAGCAAACATTTACTCTGTTTATTCATGTCTGATACAAATAAGTGAAACGAAGATTACACATCTTCGCAAACTGAATGCAAATAAACATTGACTTAATTGGAACATATAAAAGCGGACTTTTTTCTGTTTGTGCAAGTATTCAACTATTGACAGTTTGGATAAAAATAACAATTGCAATCTGAAAACTTGTTGACTGACATTTTGTTAACAAAGAAGTTTTTTAACAGCTTTTCTAACAAATTTTACCCCGAGACACAAAATAAGGTTTACGGTCGAGTTCATATTGACTAACCAAATTACGAAGAGAAAAAGATGAATAGATATTTCGTAACCTCTAAATATGAGTGAATAGACGATGACTTGTAAACACCAGAAGAGAGTAAAGCTGACAACGATGGATGCTAACATGCGAATAGCTTTTAAGTTATTTCTAGAACGACCAATGGAACGAGACTTGACATTGTACAGTTGAAATGGTGTGCTGGTGATGAATCGAAACACAGAAAATCTTTCACTCATTGTATAAATCCTGCGCGATACGTCATTAGCACCAAGGGAGGCTTGTGTTTTTCTCTCTAGACGAAGCGATTTATTTGATCTTTTTATCCACTTTTGTATAGCTCTATAAATTAATAAGTATAAAATATACGTCATTAATAAAGGAACTATAATTATTATATAAAACAACACTAAAGCCACACTGAAGAAAGATCTAGAAATGAAATTAATCAAATTCGCGTTGTTGATTTCCTTATTCTGAAGATTTAAGCCAAGTCCAGGGAGAAAGAGTATTAGTAATAAGATAAATGTAGGTATAAGCCAGATCAGAGCAATTATGATATACCCAATTTTATCTGGCAACAGCCTGTATCTTGTTGAATGACAGATGGCCAGATACTTATCAAAAGCCATGCCTAAAACATGAAGTATAGACACACAGTTCAGAATCGTACTACAGACTTGCCACATTTGTAATGTAGAGATTCCTAAAATCCATTTCCCATTGGTCAGCAGTAAATAAATTCCAGGAAACTGCGTGAGATTAATTAAAAGGTCATTTACAGTCATAGAGGCCATAACCTTGCGTGAGATACAGTTGTCAGTGACACTGGCATTCACACAGCAACAAAGTGCCACAAGAAGAATGACACCTAACAATTCAGTGAAGACGGCGAGAATTAATTCAAACACCGCCACAACAACTAAAATGTTCAAATTGTCGGTTATTTTTGAATTCCAGGAATTCGAGTCTGTTAAATTACTCAATGATAAATTGGCCATTTCTGAGGGTAGTAAAAGTGTTGCTAAACAATAAAACAAGAAATCCAAAAGCCAGTTGATTGAACGATTGTAATGTAAGAACTCCTGAACAAATCGCAACAAATCTTCAAGATACTTTGCAAAAATGTTTTTTAGAACAATATCCTTTTACACGTAACGAAAATCAAATGAACCAACATCATAACTTGATAGATGGTATTAATTAAATTTTAAAAAAATGAATGCCTGTATTTAACTGATTCAAATGTACATGGGTTTGACGTCACGAATATGATTTACAATAGGATGAGCTCAAAGTTATCTCTGGGTGCATACAACAAAGTGGGGGACGTGTGAAAACATAGTCCAACAAAAGGTTGATGTGGTCAATACACTTGATCGGCTGTTCAAACAAAATACTATGATGATTCGTTTTTCAGTCTAAATTTGGAATCACTACAAAACTTAATCATGATCCCAATTTTGCTGGTTAATATATTTTCATTGCTAAATAAGAGCAAATTTATAACTATTTAAGCCAATTATTTATTTAAAGCCATGAGAATTTGAAACCTACGTTGCAAATAGAAAGCACCATTATATATAAAATAATAATAATAAAAGTCCGCACCGAAATAATTCACTGAATTTATGTCGATGATGCCCAGCTGAAAACATATGTAATTGTACAATACGATATTTCATGTAAATTATTTCAGAAGTTGGTTATATAGCTCTTATTTAAAAAAAAAGAAAATTAATAATGTCAGGTAAATTGCACGACCTTTCTATAGGCCTACGATTTTTTGTTAGAATTTTTTGTAATACCATTAAATATAGACAAATTAAATTTTACTAGAAATTATTTTCTTTACAAATGAAACGTTAACAGAATAATCTTCTAACTCCTTTTTGAGCAAACGTTACTCTTAGGCAAAGTATAGGATTAAAAGTGGAGTTCAACATCGCTATGAAACTTGAAATGACAAATATGTCTATAGAGACGTAATGTCCTAGAAGTGTGTTGAGATAGATTACCCAATCTGGACACCAACACATTGTAAACGTAATCACGATAGACAGAATTGTACGAACAGCTTTTAAGTTTTTCTTACTAGCAAATTTTCCCCGACTTTTTGAGTCAACAAAAGTAGGTGGGAATATCCTGAACACCGCAAACCTTTGACTTATTATAAAAATTGTCTCTGACAACTTATTAAAATGTGTGGATATAATACATTCATTATTTCTCTCCTTTTGAGGCAATGGAAGTGATCGTTTGATCCATTTTTTAATATCTAAATAAATTAAAACATATAAAATATAGGTTATTAACACTGGAATTATAGTTAAAGCATACACTAATTCCATGGTGACACTAAAGAATGAATGAGATATGTAATACATAATATTACTTGGATCTAGATCTTTGTCTTCTTTGTTAAGACCTTGTCCTGGAATACTAAAACATATCAACAGTACTGAAGAAGACACAAGCCAAGACAATAAGATAATAATATATCCAGTTTTAATTGGCAACGTTCTGTATCTTGTTGGATGACAGATAGCCAGGTATTTGTCGAGTGCCATGTTCAATATATGACTTGCCGACACACAGCTTAAAATAATACTTCTACCTTGCCAAAGTTTAAAAAGAAATCTTTCTAGTGTCCACTTTCCATTATTTATCAGTAATACAATTCCAGGTGGAGACTGCAGCAGAAGCAATAACAAGTCATTAACAGTCATTGAAATCATTATCGTACGTGTTATATTGTTATCATTATTAGATGACTTGGTATAACAACCCAGGGCGACGATTAGAGTAATGCTCATCAGCACACTGAAGACAACGATGACGGAGACGATTACAGTTATGACGACTAAAACATTTAAAGAGTTGGTCAGTTTGTAATCAGTAAGATAACAGCCTGTTGAATTACACAAATCCGACATCGTTATAATACTATAGGAAGCTTTTTCACTTATCAGGGTTACTTTGAACATTTGACAAAATGAACAATTACAAATGTCTTCTCGCTTTTACTGTGTAGACAGATTTAGATAGGGGAAAAAACACAAGTAGTTTAAATTGCTTTTTGCCTCTCAGATGAAACAAAGTTAACTCTTTCTCCCCTAAATGACGATATTAGCGTTGATTCCACCAGAATGTTGTAAATAATTACGGAGAGAAAGAGTTAACTATCTGTTGAAATGTTTGGTCTCAAAGAAATTCTGTTGATGCCATCACGCCGTACGTTGTTGAGTTCAAATGTAAACTTATCTTTAGACAAAACGTGCAGCCATTACGTCTGATCGAAATACATTTGTTGAACTCTGTTTATCCTTTTCAAGTGTCAACCTTTGATTTAAATTGCAATTTG
Source organism: Biomphalaria glabrata (assembly GCF_947242115.1). Taxonomy (NCBI): domain Eukaryota; kingdom Metazoa; phylum Mollusca; class Gastropoda; family Planorbidae; genus Biomphalaria; species Biomphalaria glabrata. The sequence continues at coordinate 22,229,996 of NC_074719.1, forward strand.
TATCGAGATGAAAATCAACAGACGAATTGGTCTACTAATGAACAAGTCAACACTATGTCACGTGATGCAACCATTACAACGGGCAACAAATTCAAAGCAATGACCAACAAAATCTCTCACAGGTAAAGTACAGTGAATACATTTTATTATATGAAATAATGACCTCAACATTTTTTTATTAGTTAATAGTATACCAAAGTCTTATTATTTCATATTTTTTAATTATTATTATCAACAATTTTGTTTAAATTAGAGTCTTTGTATTATTAAGAGAATATGAAAAGATTTTTTTTTTCAATTTTTTGGAAATATCATGGGTGTAGACAGGATTTTTTTTCCAGGGGCGTGTAGTTTTTAGGAATTGGGATGTTTTCCCTTTGCTTAAACAAACACACAAACACACACGTATATAATTATATGTTTATAAGCAATCTTTTTTTTCTAACGTCTTTTGTACACTAGAATAGGTTCTTTATTTAGTTAATGAAACTACAGTAGAAACCACTCCCTTTCTGATTCGCGGGTCAAAGGTCACATCACTCCCCTCAGTGGGGAAACAGGTCACACCGATCCCCTAGTGGGGTCCGGGACAAAAGACCAGAAAGATGAATATCAATCGTTGACATTTACCATAAAAGAAATAACGTATACAAAATTTGTACCAGACAGACAGACAAACGAACAGATCGTCAATATAAGTTTTGTAAAGACTGAATGACAATATTGCATCCAAGTGAAATTAAAATTAAGCCAGTGATGGCGAATCCTGTTGGCTAAATAGTATATTTCATAAGTTGAGGAACTAAAACGCCAAATACAAATTTAAATCATTTAAACTTCTGGATGGACAAAAAATATAATTTCAAAATTTCTGATTAATGAATGTTTCTTTTTATATGTAAGGTCAATGGATGCTCCCAGAGTTTTAAGGGTAGCGATGGAGTGCCTTCCATGTCCACGGAGAGCCAAGCTAGTCCCATAATATATTCATGTTTGTACATTACTAGAACATAAAGTACTGTACTTTTGTTTTTATGATTTCACAATCTTTAACATCATTTAACGCTTATGTAGTATTTACAAGATTATCTGGTATCTTCACATAAATACAAATCTTATAATCAAAATTATTATAAATTTGATTTATTCGAGGCTTTCTCAACTATTTAGGCCTACGTAGTACAATTATGCATATATAGGCGTTAAGAAAAGCTGATTATGGAGAATATTACGTAGCGGACCTCCTGTGGGAAGTTACAGCACTCCCTTTGGATCCCATAGCTGGTTCCCATTAGGCGCGACGTTCCAGTACCACCTCATCGTGGTCGCCGCGTGAACACTCCGCTCTTTGGGAGTGGCCAAGGGTACTGGTTGCTTGCCGCTGATGAATGAGCAGCCGGCAAGTGTAAAAGGAACTTAAAGGGGTTATGTCCAGCCCCCCCCCTGTGGGGCTCCGGGGCAACGGTTAGTAAGAGACTCACGGGTTCTCCGAAAAGCGGATAGCGCTGGACACCAACTCAAGGGTTGGTCGGGTTCTCCTGGGACTCGGCTGATTCGCGGGTCTCTCTTCGGGCAAAGACTGGACTGACTGGCGCGGCCTTAGCGGGCTGCGTCGGGCGGACCGGTTGGCGTCCACGAGCTAGGCTCTATCTAGCCCGTTCCCTGGCGCGCTAGTGGAGGAATCCGCCGCGACCAATGGCAACTCTGACACTAGGAATGTCGAGAAACGCGCGCCGCCCCACTCCTGCCTTGCAGGAAACTTATATGCCAATCTGTGGCGGTGATTGCTTGGGCAGGTCTCTGCCTTGCCCTTAGTGGCGACACAAGTATAGGCCATGCACGCTGCTGCATTAGAGCAGTAACTAAGGCCGCCAACTGCCTTAACCATACAACCATGATTGGCACAGACTCAGAAAAACGCGGGCACGAGCAGACCCGAACAGGCTCCGTGCGCCGGGTAGTGGGCGTCAGGCCTGGACACGAAAAGTCAGCTACTAGTCGCCCCGCGACCTCGATGAGGGGGAATTTGTCAGGTCGTGAAAAGTTAGCCAAAATTCCTCCACCTAAGTCCTCTTCTCAACGAACACTGCATTCGTACCTCCTTCGGAGGTCCGATTCGAACAAGGTTGATGGAAGTCTGCCACAACCTCCTGCGGACCTAGATACACCGCAGGCAAATATGACTGGAAGCGAAATAGTGACGGGAGCCTCCGGCCCCCAAACAACCCAAACTGACACTAGTGGGACCCAACCCACTCCAGGGACTAAGTCCATAAACACAAGGTCCCTCCTGATCTTACAAATTAACATCTGCGGGGTCATCCCAAAGGTGTTAGAGCTCTCAAAACTCCTTCACGAGAGGGCAATAGACGTGGCTTTATTACAAGAGACACTAACTGGCAAACGCAATGCCAGTATTACCGGTTATACTGCATTTAAGTGCAAATGCACAGACTGCCGGGGGCTTATCACTTATGTACGCAACAATCTGGTTGCTACACAAGTCCCCGGTCCACGAGTGCATGGGCGTACCGACGCCATCACCCTCGAAGTACATAAACTCGGGCGTAAACTCACGGTAACTAATCTGTACAACCCCCCCAAGCATGAAATTAGTCTCGAATATGACTGTACTAATATCAATACTCACAACGTCATCGCAGGAGACTTTAATGCTAAGTCTCAGCAGTGGGGCTATGATTCATTCGACTCGTCGGGACACAAAATTCATGAACTTCTAAATAATTCTAATTTGTTCTGTCTGTAAAATAAACATACTCCCCCAACTCTATACCATACCGGAAATGGCAGCCAATCTAGATCAGACCTTACTCTAATCACAGCTAATTTAGAATCACATACTCAGTTTCAAGTCCTAGATGACATTGGAAGTGACCATAGACCCATACTAGTCACAATTGCCCTCTCAGAGGCCAGTGGTGTAACCCCAAAAGCCCCGCCTAGATGGAGTTACACCAAGGCGAACTGGCCAGCCTACGAGGCAGCAGTCGACACTGCCCTTATGAATATTGCAGTGGAGGATACGGACGTTGACATCATATACGGCGAAATAACAGCAGCTATGTTGGGTGCGGCCAAGAGGTTTGTCCCGCGGACTTATCCTGGCGTAAGGCAGAAACGCGTGTGGTCTAAGGAATTGAATAAGCTGGTCCTGAGACGTAAGCGAGCCCGGAGGCTTGCTGAACGGAAGGGTACCCCTGAAATCCGGCGGGAGTACAATCGGCTCTGTAGAGCCACGAGTGAACTGGCCCAACGCGTCCGGTCGGACCATTGGAACGCTGCCTGCGCCGGGATGGATCTTCGGGATACCTCGAAAGCCTGGCGTCTTCTGCGAAACCTAGAGGCCAAAGACACAGCGCGAACGGCTGCCCCTCTATTGTCACCCAGAGGGCCGGTCTCGACGGTAACCAAAATGGCCGGCTTGATGAATCGACATTTTGCTAAAATCAGCAAGCCCGAAAAGAAGTCTGCCATGTCCAAAGCCCTCAACAAAGAACGTAAGAGGCTCGAGAGGGAGCTAGATGAGCCGGAAAGCCAAGCAACGTGCAACGCGCCCTTCTGTCGTGCTGAGCTGGACAGAGCGATAGCTAAGTGCAAAAACCGAAAAGCTCCGGGGCCAGATAAGGTTACCCCTGAGATGGTAAAACACCTTGGGGGCATTGCGAGAGATAAACTCCTGGAGTTTATGAATCGAACCTGGGCAGAGTCCAGACTGCCCGGGGCCTGGAAGAGTGCTGTCATTGTGCCAGTCCTTAAGAAGGGAAAACGTGGAGCCCTACAGACCCATTTCACTAACCTCAACCCTTGGCAAAGTTGCTGAGCGAATGGTTAACGAGCGGCTAGTTTGGTGCTTTGAGAGTGCCGGTATCCTGGCGCCAGAACAGGCCGGCTTTAGGGCAGGCTTGAGCCCGATCGACCAGGTCACGACATTCGCACAGAAGGTGGCCGACGGGTTCCAGAGGTCCGAGAGCACATACGCGGTGTTCATAGACCTAAAACAGGCTTACGACCGTGTGTGGAAGCAAGGCCTCTATCTTAAGCTAAGAGCTATAGGTGTGCGGGGAAAGATATACAATTGGATACAATCCTTTCTGTCTGGGAGGAGCACACGTACAAAATACCAGCACTCCCTTAGCAAGCCAAAACAACAACTCAATGGCCTGCCTCAGGGCTCCGCCCTGTCCTGTACACTTTTCATAGCCTTTCTTAATGATTTGCCCAGCTCACTACGGTCCAAAAAACTGCTATATGCTGACGATATTGTCCTCTGGTCAACCGGGAAGAAAGCCGACCAAATTCAGGCGGCACTTCAAGCAGACCTCCATACCATCTCCTCGTATTGCGACAAATGGTAGATTCAGATAAACTTTGCCAAAACGACCTGGTCCCTGTTCAGCCTAGGAATCGACATCCTTAAGGCTTCATTCGAGCTTCAACTCGGTGGGCTGCGACTCCAGCGTGAAAATACGCCAAAATATCTAGGGGTGACCCTGGATAGAAAACTGTCAATGCTCCAGCACGTCCAGGATGTTGAACGAAAAGCCTCGGAGAAGTTAGCGTTACTAAGAAAGCTGGCCAGCACAAAGTGGGGTGCCAAATCTGTGGGGTACAAGCACAGGCTCTACGGTTCATTTGTGGCACCTTTAGGACAAGCCCAACAAACGCTGCTGAAATCCTTACTAACGTGGCACCCTTACATCTTAGGAGGGAGAGGGCAGTACTTACGGCCTACGAGCGCTACAAAAGGGGCGACTCTAGGCTACCCACCTCAATCTTAGTGCGACAGTGGAGAGAGAGGAACCGCATTAAAATGCGATCATTCCTCCATATTGCGGCCAATTTGTCTAACTCAGCTGGACTCTCCACTGATAGAATCCCTATTAGGAGAATTAGTACGTGCCATCCGTGGAGGAGATTGCCGGCCCCACAAATAAACCTGTCCCTGTTAGGGCAAGAGGGAGCCACCAAGAGGCGATTAACACCTGCCATTCTTCAAAATTTGGCATTAATAACCATAAAATCCTACCCATCAAATGCCATATTCTGTTATACCGATGGGTCGGTAATGATGGATCGGGGTATGGGGCCCTTATTGTCTACCCCGACCGGACTGAACCAGATAGGCTCTCTGGTCCATGCGGCTACGCTGCATGCTCCATGGATGCCGAACTCACAGGGATAACTAGGGCGTTCGAGGCCATTAGGGTCCGAATGCTCCAACGCGAGACTAGCGCCACTACGGTGGTGTTGATCACTGACTCTCGCTCCAGTCTCCTAGTTATGGGTGGCGGCGGGGGAGGGTCGCCCGTAATAGAAGAGGCAATCGGCGCCGCAGATAACATCCGCCGAGCTATTGGAGCTGTCGTTTTTATGCAGTGGGCGCCTTCACATTGCGGCGTGAGGGGCAATGAAACGGCAGACGCCCTCGCAAGGGAGGGTGCAATGGCAGCCACACACCTCGAAGCACCAAGCACGTACTTACAAGCAACGGCACAAATCCGAGCACTCATTCATGAGAAGTGGTTAAAGTCCTGGGAGGAATCCGACAAAGCACGTGGTGTCTGGCAGGGCATGCGTCACCCAGATCGCAACGATCCATGGTGGCGACTGAGTAGGTCAGAGCAGTCAATAGTTGCGCAGTGCAGGACGGAACATTGTCCTATTGGGGCATACTTTGCCCGGTTCCGCACTAACTTTGACTCCCGATGCCGTCACTGTGGAGAGAGCGTCGAAACAGTGTCGCATGTCTTGTACGAGTGTCCCCAGCTCCGCGAGCTAAGGGGGGACTTGCCTGTGCAGTCACTCGACTTGTATGGTAGCTATGAGGCACTACGCCGGACGGCTATGTTTCTTGCCAGAGCACTACGGGAGGACTAGTCCTTCCTGCTCTGATTTTTCAATAGGAGTTCATCTCAGGTTCCCATTAGGACATGCCCCCCCTCACGCCACTGAAGGTACATTCCTGATCTTTCTTTACTATTGAAGGACCATCTGAAACAATACAAAAAAAAACAAGTGCGATTCTTATTTTAGATAAATTTATTTAGAAAAAAAAGTTGGAATGGGGAGTTTACAAATTCTATAAAAGAGCACTTATTAGACAAACATTTTTAATGAGCATTACAAAACGTATTTTCCAAAAATAAAATATACACGCAATGTTTGAATAGTATATGGTGATAGTAGTAAATATGATACATTTATTTAGAAAACTTAAATAATAAAAAGCAATTGGTCTAGCAAACATTTACTCTGTTTATTCATGTCTGATACAAATAAGTGAAACGAAGATTACACATCTTCGCAAACTGAATGCAAATAAACATTGACTTCATTGGAACATATAAAAGCAGACTTTTTTCTGTTTATGCAGGTATTCAACTATTGACAGTTTGGATAAAAATAACAATTTGAAAACTTGTTGACTGACATTTTGTTAACAAAGAAGTTTTTTAACAGCTTTTCTAACAAATTTCACCCCGAGACACAAAATAAGGTTTACGGTCGAGTTCATATTGACTAACCAAATTACGAAGAGAAAAAGATGAATAGATATTTCGTAACCTGTAAACATGAGTGATGAGACGATGACTTGTAAACACCAGAAGAGAGTAAAGCTGACAACGATGGATGCTAACATGCGAATAGCTTTTAAGTTATTTCTAGAACGACCAATGGAACGAGACTTGACATTGTACAGTTGAAATGGTGTGCTGGTGATGAATCGAAACACAGAAAATCTTTCACTCATTGTATAAATCCTTCGCGATACGTCATTAGCACCAAGGGAGACTTGTGTTTTTCTCTCTAGACGAAGCGATTTATTTGATCTTTTTATCCACTTTTGTATAGCTCTATAAATTAATAAGTATAAAATATACGTCATTAATAAAGGAACTATAATTATCATATAAAGCAACACTAAAGCCACACTGAAGAAAGACTTAGAAATGAAATTAATCAAATTCGCGTTGTTGATTTCCCTATTCTGAAGATTTAAGCCAAGTCCAGGGAGAAAAAGTATTAGTAATAAGATAAATGTAGGTATAAGCCAGATCAGAGCAATTATGATATACCCAATTTTATCTGGCAACAGCCTGTATCTTGTTGAATGACAGATGGCCAGATACTTATCAAAAGCCATGCCTAAAACATGAAGTACAGACACACAGTTCAGAATCGCACTACAGACTTGCCACATTTGTAATGTAGAGATTCCTAAAATCCATTTCCCATTGGTCAGTAGTAAATAAATTCCAGGAAATTGTATGACATTAATTAAAAGGTCATTTACAGTCATAGAGGCCATAACCTTGCGTGTGATACTGTTGTCAGTGACACTGGCATTCACACAGCAACAAAGTGCCACAAGAAGAATGACACCTAACAATTCAGTGAAGACGGCGAGAATTAATTCAAACACCGCCACAACAACTAAAATGTTCAAATTGTCGGTTATTTTTGAATTCCAGGAATTCGAGTCTGTTAAATTACTCAATGATAAATTGGCCATTTCTGAGGGTAGTAAAAGTGTTGCTAAACAATAAAACAAGAAATCCAAAAGCCAGTTGATTGAACGATTGTAATGTAAGAACTCCTGAACAAATCGCAACAAATCTTCAAGATACTTTGCAAAAATGTTTTTAGAATAATATCCTTTTACACGTAACGAAAATCAAATGAACCAACATCATAACTGGTATTTATTAAATAAAAAAAAATTAATGCCTGTATTGAACTGATTCAAATGTACATGGGTTTGACGTCACGAATATGATTTACAATAGGATGAGCTCAAGGTTATCTCTGGGTGCATACAACAAAGTGGGGGACGTGTGAAAACATAGGCCAACAAAAGGTTGATGTGGTCAATACACTTGATCGGTTGTTCAAACATAAAACTATGATGATTCGTTTTTCATTCTAAATTTGGAATCACTACAAAACTTAATAATGATTCCAATTTTGATGTTTGATATATTTTCATTGCTAAATAAGAGCAAATTTATAACTATTTAATACAATTTTTCAATAAAAAATAAAACCAACTATTTATTTAAAGCCTTGAGTTTTTGAAACCTACGTTGCAAATAGAAAGCACCATTATATATAAAATAATAATAATAAAAGTCCGCACCGAAATAATTCACTGAATTTATGTCGATGATGCCCAGCTAAAAACATATGTAATTGTACAATACGATATTTCATGTAAATTATTTCAGAAGTTGGTTATATAGCTCTTATTTTTTAAAAAAAGAAAATTAATAAAGTCAGGTAAATTGCACGACCTTTCTATAGGCCTACGATTTTTTGTTAGAATTTTTTGTAATACCATTAAATATAGACAAATTAAATTTTACTAGAAATTATTTTCTTTACAAATGAAACGTTAACAGAATAATCTTCTAACTCCTTTTTGAGCAAACGTTACTCTTAGGCAAAGTATAGGATTAAAAGTGGAGTTCAACATCGCTATGAAACTTGAAATGACAAATATGTCTATAGAGACGTAATGTCCTAGAAGTGTGTTGAGATAGATTACCCAATCTGGACACCAACACATTGTAAACGTAATCACGATAGACAGAATTGTACGAACAGCTTTTAAGTTTTTCTTACTAGCAAATTTTCCCCGACTTTTTGAGTCAACAAAAGTAGGTGGGAATATCCTGAACACCGCTGACCTTTGACTTATTATAAAAATTGTCTCTGACAACTTATTAAAATGTGTGGATATAATACATTCATTATTTCTCTCCTTTTGAGGCAATGGAAGTGATCGTTTGATCCATTTTTTAATATCTAAATAAATTAAAACATATAAAATATAGGTTATTAAGAATGGAATTATAGTTAAAGCATACACTAATCCCATGGTGACACTAAAGAATGAATGAGATATGTAATACATAATATTACTTGGATCTAGATCTTTGTCTTCTTTGTTAAGACCTTGTCCTGGAATACTAAAACATATCAACAGTACTGAAGAAGACACAAGCCAAGACAATAAGATAATAATATATCCAGTTTTAACTGGCAACGTTCTGTATCTTATTGGATGACAGATAGCCAGGTATTTGTCGAGTGCCATGTTCAATATATGACTTGCCGACACACAGCTTAAAATAATATTGCTACCTTGCCAAAGTTTAAAAAGAAATCTTCCTTGCGTCCACTTTCCATTATTTATCAGTAATACAATTCCAGGTGTAGAATGCAGCAGAAGCAATAACAAGTCATTCACAGTCTTTGAAATCCTTATCGTACGTGTTATATTGTTATCATTATTAGATGACTTGGTATAACAACCCAGGGCGACGATTATTGTGATGCTCATCAGCACACTGAAGACAACGATGACGGAGTAGAGAACAGATATGACGACTAAAACATTTAAAGAGTTGGTCAGTTTGTAATCAGTAAGATAACAGCCTGTTGAATTACACAAATCCGACATCGTTATAATACTATAAGAAGCTTTTTAATTTATCAGGGTTACTTTGAACATTTGACAAAATGAACAATTACAAATGTCTTCTCGCTTTTACTGTGTTGACAGATTTAGATAGGGGAAAAAAACAAGTAGATTAAATTGCTTTTTGCGTCTCAGATAAAACAAAGTTAACTCTTTCTCTCCTAACTGACGATATTAGCGTTGATTCCTCCAGAATGTGATAAATAATTCGGAGAGAAAGAGTTAACATTTTGTTGAAATGTTTGGTCTCAAAGAAATTCTGTTGATGCCATCACGCCGTACGTTGTTGAGTTCAAATGTAAACTTATCTTTAGACAAAACGTGCAGCCATTACGTCTGATTGAAATACATTTGTTGAACTCTGTTTATCCTTTTCAAGTGTCAACCTTTGATTTAAATTGCAATTTGTATCGAGATGAAAATCAACAGACGAATTGGTCTACTAATGAACAAGTCAACACTATGTCACGTGATGCAACCATTACAACGGGCAACAAATTCAAAGCAATGACCAACAAAATCTCTTACAGGTAAAGTACAGTGAATACATTTTATTATATGAAATAATGACCTCAACATTTTTTTATTAGTTAATAGTATACCAAAGTCTTATTATTTCATATTTTTTAATTATTATTATCAACAATTTTGTTTAAATTAGAGACTTTGTATTATTAAGAGAATATGAAAAGATTTTTTTTTTCAATTTTTTGGAAATATCATGGGTGTAGACAGGATTTTTTTCCAGGGGCGTGTAGTTTTTAGGAATTGGGATGTTTTCCCTTTGCGTAAACAAACACACAAACACACACGTATATAATTATATGTTTATAAGCAATCTTTTTTTTCTAACGTCTTTTGTACACTAGAATAGGTTCTTTATTTAGTTAATGAAACTACAGTAGAAACCACTCCCTTTCTGATTCGCGGGTCAAAGGTCACATCACTCCCCTCAGTGGGGAAACAGGTCACACCGATCCCCTAGTGGGGTCCGGGACAAAAGACCAGAAAGATGAATATCAATCGTTGACATTTAACATAAAAGAAATAACGTATACAAAATTTTCACCAGACAGACAGACAAACGGACAGATCGTCAATATAAGTTTTGTAAAGACTGAATGACAATATTGCATCCAAGTGAAATTAATATTAAGCGAATGAGAGAGGGAAAAGTACATAGCGTAAATGCAAAGACTATTGACACTCCGAATTGATTCTAGATTGATTCTACCTCTCTAATTTTGTTATTAGTTTGTAAGCCAATAAATAAGTCTCTTGGTCGTGTATTAGCATATGAAAGAAATCAAAGTGTCATTGATTTTAAAGACAGCTGGATCGAAAAGTCTCTTGTTTATCTAAAGACAACATGCTCATCACTTTTTTTGTCTTAAAGGCAGTTTTTTATATCCCCCTAACCCACTGGTCAATTTTAAATAATGCCAGGACATGTAAGGACAAAAAATTAAAATTACAGAAGTGGCAAGCATTGGTGAACATAGTATCAAAATGGTTTTAAAATGATTGCACTAAAATGTACTTAGATTTACATCAAAACATGTACTATTTTAATCAATCATTTACAACTAAAAGAAACAATAATGTCCTGAAAGTATCCACACTAACCTCGACAGAAAGGCAATTAATCTTCATTACATAAAACCGTACTATTGCCAGCTATGGGAACGCTGTGAGCATTATTTCCTTCATTTGAAGCTTTTAAAACAATGCATTATTCTGAGGTATCTACAGTGCTTGATCCTTCTTCTCTTCTATTCAAACAGTCAAAGATCAAATTCCCTTTCATCTGCACTTAATTAATGGAGCGCAGCGACTGGTGGAAAAACAAATTAATGTGGGAAATGTTTTAATTGTAATAGATTGAACCTCAAATCACTGTAGTTAGTTTTAGTTTTTTAAGTATTTGGCTAAGCATCTCGTCTCTGGAATTGTCTAATAAATTAGAAAAGCGCTATAAAGATCAATTCAGTCGTCATTTTGTCTTCACTGACATTGAGGCAAGACAGCTGCCAAGCTCTCACAAGGAACGCGCAGCACAGAGCTGAGACCCAAAGAAGACGTACAGACAGAAGTTTGTTGTACAATTTTCTAGCATTCAGTTTTCTATTGGAAATGTTTATTCCACGATGTATCAGTCAATGATAGAGGGAATGAACACTTTACTCGGTGCTATTGAAGTAGTTACCCTAGAGTCATTGCACAATGAAAACATCTAAACAACAAACGTGTCACTTTTAAGAAGAGGACAACGGAATGTTGTCCAACACATTTTTAATGTAAAGATTGTTTCTACAGATTTAAACGAATCAGTACTAGATCTAATAACTGCAGGTTGATGCCAGTGTGTCATGCCTTCCAATACTGGAGTTAAATTCGTTAGAATTTTGGTTTAGAGTCCGTTCAATAACTGTCTCTTGTGTCTCAAAATAAAACAATTTATCCAAACTTTTTAAAAAAGAATGTCGTCTAATTATAGGGAAATTGTTATATGTAGGCCTACTTTGTTCTAACACTAATAAACAAGTTCAATATACCTTTACATACAAATGAACCTAATACAGATTAGGCACTATTTGTGTTGGACAAAGCAATTTCATAAGTCCTGTTCGAGCAAATTTTACTCCAAAGCAGAGAATGAGATTAAACGTGGAGTTTAAAATGGCTATCCAGCCTGAAATGAGAAATGTCACCAGAGAAACGTCATGGCCTAGATGTGCATGGAGATAGATTACCCAATCTGGACACAAACACACGGTAAAAGTAATGACAATAGACAGAATTGTACGCAGAGCTTTCACATTTTTCCTACTACGGAACTTTCCACGACTTTTGGACTTCCCAGCTAAAGTTGGTTGTAAAGTCCATGTGAAGCGGAACACCGCTGACCTTTGACTTATTATAAAAATTGTCTCTGTTAATTTATTAAAATTTTTGGACACAATACATTGATTATTTCTCTCCTCTTGACTTAATGAAAATGTTCGTTGTATCCACTTTCGTATATCAACATAAATTAAAATATATAAAATATAAGTTATCAACACTGGGGTCATAGTTAAAGCATACATTAGTCCCAGGGAAACACTGAAGAAAGACTGAAAAGTGTAATTAAAAATGTTTCCTGTCTCTTGTTTCCTGTCCTCTGCATTAAGACCTTGTCCTGAGATACTAAAACTTATCAACAGTGCTGAAGAAGGTACAAGCCAAGATAAAAAGATCATAATATATCCAGTTTTATCTGGCAATATTCTGTATCTTGTTGGATGACAGATAGCCAGGTATTTGTCGAGTGCCATGTTCAATATATGACTGGCCGACACACAGCTTAGAATAATACTGCTACCTTGCCAGATTTTAAATAGATATGTTCCAAGCGTCCACTTTCCATTATTTATCAGTAGTATAACTCCAGGTGGAGAATGCAGTAAAGTTAACAATAAGTCATTCACAGTCATCGAAATCATTATCATGCGTGTTATATTCTTATCATTATTAGATGATTTCGTATAACGACAATGAGCGACGATCACAGTGATGCTCATCAGCACAGTCAGGATGACGATGACTGACATGATAACAGAAATGACGACTAAAACATTCAAATTGTTTGTAATTCTGTAATCATAAGGAGAACAAAAAGTTGAGTTACACAAACCAGACATAGTGTTTATAGTGCCAGATTTGTCAGCACACAATGTGATAAACGTTATTTCTTTACCTCGCTAACTGCGTAGACACATTAACACACTTGAGTCAAAATAACACTATTTGTTCAAATATAGAGTTTGAAATAAAATGTAACCCTACATATAGGCCTAACGAAACGTCCGACTTATACCTCAGAGAAAAACACTTTTTAGCAATGTGTTTATTCTTTGATGTGGCAACCAATGCTTTTAATTATGAATTGTATGGAGATGAATATAAAAAAAAAAAAGCTCCCAGGCCGATGGTGGTAATGTCATCTCTACTTGCTGTGACAAAACAATAACAATAGTTACACATATCTATGCGGTATGATCAATGACATTGCACTCTTGTTCTTGTAATGCACTTGTCAGTGTACACTCTGGTTGTTATGCAGCTTTTAGGTTTAGTTTAGGTTGTTATGCAGTATCTAGGTTTAGTCTATGCTGTATTGAAGATTCTATGCTTAATCTTGATTCTATTGCAGTCTTTATGTTTAGTTTAGGTTCTATTGAAGTCTTTATGTTTAGTTAAGGTTGTATTGCAGTTTTTAGGTATGCTTCTTTATGGTGTTTTTTATATTTATTTCGTCTAGGTAGTCTTGCAGTTTTTTGACTTTCTATAGGCATGGGCGTAGCCAGGATTTTTTTTTATCGGTGGGGGGGGGGGGGGTGTTTGGGGGGGATTTTTTTCTCTCCCCCCCCCCCCCTCAGGTTCTTCCTGGAGTTAGTGGGAAAATTGGAGACTTCCCGCCATTGCTAGCAATGGGGTCTAGGGGAGCGCTAGGTGCTTCCCCGCCGCCATGCACTATTTCTGATATTGAAAGCCAACAAAATGCATATTCTGGGGTACCTACAGTGCATTTAATGCTATTAAAAAGTTTTATTTCAAAAACCTAATGTGCTACTCTTACTGTCTAGTACCCTCCCGCGCCGTTCGGCGCATTTGCCATCAAGCTGTTTCCACAAAAATCTGTCACTGGTAATGTCTGAAGCCTCTTCCCACCTGCTCCGAGGACCTCCATGAATGTGTGGCGCCAAGTTGTACTTGGATGTCATCGCGACTCTACTTATGCCTAATTCATTTTGTCCGAGAACATGTCCCGCAAACCTCATGCGACGCTCTGTCACAATCTTACTAACGGGTCGACTCCCAGTTTGGCATAGGATTTACTTGATTTAGACCCGATCTCTATAACTGACTCCTAAAATCTGTCTTAGCCATCTTTGTTAAGCCACATTTAGTGTTTTTCAATTTCGGCAGATGACTATTCACTGCACTTAATTAATTGAGCCCCGCCACTAGTAGAAATATGTAACCTCTCTTGAATACGCTCTTGAATACGAAGTTTTATCATCAAAATCACCTGTTGGCGACTGTTGGGCGTTTTAAACTAAAAAAATCTGGAGTTATGTTGTTGTTTTTTAATTCAAAACCCCATTTAGATACGGTCATAGAATTTAGTAACTGTAGTTTGCTATAGAATAATACTGAATGGAAAGGTTTTCCACCTCAAAACTCTCTGTAGGGCGATTTTAAACTCAATACCATCTGTAGGGGTTTTAAACTTTTAAAAAAGCCATCTGTAGGAGAGAGATTTAAACTCAAAACCCCCAATTGTCTTGGCTACGCTCAAATAATTTTAGTGTGTAATTTGCTTTTTTTTTATATTGAAGAGGTATTTTTTTTTTGGCATCAAACCACTCTGATGGGGGGTTTAAACTCAAAACTCCTTTTGGCAACGCTCATAGATTTCTGAGTGTGTATTTTCTTTTTATGTATATTGAAGATGTAATTTTTAGCTTCACTCCACTTTAACTCCACTGGAGGGAAATTTAAACTCAAAACACCTTTGAATATACTTATAACATGTTGAGTGTATAATTTGCTTTGTTTTTAATATTAAAGAGGTATTTTTTAACTTCAAACTTCGCTGAAGGGGGGCTTAAATTCAAAACTGAGTCAAAACCCATTTAGCTACGCTCATAACATTTTGAGTGCGTAATTTTCATTTTTTTATACCGGATATTGAAAAGGTATTTTTTAGCTTCAAACCCTACTGAAGAGAGGGTGGGGTTAACTCAAAACCCCTTGGGCTATGGTCATAGAATTTTTAGAGAGTAATTTTCTTTTTTCATATTGAAGAGGGGGTTTATCATAAATTTTGTAGGGAGTTTAAAAATCAAAATCTTCATTAAATGTGCTCCTGAAATTTAGGGTATTGTCGTTTGCATTTTTTTTGTTTTGTTTTATAGAATAGGGGAAATTTAAATGCGAAAACCCCTGGTAGGGGGGTTTTAAACTCAAACCCCCCTGGTAGGGGGTTTTAAACTTGAACCCCACTGTAGGGGGTTTTAAACTCGAACCCCTCTGGTATGGGGTTTTAAACTCAAAACCCCCTTGACAGGGGTTTTAAACTCAAAACCCCCTGGTAGGGGGTTTTAAACTCAAAACCTCCTTTGCTCTGCTGGGGCAAGTGATAGTTTAGTATTAAAATCTCACCTAAAATAAAGAAAATCAAAGCAAAAAATCAGTCACTAAATACCGATCCCCCCCCCCCTCCGCAGGGGGGAATTTCATTTCGGGTGGGGGGGGGGGTTGAACCCCAAGAGCCCCCCCCCCTGGCTACTCCCATGCCCATAGGTTGTATTTCTTTCTTTAGGTTTAGTTTAGGTTGTATTTCATTTTTTAGGTTTAGTACAGGTTGTATTGACATGATTTTAGCAAATCATTTATTCATCAATATAACAGTAGTCTAACATTGATTAGTTATAAAGAGAAAAAAACAATCGCTCTATACGTTGGGTAAAAAGGAAATTGTCATTTCAAAAGCTGTTTTAAAGGTTTTCTTGTTTAGTTTACAGAGCTGATTTATACATTAGTCATGTGTCATTATTATGTATTATATAGTCATCATACATTGTTCATGTGTGTGTTACTGTGTTACTCCTCACACAAAGTACTAAATAATTGATTCAGGTATCAATAAGCCATGAGCGCATACAAATTAATACTTTTAAGCTATATATAGAGATTAAAGAAATAGTGGAAGACGTATTAATATAAGAGTTTTAGTAAAATATCTGGTCACGTGGTTAGTTTACATCCTGGAAGAGCATCATTCCAGTTGGGCAGGTTTGTATTTTTTAACTTCTTTTACGCCTCACCTTAAACATCATTTTCTTACGATTAAGATCTGAGTTTGAGAATATTCTTGTAGAGCTAATCTGGAGAATCCAATACGAAACCACTAAAGTAGATTCACGCGAGACCAATCGTCACAGAAGTCCTGAAGACAGGTCTGTACGACGTGACAATGAGCTATTGAACTGCCCACAGGTTGAGACGTCGCAGGTCAGTGTTCAGGCCTTCTAGAACAAATGGTCTGGCTTCACGAGAGACTTAAGAAACCAACACAGTGCCCCGGATGTAAAACTGAATGCGAATTTATTATAAAGATAACAAGCATGAAGTAAACATCGATAATGTGATGTGTATCACGTACTGACCCGATAATGTGATGTGTATCAAGTACTGACCCGATAATGTCATGTGTATCAAGTACTGACCCTATAATGTGATGTGTTTTAAGTACTGACACGATGGTCTGAATTGATTTTAGAATTACTAGTCGACCGGCGGCGTAGTATACGCCGCTATTTTGCAGGGCCGACCTTAGGCCACTGCAACCTATGCGACAGCATTGGGCCCCGTACTTTCACAGGACCCGCGCTAGTTCTAGGTGTATAAATTATTAAATCTTATCTTATCTTATATAATACAGACGTTACTTCAAAAAAGAAGATGATTACGTCCTACGCGTCATGCATTTAGTCATGCATATTAACCAATGACTTAAATTCTGCCAAGTCACTGGTTTTCCTGGCTAGCTCAGGCAACCCATTCCATGCTCTAATAGCACTAGGGAAGAAGGAGTATTTGTACAAATTTGTCCTAGCATATGGGACGAGGAATGTGCCTTTATCTTTGTGTCTTTCAGAGTATTTTATTAAATTTTGTTTTTGTATTTGAAGATTATGGTTCAGTGTTTTATGTATTATTGCTACTTTACTTTTGAGCCTTCTGTCCTGAAGGCTTTCTAAATTTAGTGATTTTACTAAAGGTGTTACTCTAGTCAAATGTGAATATTCGTTTGTTATGAATCGCACTGCTCTATTTTGTGTCTGTTCTAGTTTCTTAATGTTTTCTTGAGTTGAGGGGTCCCAAACAGAGGATGCATATTCTATTATTGGCCTAACCAAGGTTAAATAACATTTTAGTTTTATGTTCTTATTTGATTTATAGAAATTTCTTTTAATAAATCCTAATGCTTTGTTTGATTTTTTTGTAGTTTCATCAATATGTGGATTCCATGACAGTTTTTCATTTATTATAACACCTAGGTATTTTGCGTTTTTAGTCTGTGTTACTGGTTTGCCATGAATAAGATAAGTGGAATTAATTTGTTTTAGTTTTTTTGTTACTCTTAACAACTGACATTTTTCTGGGTGGAAAGACATGCTCCAATTTGATTCCCATTTCTGTAATTCATCTAATTCTCTTTGTAAAATATCTGTGTCTTGTGTTGTTTTTATTGTTCTATATATTATGCAATCGTCTGCAAATAATCTGACTTTTGTTCCTGAAGTAATGCAATTTGGTAAATCATTTATGTAAATTAAAAATAGTAGTGGACCCAAGACTGTTCCTTGAGGTACACCTGAGTTTACTGTTATCGGTGTTGATTTAGAGCCATTTATTATTACAGTTTGTTCTCTCCCTATCAGAAAGTCTTTAATCCACTGATGCAGTGGACCATTAATGCCGAAATATTTTAATTTTTTAAGCAAACTATGGTGGTGAACTTTGTCAAAAGCCTTAGAAAAATCTAGTAAGATAGCATCTATTTGTTCACTATTATCTAAACCTTTTGAAAAATCATCAATTAGTCCTATTAGTTGTGTTTCACATGATCTATATTTCCTAAAGCCATGTTGGTATGGTGTGAGGACATTATGTTTGTCTAAGTGGTTTATGATGTTGCTACATATTATGTGTTCTAGGATTTTACATGTGATGCTGGTAAGTGATACTGGTCTGTAGTTTCCTGGGTCAGATTTTTCTCCTTTTTTAAATAGGGGGGTGACATTAGCTTCTTTCCAGTCCTTTGGTACTCTGCCCTGGTTAAGTGAAGCCTGAAAGAGTATTTTGAACACTGGGGCTAGTTCATTACTTAGTTCTTTGAGTAATCTAGCTGGAATACCATCAGGTCCAGAAGCTTTATTTGGTTTAGTGTTGGCTAATAGTTTTTGAATTCCATTTTCTTGTACTACTATATCTTCTATGTTGTCTACTTGGTTCAAATTCAGTAATATGTCTTTGTCTCCTGGGGCTGAGAATGCTGATGCAAAGTATTTGTTTAGAATGTTTGCTTTAGTTTCATTATCATTATGTATTATGTTATGTTCATCTTTTAATGGCGCTACGCCTGTTGTTTCCATTTTCTTAGACTTAATGTATGACCATAGGTTTTTGTTGTTGTCTTTAGATATTACATTGTTTATGTATTCACTCTGCAGCTGTCTGCTTACTTTTTGGGTTAAGTGTTTAATTTTTATATACTTTTTGTAAACTCTTTCTGCATTAGTTTCTTTAAATTTTCTATATAGGTTTTCCTTCTGTTTACAAAGCTTCTTTAGTCTATTATTAAACCAGCATTTATTTATTTTGTTTGATGTGTATTTAGTTGGTATATGATTTTCTATAATGCTTTTAAGATGGTTTTTAATGAAATTCCAGAGGTCATCGACTGGTTGGTTAATGTCTTTTTCTAATAAGAATGTTTGTTGAAAGTTTAATGCAGCTTGGTGTAGTTGTGTTAGGTTACATTTATTCCAGAGTAAGATTTTTCTTTTGGGTTTTAAACCATATTATAACTTAAAACAGATTTCCCGCGCATTCCTATCTATTTACCGGGAGCTCCTGGAAATCTCCCGAAATAACGAAATATACGAAAACTTCCTTAAAATATACAGAAATATATACACAAAAATTTTCATTTTGGTGTGTCATTTAATATGGAAAACGCCAATCCCACTCGCGGAATTATGAATCAGTCGTAATTATGTAATCTGGTAAAAGAAGCTTCTCGTGCCTCAAACTTATGAATAATTACTTGAGGTCAACAAATCTCAAAGATAGATAGAAACATTTGGTAATTCTTACTATTGAGCGTGATCTATGTAGGAAACAGAATTATTATGATATACTGTATGACTTTGCTACAAGCAAGGCTCGTAAAGTAATTCTGTACGTAGTAAAGAATAAATAAAATGGATAGACGAATTTATTTTCTAATACAAACTCATAAAATTTACTTATTATCCGCTTCCCTACCCAAACTTGGCCCCACGAAATCCGTTTCCAATAGGGCACCACAATGGTTAAGTCCGGCTCTGCATATATATATATATATATATATATATATATATATATATATATATATATATATATACATAGTAGACTAATCTCTTTCCATGACTTCTTGGTCACAATGGTTTAGTCCGGCGCTGCTATTTAGTGTTTGTAAAATGTTTGTGTGTAAAGTGTTTTACTAATGTTTCGGATGTTCCTTGAAAGTTTAGAAGTTGAAGAAAGTTTATTTCCTAGTCCAAACCTTCCGCAGGACAAAGGGGGATGGGAGCGGGCTGGGTTTCATAAATTTAAACAACAGTCCAGCGCGCAAGCAGCCATCCGTAGTGTGAACACTACTCTTGTGTTCTCTTGGGATGACTATCCGCAGAAATAAGAGAGTGATCTTTCCTTTACTTTACGCTCTTGTCCAAACTCTTGGGGGAAGAAGAGAATTATATATATAGATTCTTCTTCCAAATTTGTATTCTTGTGTAAGATGTTAAAGTTCTCTTTTATCACTGGCGGATCCGGTGGGGGGGGGGGGGGCGACTAGGCCGACCTTTTGAATGGTGGGGGCGGGCAAATTTATTTGTAGAAATCACAGCTTGTTAACAAAATAAATTAAATATATATTTAATTAAAAATTGTTTTTGATATTTTAACCTATCTTTATATTATGTCAATCCCCTGTTAGCCGATTGAGTAAGGTGGAAGGGGGGGGGGCGAATACCTCTACTGCCCTTACCACCTAAACCCTTTTAGTGGTGGGGAGCGGTCCTATTTTTATTTAAAAATCATAGGTTGTGAACAAAATTAGTTGAATTACTATTCAAGTTTTATATTATGTCGCTACACTTCTGGTATATTAGCAGATTCGATGAGGTGGGGGGGGGGGGGGAGCGATGGCTTCTTTTACCCTTCCTACTCTAGCCCTCTGAGTGGGGGGGGGGGCGGTCCTATTTTGATGGAGAAATCATTTGAGATGAGTTCTAAACCCAAATATTATTTTCCTAGTCACCTTTTTCCATACTTTAATCATACTGATATTTTTCTATAGTATAAAAAATGTGGTATCATTTGATAGGCCTACATATATTAGTTGTGTACTGAGCATGTGTATTATACTAATACCATCCCTTTAAATAAAATAATCAGGATAAATTGATATGTTTTTGTTTTATCTAATGAGTCCTCATACAAATACTAGAAGCAAGTCAATATAATGAACCCGGATTAAAAATATCAGTACAATTGAGTTAATATATTCAATGTGAAAGGTATGGTCATATTGAAGTTATAGTTAAATATAGCATCATATTATATATGGGACATATATTATCTTTCCTGCAGTGACGTCACGACAGTTATAATTTCAAAAGATATAGAAGCCGCAATGTTATAAAACATCTTTAAGTTGAGAAATGCTTAAATCTTTAAAATTTATCATTATAAAAATTTTTTTAAAAATCTCGTATTGACTCGAAAATCACTTAATTTCTTTTTAAGTCCCCCGCGTAAAAACATCAATTTCTTACGCCAATGATCTTAATGTGCGAGATTTCTCGAAGAACTAATCTGACAAAGCCAATACCGAGACACAATGGTGTCAATAGCTCTTCCACCTCGTCTACTTCCAAAATTTGGAATATTCTTGAAATGTGCAACCAATTTGGGGTCTCTTCTCTTTGCTGTTCTGTGTTGGTAGTTTCAATAGAACCAGGGACTCGCTGATCTTAAAAATAGTCTGATGAAAAACTTTATCTTTTGCTAAATTTCTGTTTACTTCTTTTCGAAACGTAAAAATGTTTTTGTTCTTTTAATCCACTGGTGAATTTTAATGAAAATAAAGAAATAGATAAAATAAGTTAAAACTATGGGCGTCGCTAGAATTGCTGAAGAATAGGTCATGATAATGTTTAAAGAGGATTGGACCAAGAAACCAATTAGATTTCCATCAATACAATGTTCGTTTGCATATGTATTTTTATAAATATTTCGACCCAATATAAACAAAATTGCTTGAGAAACTACTGGCACTAACCATGATAGACCAATCATCAAGTAAGCATATTTCTCTGGCAAAATCATGTACCTGGTGGGATGACATACAGCAATGTATTTATCGAGAGCCATGCTAAAAATATGACAAGCATACACAAAATAAAAAAAAATAAAAAACTATAGCTCTGCCAAATGCTTAAAATCATAAAACCATTGCTCCACTGGCCATTATCTATTCAAAATAAAAGTCCCAACGGAGCTGACAAAAGACTAATACAACTACTGCCAAAGAGGTCACCACTGTCTTTGTGATCTGATTTCCACGTGTTGTTTTATATCGCCACAAGGCGAGGATGAGTGTAAAGTTAAAGAAGACAGTGACTACATCAATAACAACTGTGATGACTGACAGAGCTACTACAAGGTTTAGGTGACTTCAGAATCTCTCTGTTTTACTTTCATTGAATGTCGGGCAGACGTCTGATTGTCTGTTGTAAAATGGGTCACCGCATTTTTTGTCATTGTCATCTTTTCCTACTACTCCTGCAGTAATGAAAAAAAATTCAATAGTTAAAATATTTTGAAAGCAGGTTTTCAATTTAATTATCTAAACTAAGATCTATAAAGAAATAAGCAGTATATATGTATTAAGTCTAAAGCTTCCTTAAGTTGACAAAATCACAATGATAGACAGTGTGTCATTTGTAAAACATATTGTTCCATATGATGATAATTGAAATAATTAACTCAGTTCAAGGTTATATGTCAAGTCTGGTTTTCCCAAATGATGCGGTGTTGACGCGTGCAGCGCTTGATAGAAAATCATTTGATCAGCCAAAGCAATAACTTGATTCGTTAATCTAAATGTGTTGGTAGAAGGTCAAGTTCAGTCACGTGGACAGAGAGACGCGCTGGAGCCAGAATTCTTCAGTCGTAGGTTGATTTTTATAAGAGCAAGACACTTATTGTTCTTCAGTCTTTGGAATGATATTCGTAGAGTGTAGATGCATTTATTTTGAGTTAGATTCTAGTAGTTCATTTGTACGTTTCCTATTGTATACAGTTTGGTTTTACAATTACTGTATATATTGTGATTCCTAGCTGTTCATTAAAAGTTTCTGTATTTGAATTGAAAGGATCTTCACTTAATCCATACTAGATAACAATAAGATTATTTAAGATTAAGTAACATCCTCATCAAGATCTTATTAACTGTGACCGACAGCAACACGCATTTATTTCCATCAGTTATTATAAAGTGTAAAATAGACTATACATTACTAGATTACAAAGGTATTTAAGGCTAAAGCTTATTATGGAAAATAGCGTAACAAGGGTCACACTGATTAGTCTTAAATGGAAATAGGAAATAAAGTCGATAACTTAATACTTTATTAGCTTTGAGAAAAAGAAAACAGCGCTAAAAGCCATTCAATCGTTGTGGGTTTAACAATACCGCTTGTAGAACGTCATAGCTTTGTTTTCCCATGAACCCAAGACTCGGATCCAAATAAAACACAGAACAATTCGAAGAGAAGAAATTCCGAATTCTTTATTTCAAAATTGAACAAGAATAATCACATTGCTCAAACTATTGAAATCACACACATAGATGTTTAAAGTAAAGCCAGTCATAAAACTTATACGAATCAACCAAATCAGTGAACAGATCAATGAATAATTATTTTCATTAAAAACGTTTTCTTATTATTATTATGTTAGAATCTAACGAGTATTCATTCTCTGGCGCTGCTATGGTCGTGTTTCGTAAATTTTCTGGTGATGTGGCAGGTCTGCAGCAGTACCGACCTCTGACAGGCAACGAGAATGTTTCTATGAATGCCAAGGGCCTTGAAGGTATCAGTAAGTTCAGTTATTATTATCCACTCGGTTGATATAACAATGGGGTATATTGTTGTTTTAGATAACATCCATAAACACTTAATCTCCAAGCCTAGATTCCCATATTTTTGTTGTTTTTCCAACTTAAATTATCTCTTAAATTATGAGATAATGGTACAGCGATATCAATAATGGTATCGGCTTTTTCTTTTTTATCGCTGAGCAGCAGATCATGGCGATTAAAATCTACCGTTTTGTCGGTCAAGATAGGCCTGTCCTAGTACAGAAAATGATCAGTAGACTCGAGAACCCCTTGTGTTGAGTATTTGTAATAAGGAGGCGTATCCTTACCAATCAAATTGTGTGTCAAAGCCAAGTGTCGGTGTATTAACTTTCCAACTTGGTTATGGCTATCTAGGTAGGCAGATTCCTATAGGGCTGAACATCCTGTTTAATCGACTCACCCACATTTCTACAACCGAGGGGATAATAACAAACGACCTCATAGATACCTTCAAGGCCCTTGGCATTCCTAGGAACATTCTGGTCACCTTCAGAGGGTGGTACTACTGCAGACCTGCCACATCACCAGTAAATTCCTCAGTGGAAACTGATAAAGGGACTACGATGAATTTGGTTTCCCTTTAACGAAACTCGACCGTGGCAGCGCCAGAGAATGGATACTCGTTCTTTTCTAACATAATAATAATAATATTTAAACCAAAATTCGTTCTATTTTCCCTTAAAAGCTTTAAAAATGTTGACAATTGCCGGAAATGTGGGTAATCCATTACCTGTTAGAAAACAAATATATATAATTGAAGAAGTCAATTTGTGGACCAGTAGCAATCGTTCCCATTGTAACAAATAAGGTTATAAAAGTGGTTAAATCACCGAGCAGTGCAGTGTGAAATGCATGAGATATACAGAGAGGTACCGAGAGGGAAAGAGAGTCATGTTTATTGTTGTTTATTCATATGTGCCACAAGTCTCGAAGAGCTAGCCTCACGAATTCAATACCAAGACACAGCAACGGATTCAAGGTTGAATTAAGATATGCTATGTGCGTCACAATGATGTAGGACTGGAGGTTGACAAGATGACCCTGTGAAACGAATACAAACATTGTTATCGAAGGTAACCAGCACACAGTAAATGCAGTGACTATTGATCCAATGGTACGAATCGCTTTCAAATTTCTTCGACCAATAGAAGTATTATTATAGCTTTGCGCATGACCAGATAGCTGAAATATCCTTTCTGTTCCTTGCTCTTGTAAGTTAAATAGAACCAGCCTCTCGCTGATACGAAAAACATTAGTCTGTAAACCTTTAGTACCAAATGATGAGAATTTCTTTATTGGTTTGTTGTCCAAATGTAGAAAAGTTCTTGTTCTCTTTATCATATGATAAATTTCAATTATAATGAAGAAATATAAAATGTAGGTTAAAATGACTGGAATTGAAAGTAATGTCGAGGCCAAGGTCAAGGTTTTATTAAAAAATGATAGAGATAGAAACTGAACAATGTTTCCGTTGAAACAACGTCCGTAAACGTACAGATTTTGAAAAATATCTCCAGCCAATAAAAAAATGATGACTGCGATAATTATTGGTGTTAGCCAAGAGAGAAAAACCAAAAAGTAACCAAGCTTATCTGGCAATAGTCTGTATTTGGTTGGATGACAGATGGCCAGGTACTTATCGAGCGCCAAACCAAATATATGACAGGCAGACATTAAGTTAAAAATGTAACTATAGCTCTCCCAAATATTTAGCATTATTAAACCAAAATTCCATTGACCATTGGTCATGATTAACAAAAATCCGAATGGAGCTGAAAAAGCACATATACATAAATCCACCACAGCCATTGAGGCTACTATAGTCTTTGTGATCCTGTTCTTACGACGTGTTTCCTTATATCGACACAGTGCTATAATAAGGGTTGCGTTTAACAAAACTGTGAATACATCTATAAGAAGGACAAGAACTGCCAGGAAAACCAGAAATTGTAAGTTTCTTGTAAACTCCTCGTTACTGAATGTTGGGCAGGAAGTCTCGTTCACTTCTGATGGATTTCTGAGCATTTCAAAGGGACAACTTTAATTACAGATTATGTCTCTGAAACAAAATTAAACAAAATGTTTCAGCAAATGAAAACATAAAGAAACTAGGGTAAACTACTCACTACTTTCATTTGTTCCCAGCTGACTTTTCTTCGGCTTCTTAATGCAATATTAAAAGTATTTCATAAGCTGTAGGTTGCTTACTGTTGAACCCATTTTTAGTGCGATCTAGGGCTATGTCTGACTGTCAAGAGCGGGGATGTGTAGGATGGGAGATTGTGTGAGTGTTTGTTTATTAAATTAGTTGTGAGGGTGAACTGCCTTAGCACGGGATTTTCAAGGGGGGACAATAATGTTTTCTGTGGTCAGTCTAGCACTTGCAGAGCTGACCTGGTCTGAGTAGGGTGTTGGTGATTGTGGTCAGTTGTATTGAGAGATATTATTTCCACTTTGTGTGAATGGACTATTTGGGGGTAATACTATGTGTTGGCATTGATGGCCTATGTTAATGAACCTCATTCACCAATCGTAAACAAACAACATTTAGTCACGTGATCTTATTGATAAAACAACGAAAAAAAACTGTCACGTAACAACCATCATGAATTAAACATGAGATCGTAAATTATATAAAAGAGATAGAGCACCACGTGGCTAAATGTTGTTTGTTTACGATTGGTGAATGAGGTCCATTGAATCTAGTATAAGCGCCCTGTAGTATTTAATTTGGACACATTTAGTACTTTTTAGTTATTGAAGATTATGTATTCAATATTATATGTGTAACCTATTGTTGGCTGTAAATAAATACAAATTCTATACTCTTTCGTCGAGTGTATTGTATAATACTTGTACGTTGTAAGGACCAGCTTGGAGAATCATACCCATAGTATATCGAGCCATTTGTCTATAGCAAGAACTAACCAAAGTTAGTTACACTGCCCAATGTTCAGTATCAATGTTCACTGATTTTAGGTCCTATTTTGTATATCCACGTCCGGAGGTGGGGGCGACCAGTTTTTTCTTGAGCCAAACGCGAGATGCCTGTAAAGAATGACTTTATGGAGGTGATTGTCCTGCAAACGGCAAACATGTCCATGTTTTGTCAGGTACAAGAAATAAGTGTGCAAAATTTCAACTTGATCCGAAATTGGGTGTAGGACAGGCATGTCAAACACGGCGTTCGGGGGCCGCATGCGGCCCTCGACCACTTTGCATGCGGCTCGCTTGGCCATATAAACAATTATCAAAATAATGTTAAACTATTACGATGGAAAATAAGAGATGACAAGCTACTTGAATTGAAAAATAGTATTTGTTAAACTGAACAAGGAGAGTGAGTCTGCAGTGAAAGTAAACTACATTTTGTTAAACTTAATTACAAGCAATAGCAAATCATTTAGTGAATATGATTTTATGAAGGCGTAATTACCAAGTAATTTGTCCAGAAAAGGTGAAAGCATTCAAAGAAATAGCGTAAACTAGGAACACTGGCAGATAGAATAAATAAAATGTCAGTCAGCTTGCGTGAACAATTAAAGAACAAAAGAGTTGATTTTGAATTATTTTCATTGGCTCTCGATGAGTCCACTGATGTAACGGGTGTAGCACAGTTGGCTATATTCATAGGGGCCTGTGACAGGAATTTTAAGATACATGATGAGCTACTTGAGCTCTATACATAACACCACAACAAGCGAGGATGGTTTTGAGAAATAACAGGAGGTGATATTGCAGTACAATTTATCTTTGGTAAAGCTAGCTAGTTTAACAACGGATGGCGCACTAACCATTATGAAATGGTTTTGACGCAAAGCTACTTGCAAAAATAAGAGAGACTGATGCTAATTTTGAATTTGCTCATTTCTAAGTGCATCATTCGCCAAGAAACATTCTGCGCAAAGCAATTACAGTTCCAACATGACATAAGACCGGTTTCAGTCGCTCCATTTAAAGCATCGCCAATATTCAATGTTTCTGATAATTAATTATTTTGTTTGATTGTGTTCCCTACTACACAGAAGTCCGCTGGCTTTCATGACATAAAGTATTGAAGAGATTTTTTGCACTGGGTGAAGAAGTTGTATTGTTTCTGAACATGAAAAGTGAACCTGTTGAACATTTCCAAACTTACAAAATGGGTTCAGAATTTGGCATTTGCAGTTGATCTCACTGGTCACCCGCAAGACTTGAATTTGAAACTTCGAAGTAAAGACTAAATTGGCACACCTGCGTGTGATGATATGAAGTGGTTTCAAGCAAAATTACGACTGTGGATAAACCAAATATGAATAGAAAATCTTGTTCACTTTCAATGAGTCAGGGATTAAAAATATTAAATACGGCTACAACATTCGGTAAAGATGCTTTCAATGACCGTTTTCGTGACTTCGTTTCATACGAGCAAGAAGTTTCGTTGCTTGTATCTCCATTTTCATTTGCTTCTGAAAATGCTGCTGGGAATGTGCAACTAGAGCTGCTAGAATTCCAGTCAGATCATATTATGAAAGCAAAGTATATAGAAGTGGCTTTGTCAAAATTTTACAGTTATTAACTTGAACTGTATGTAGAATTGCGGACATTTGCAGCCAGAATTCTAGCTATGTTTGCAAGCACTGATCTCTGTGAGCAGTTCTTTTCCACAATGAAAGCTACAAAAACATCACACCTTTCGAGATTATCTGATCAAAATTTGTCATCAGTGATGAAAGTGTCAGTGACAAACAAACTTCCACCTGACATTAATAAACTTCTATCCCAGAAAAGATGCCAAACATCAGGACAAACAAAATAATGCTTAATCATAGTAATTTTTAATTACCAAATTGTACTACAAATTTAGCTAACTTAGGGACAGGTATGCTATTAATTAATGTATTCTATTGTATTGTTTATAATTTACATAAAACTAGTTGGCTGTTTTGCAACTGATTTTTGGCTTCGGCCCCTCAGGTCATAAAACGATTTTATGTGGCCCATACACCTTAATGAGTTTGACATGTCTGGTGTAGGAGAAATAACGTTTACAAACTTGACTGCTGCAGTAGAGAATGGTGAGAACTGCAGTAGAGATTGGTGAGAACTACGGTAGAGATTAGTGAGAACTACAGTAGAGAATGGTGAGAACTACAGTAGAGAATGGTGAGAACTACAGTAGAGAATGGTGAGAACTGCAGTAGAGATTGGTGAGAACTGCAGTAGAGAATGGTGAGAACTGCAGTAGAGAATGGTGAGAACTACAGTAGAGAATGGTGAGAACTGCAGTAGAGAATGGTGAGAACTGCAGTAGAGAATGGTGAGAACTGCAGTAGAGAATGGTGAGAACTGCAGTAGAGAAAGGTGAGAACTGCAGTAGAGAAAGGTGAGAACTGCAGTAGAGAATGGTGAGAACTACAGTAGAGAATGGTGAGAACTACAGTAGAGAATGGTGAGAACTGCAGTAGAGATTGGTGAGAACTACAGTAGAGAATGGTGAGAACTACAGTAGAGAATGGTGAGAACTGCAGTAGAGAATGGTGAGAACTGCAGTAGAGAATGGTGAGAACTGCAGTAGAGAATGGTGAGAACTGCAGTAGAGAATGGTGAGAACTGCAGTAGAGAATGGTGAGAACTACAGTAGAGAATGGTGAGAACTGCAGTAGAGAATGGTGAGAACTGCAGTAGAGAATGGTGAGAACTGAAGTAGAGAATGGTGAGAACTGCAGTAGAGAATGGTGAGAACTGCAGTAGAGAATGGTGAGAACTACAGTAGAGAATGGTGAGAACTGCAGTAGAGATTGGTGAGAACTGCAGTAGAGATTGGTGAGAACTACAGTAGAGAATGGTGAGAACTGCAGTAGAGAATGGTGAGAACTACGGTAGAGATTGGTGAGAACTACGGTAGAGATTGGTGAGAACTACGGTAGAGATTGGTGAGAACTACGGTAGAGATTGGTGAGAACTACAGTAGAGATTGGTGAGAACTACTGTGTGAGCGACATTATTTCGATCATAGCTAATGCTCAGACATTTATCTCCGTTCTATGAGATGACCTATAGTAGATTTGCGACGGAATGAGGCTCATGATGTTCTACTTGAACTGTTTTATTTGCTGTGTTTTTTTTTTCATTGTTGTTTTTCTTACAGCTAAAAGAAACTGAAAAAAAATTAACGCTTTAAAATTGCTTATTTATACGAACTAGAGTCTTACAGAGAAAACCAACAATCTTCATATCAATTTTTTTTTTATAAAATCTAGTTAGTTACGAACAGTTACGGTTTCGCATTTTTGAGTGAACATTAAATTGACTCAAACCAGAATTCTAGACCTGGCACAAAATGTTGACCTTTGACTTGGTCTGATAGTTTCAAATGTTTTTGACTTTCAAAATATTCTGAATGGATAAAGGAAATATGTATTGGTAGACCTTTCATAAAGATATTTACATTACAGTTTCTGATAAACATCCACACAAACAATTCATCCAAAACCATTTCCCACTTTTGTAGAAGTCAACTATTGAAGGTCTATTGCCATTCCTCAAAAGGCCATTAGTTCTATAATACATGTATTGAACATCTAAATTATTTTTAGTGATTCAAGAGACCAGTTATCAACGTCGGATGGAATTATATACAAAGGTCTGAGAATAGTCATGCCACCAAGCTTACGTAAATACATGCTAAATCTGATTCACAAGTCTCACTTAGGAATAGTGAAGTGTAAGCAGAGAGACAGAGATGTCATGTTTTAACCAGGCATGAATGCAGACATTGAAGTGACAGTTAGGGATTGTAGCAGGTCATCAGAATCAAAATGTTTCAGAACCGTTAATTCCTACCAGAATGTCAGACCATACATTCAGCACGGTTTGGGTGTGACCCGTTCAACTTTGAGGGGGAAAAGTGTGTTAAGAGATCGCAAAAGTGGACATCGGATGTACAGAGGAAACAGGAAACACACCAGAAAGTCTCCTGAGAAAGCAAATAGATTGGACAATAATTATGACTTTTCATATCATAATCATCATCATCATAAAACTCCATTTGAGTGAGAAAATTGAGAGGCTCAAATGCTCTCTTGCTAAAGCCCTGGTCAGAAACCCAGCTGTATTGCGTAGTGTATTCATGTCACCATACAGGTCGAGAACTTTTAGTTTCCCAGACCTGTCGAGACGGAGATCAGCAAGTCTGGGGCAGTCAAACAGAATATGATGCACGGTTTCCTTTTCTTACCCGCAGCCGGGGCACTGTGAGTCAAAATTAGGCCATAGCCATGAGAAAAAGGAGCTAACATTGGCCTGTCCTGCACTGTGCTATAATAGCTTGCTCAGGCCTGGACAGCCTCCACCACGGGAAAGTGCGGTTAGGGCACCTCATGCGCTCCCAGACTCCACGGGCTTTTGAGGACTTGTTCCAGCACTCAAACCACTTTTCCATTTCTGTTTTTTTTTTAAATTATAGCCAAAGCATGATAAAAACTTACAGCCAGTTTGGTGGGCGGATTTGCCCTCCTGGTGGGCCAAGAAATCTGCAATAGTGTTGCCAGTCACACCTATATGACTCGGAAACCCACTGCATTATTACAGGGGTGCCATAGCGTTGTGTGAAGCCATGATGACAGTTTCGATATTGGTGGGGGGGGGGACATGGTATAGGGCTTTGCAAAGCCTGTAGTACAGATTATGAGTCTGTGACCACAGCAATCTGTGTTGCCCTCAAATGTCCCTCGCCGAATTGAGAGTCAATGACTTTTAAGGCTTCACAGATTCGCATGGCATTCGCATCAAAACTGCAAACAGTACCACATGGTTTATAGATTTTGAATGAGTCAGAGCCAAGAAAGTCGATGTTGGCTCCAGACTCGCTCTTCCAGAATCTATCGATGAAGACCCATTAGTATATGCAAAATTGGCACTGGTCTTGAGGGCATTAATGGTCTCCAGTGCTATAATTTGAAGGTCGTTAGATGAACGACTTAGCTATTGGCATTAGGGTCTACTAGTTTCAAGCGTATGTCTGGGATCGTTGGGCGACACCAAGGGGAAAGGGGATGAAAACTTTGAATGTTATGTCAGTTGGTGGAGAGGCCAGCTTCATCAGATAGTCTAGTGGCATGATGCATAAAAGATTATATCTGAATACGTCTTCTGCATCTCCAACCATCCACTAGTTTTCTAGCTGGGAGGTATTCATCCAGCCTTTTATACCGCTCAAAGCAAGTCAGTACTGACCTTTCCCTCCTAAGGTTTAGGACTTTCCAGAAGACATGTCAGAACACAGAACACGTCTTGACCACATGTACGCCTTTGGCAGAATAGTTAACAAACTTATTGGTATAATATGTACATTTGCACACTAGCGCGTCAGTGCAACACCGCTTGTGTTTACGTAATAAATAGAGTTCCCAATATGTCTTCTCTCTTAAACACTAGTTTGTTATTTGTGTAACACAAAATTCTACAGGAACACTTGAACAAATGTTTGCCTTAGCATATAGAATATTGAACAATATTGAGCGAGAATATAATACACGTTTTTTAAGCTTAAACGCAATCAATTCATAGCAAATACTCACGTCTCTATAACTTGGATTGTAAAGACACACATATAGGCCTATTTATAGAATAATATTGAAACACTGCTCTAAACGTTTCGTTGCTAGAACAGACACAAAAACTAAAGTCTCACATCATTTCATTCTCATTGAATTGAATAGTAAGTGGTCGAGCATTAGACAGCAGGATATGTTGACATGGCAACCAATGACAACAAACATTAGAGACATTTGCGGATAATGGTTTTGTTTTAAACTTAAATAGATTCCACTAAAAAGATCAGGGATATAAAACTATGAGTTTCATTTTGATGTTTGCCAATTTTTATGAAATTAACTTTGAATCTTTGCCATTCCATTCTAACATTGTTTTGATGGGTTCCATGCTGTCTAAATTAAAATTATTGAGAGAGTTTGTGTTTTCACACAAATTAAGAGGCAGCCTCGGACTGGTCCACCAATGAGTCATTCGTTTGGTAAGCAGTGAAGTAAAAATTCAGGTTTTGCTATTTTCAGCACGAATATCAGAAGCTAGTTATTAACAACCATAATCTGTCTCATTCAATTGAAAGTAATATATGAATCTGTGGCCCATTTGTGTGGACATGATTTTATTTTGGTTGAATAATTAGTTTCAAGTATTCAATGATTGTTATGAAGATGTGGTTCTCAATAGTTTCATCTTGGCCTAATGATTGCACATTACTGAATCCTATCTCAACCTTATCCATTAGAAACTTGCACCTTCATCAGTTCATAGTCTTTATGTTCACAATTGGTGCAAGTAGTAGCGGCCTTAGAGGGTGGCAAGTGGGGCAACCGCCCCAGGCCTCGCGCCTAAGGGGGAGATTTTATTGTCACCAACTTCGAAAACCAAATCAGTTCTCATAAACTAGGACTTGTTACTCAATATTTTCTCAGTATCTTTATGATATAAATTACCAATTAAGCTATTAACATACATTTTTGGTTCCAAAATACGATCAACTTTCGGTAAAGACAGCATATAATGACCTGCCTGTTCTAAGAGGCTATCATTTAAAAGCTCACCTTGGCATCAATAAAAACACTTAGGCGGAAGCAACCAATCCAAAGAGTTTATTTTGTATATAAACATCGACGTCCAATCAGATTTTATTAGGACAATGTAAAGTGATCAAGTTTGAACTACTCTTTGCTTTATAGAACTTGGAAATGAAAGAGTCATTTATAACATTTATAGTAATATCAATGCAACTTTTGAAAAATTTGATTGTTTAATGAAAATTAACAAACAAATATAATGTATTTTCTTGACTTTCGCTGGTGATACGTTCTAAGACCGCACGTCAGATTTTCGCGGTATTTAATGTCATGCACTTATACTAGTTTCAGATCTAAACAGTATCACGTGACATCCCCAAACACTTAAAACCTCTAGATAACCATTTCCCATTTCATTAATAACTTTTACATGATGTTCCTTTTAAAAACTCATTAAATTCTCAGTAATTTTTTAAAGTGCTACACAGCATTGTTATGTCGCATTACAGTATAAAAAGATTTGGTACGTATACATTAAATATATACTGTTAATTTAGTCTGAGCTGTAAAAAGGGTTGCGGGTGGATGAGAAGTATTCCTTATTTAGTACTGTAACCTAGCTGTATTGAACCAGTTGATGTGCTTTGTGCAGCTTTTTCGGCCAATCAGCTTCCAGAAAGTTTGGCGATGACGTATTATTATTATTATTTTAATAGGCTACTGTGTATAGACATCGTGCGGCCATGGAAAAACCAGTGTCACCATGTTAAAAAACAAACAAACGCGGGAGTATTTTTTTTTAATTAATATTTTGAAAACCTGTGGTATAGCCCTTCCGCAAAAGTCGGGACTTCGAAAGTGTGGAAACCACTGTGGCTCGTATAGCACACTTTGTTCTTATAGAACGTCCAATTGGCTTCAATTTGCACAGTGAGAATGAAGACATAATATTAGTAGTGCGTGAGTGTTTTCCTTTTTATTTGCTTCTGTTAATGGACAACAATTATAGAATATATAATTATTACATTATACAGTATATAATGTACTAAATTGGCCAACAGTATCTACGTCATGTTCTATGTTTTGTAGTAAAAAAATAAGGCCCACAGCTTAGAGGCAGACATACTGTATTGTGTTGTGGGTTGTTTAGTAAACAAATTACAGATATCTGAGATGTAGATTTAGGTCTAGATGGAGTTCGTTCAACCAACAACATATAACAACTTGTAGAATATACTTAAGGAAAACGATAGATACTTAACAAAATGTTTTAATCTAGAAAATGAAGGGGCACAGTCCAAGTGTCGACAGTTACTACAGATGAAGTCTCGCCATTAGGAGTAGAAGTGAGTCGTTGTTGTCATCCGTTAAAATCTATCCCATAATTCCTATTTAGTTAATATCCCATAATTCCTATGTCCGTCTAAAATAGTCTATTTATAGTCTCGTCAAATTCCCAGTCAAGTAAATCTATAACAATTGTTATTGTTACACTGCTAAGGCCGCCCCTGGGTGCAAGTGTCTGTCACGGCCAGGTTGACTAGTAAACTTGTATGTTGACTAGATTTTGTCTACACTGTATCTCCTTTAACTGAACCTGACAGTTTGTGTACACAAATCTTGTACCGCCCTCATCGTGGCGGCAGTTTCGCTGTTAGCAACTTTTGGACTTTGATCTCGCTCCCTCAGGGGTAACCGGGCAATGGCTGAGGTAGTCGTGTACATACATGCACAAAGAATGAGTGAATGGTAGTAGATTGTAGTTTGGACATCTGGACACAGGAGTTTGTGAATAGCCAATCGCACACTCATATTTAAAAATGTCTATAATTAAGTGCATACGAAAATGCATTCTCAATTTTTAAAACAAAAATAGACATAACTTGACTATTTGTATATGTTTAATAACTGATAAGACAGAAAAAAGTAATACATATATTCTTTATAGCTTTTCTTTTTCTAATTTGATTTTCAATTTTGCAAAATACTTAAAATATTTTTTCGTATATCATCTACACTTTTACTATTAAAAAATAAAATAAACATGCATATAGGTAACCCTGCCAGAACAAATAAACACAGCATATAGGTAACCCTGCCAGAGCAAATAAACACAACTTATACGTAACCCTGCCAGAGCCAATAAACACAACATATAGGTAACCCTGCCATAGCACATAAACACAACATATAGGTAACCCTGCCATAACACATAAACACAACATATAGGTAACCCTGCTAGAGCACATAAACACAACATATAGATAACCCTGCCAGAGCACATAAACACAACATATAGGTAACCCTGCCATAGCAAATAAACACAACATATAGGTAACCCTGCCAGAGCAAATAAACACAACATATAGGTAACCCTGCCATAGCAAATAAACACAACATATAGGTAACCCTGCCAGAGCTAATAAACACAACATATAGGTAACCCTGCCAGAGCACATAAACACAACATAAAGGTAACCCTGCCAGAGCACATAAACACAACATATAGGTAACCCTGCCAGAGAAAATAAACATAAAAGACGTTTGGGCCACGAGAACTTCATCAGGTACAAAACAAAACAAAAAATAAACAGAGACTCATATTATCTTACAGTGATTCTAAAATTATCTCCTAAGGTATATATACAGGTAAAAAGTGAATAATTCTATATCAAGGTCACATGACCTTGTTCTACTAATTGGTTCCACATGTTACCCTCTGGGCTTTGTTGGTATTAATTATTCTACTTTCATGTAAATAGAAAAATGTTAATAAATTGTAGTTAACAAACTTGAAAGCTTCTAAAACGATTTCTTCGCCCTGTATAACAAGGGTTAGGGCAGGGGCGGACTGGCTATATGGGCATTTGGGCTAATGCCCGGTGGGCCGGTACTCAAATGGGCCTAAAGGGTCTCATGAATGCCACTATCATCATCATCATCACTCCTTTGAGTTCCTCATGGAACATAGGGCCTCGACAAAAACACGTCACTCTCCACGGTCTCTTGCTAGTTTTTTTTATGGTTTCCCAGCTCTTCCCGGTCTTCTCTGCTTCTTCAAGTACACTGCGTCGCCATGTTCTTTTTGGTCTTCCTCTGCGTCTTGTTCCCTAGGGGTTCCACTCTAAGGCTTGTCTAGCTCTGTTGCTGGTATCTTTTCTAAGGGTGTGACCAATCCATCTCCACTTCTTCTCTAAGATCTGCACTTCTATATTTTTCTGTCCACTCATCTCCCACAGTTTGGTGTTATCTATTTTGTGGTACCAGTGTATTTTTAGGATATTTCTCAGGCATCTGTTGATGAAGGTCTGTATTTTTTTGTTGTGGCTTCAGTTGTTCTCCATGTTTCATGAAACATGAAACATGAATGCCACTATGGCATGCATAAAATTGTTAAAGGTTTTATAATATTCTCTTATATAAGGGGCTACATGAGCGTCAAGTTAAATACATCTTTTACAGACTACAGTGTAATACTAATTTAATCTCACACATTTTCAAAAAATTGTCTTTAGGGCGATTCAAAAGCAACATAAGTTCTATATTTCTTTTAAAGATATAGAGTATTATAGAGCATGCAGTTAACGTTACGTCATAAAAAATAACATAATGCTTTTGAGAACAGATAGGCATATATAATTGGAGACCCATCATATGATATACAATTTACGGAATGTACTGTTTAGAAATGCCTGGGCCGATTTTGACATCCAATCCGCCCCTGGGTTAGGGTTAGGTAAAATGTGTATTTTTCACAAATGTTGTTATTGTTACAAACATGCAGCGATGGGAAACTTCTATTTTTATTAGCAAACTAGAAAAATGCCATTGGTTCTGACTTCTGGTTCTGGCATAGATCTTAAGGCAGATTTCTTTTTTGATGGGCTTGCAGTTGTATCTTTTAATTTAACAATCAGTTCTAGTATATCATCCGTAAAAGACTTTTGAATAAAATGCATTGGTGACTGAACATCATAGTTTTCAGGAAGCTCTAGAACTCTGTCTCTGAAAATTAAATCTGGTGAATTAAAATTATCCTTGTCCACTCATTGACTTTCTTTTTCTTACTCCTAGTAGAGGCACTAGAAATAGATGGCAAGGGTTCTGTCTCTTCTTCATCAATAACGGATTTATAAGAACTGAGATCTTGTGTTCCTGTTTTCTTATGGCTTATCAGGTTCTTCCTCATCATCAATTTTAATCATTTTTTAAATCACTTTCATTGTAGTCAATGACTTCTAAAATATATAGCACTTCATAAGCAGTTCTTAAGGAGCAAAAGCTGACATTATTCTGATTTTAAACAAGATTACAAAGAGAGTTTGTGTTACACAAACTCAGAGGCGGCCCCCGTCGAAGTCGGATCCCTGTCGGATCTGCATATTCGCAAATAATATTCAAGAGGTGATTTAATTTTGATGTAAAATGTTTTACATGTTTCGGATGTTCCTTCAGAGTTGAAGATAATTACTTCCTAGTCCAAACCTCCCGCAGGACGACGGGGGATGGGAGCGGGCAGGGTTTGAACCCTGGACCATCCATAAATCTGAACGACAGTCCAGCGCGAAAAACGCACGACCAGGCAGCCATCCGATGGTCAAAAGTAATAATGTTTCAAAGATTCATTTGCCGTAAATTTAAATTTAAATTAAATAAAAAATAGTAGATTAGTTTTAGTATATTAAAACATTACAATATTGATCAAAACGTTTGGAAATGAAAATCTACACTTTTTTTTTACACTTTAAGGTTAGAAATTGAAATTCTACATCTTAATCTAGTCTATTTTAGTCTAAACTAGATCTAGAAATTCTAGATATAGACTCTAAAATAATTTTAATTAGAATATAAATCCAGATCTAGATATTCTGTAATAAAAATCTAGATCTAGTTTAAAAAATCTAGATTAGATCTAAATCAAGATATCATTCCTTTTTTAAACGCGAGTCACATAACGAGGCTTAATAAACATTACTATACCGAGTTCTTTTTTCATTTCAATTGAAGAATTAATTCCATATAACGTCAGAGGAAAAAAAAAATACGTCACACGGCCTAGCTAGACTAAAAATCGCCTTCATCGATACGAGCCATTTATCGAGTGTTCATTGACTTTGGTGCACCGAGTGCGTTCTTTAAGCATTTCATTTAAAGAATTCATTCCATATGACATCAAAGGGAAAAAAAAACACTACGTCACACGGCCTAGCTAGAATAAAAATCGCCTTCATCATTACAAGCCATTTATCGAGTGTTCATAGACATTGGTGCACCGAGTGCGTTCTTTTAGCATTTCTTTTAAAGAATTCATTCCATATGACGTCAAAGGAAAAACAAAACACTACGTCACACGGCTTAGTTAGACTAAAATATGTTTTCATTAATACAAGCAATTTTTCGAGGGTTAATAGACATTGGTGCACCAAGTGCGTTCTTTTAACATTACATTTAAAGAGTCCATTCATATGACGTCAAAAAAAAAATTCCATTACCTCACATTAGGCTAGTACCGGTACCATAAAAAAAATGTCTTTATTTACACGAGATATTTAACGAGGGTTCATAGACATTGGTGCACTGAGTTCTAATAGAATTTATTTAAAAAGGATCAAAGCCGCATTGTTTTTGCGTTTTGTCTGTCAGTCGGTCTGTCCGTCATCTTGATATAAAAAAAACAACTAAAAGTTATTAAAAATTGATTAACCTTTATTCTACGTTTCAAAACATCGCAATAATTTTTAGGTATGAATACAATTGAAAAGTTTATATAATAGATTGTTCCGGATGTTTGTATAAATAGTAAAAGAAAAAGAGATTTTCAGATAAATGAAATACCGTTAATTAAATTTTTTGGATGGTCTCGTATAAAAATTAGATGTACTACAGCCATGTGGAGAGATTTTCATACCTTACTTTGGTGTTTGGATTCTGTTTTCCTTAAAAATATTAACGATAATTAGATTTTTTAATGTTTTAGGTGGAAAGTTAAATGTACTGTAAGAGAGTAGTGAGTTAAAATATTTTTCATAAAAATCCGTAAAAACATTATTTCGTAAATGAGAAGATTATTTGTTTATTAATTAGAAGAGGGAGTTCAAACAATTATTTGGCGTTAGTAGATTTTTAAATAAATTCGGAAATTTCTGGCGACGATTTGTAAGAAACAAAATCCGGAACTTTCTTTATCGATTACAAAACTTCTATGTTATGTTTTAGCAAAAAAATTAAATGTCTAAAAAGTAATTTTCATTAATCAATTCTAGTAAATTACTTTTTTTTAAAGCCCTGAACAACCTATTGCCGATATTTTTAAAATTTGTTTAAAGATGAAAATACGGAACAATTTGATATTGATAACCAAATTATAGTGACGCATTGTCAAATAATATAAGTGTAATATTAGTAAATTATGCGATTTCAAACAATCCTTAGGCATAATTCATGTTTTATAAAACAATATCCGGAACATTTTTACACTTAATGAAATAATATAAGTCAGTATAGAGATTTTGATTTAGCATTAATATGCTATTTACATAAAAAACGGAACAACATATTATTGATAATGTGTTTTTGCAACGTTTAAGAATAGAAATTGAATGTAATATAAATTAGAAGAGCAAACAAACATTTGTTGAGGTTGATTAGTTTTGCACAAAAAAATCCGGAACAATCAATTTTTAGATACTTAAAACTATTGAGATGTTACGGGAGGAACATTAAAGTGTAAATCAGATTTTCAATAGCTTTTAGAGTTCTAGTTTTTTAATCTAATCGTGACGGACAGACCGACCAACAGACAAAACGCACAAAAATAATCTTCTTTTATTCGGATGGGGGCACTAAAGAAAAAATAAATAAAATCTGATTTTTTAAAAAAGTTTAAGGAATTGATTTAGCACCTGGTTATGTAGCGACGTTACGCTACTGCACGAAAATCGCTGCATAAAAAGTCCATTTAAAAAAAATGTGCGTGATATTTACATACAAAATGCATTATTAGCCTTTATAAACAAACAGAAATGTTTTCTTTTAATTTTAGCAGCTAGTTGACCAGAAAAAACATCTTTAACTATTATTTATATTTGTTGTAAACATTTCCTGTACATTTTAAAAATATATTTGACTTAGTGATACTGAAAATACACAACAACTGTCCATATTTGTTAGCATATTGTAACATTGCCTCCCTTACATTTACGTAATTGTTTTAGAATTGGTGTATTTTTATGAAAAAATCGCTTGCATAATTAATTTTATAAATTAAACGGTTTGCTTTTAGAAAACCTAAAGTAGCCGTTGCACCTAAACTTTTGAAGCCGCATTTAATGATGAAATAATATTTTTCATATCTCTTCTAGTTTTCGAGATCTGAGTGTGACAGACGGACAGACGGACAGGCGGACATTTTGCACAAACCTAATAGCGGCTTTTTCCCCTTACGGGGGCCGCTAAAAATGATCCAGGTTACAGCTATATCATAGTCATAGAAAAAAAATATTATAGACTTACTTTATTATTTGTTAAACTAGTTAAGATATAAAAATCCAGTTCTTGTGAGACCTAGTTAAAATACTAAAATCAAAATTTTATAATTATTATTGACATTGATACTGTTGATCGAGGTCTAGACCAGAAGTAGCTAGATCTAGAAATGTTTCTTCCAATCAATAGGTCACCAATGTCAATGACCATATTGTATAGCGCATGATTGTAAAAGATAAACAGATAACTAATTCATATCAAATACTATGTATAAGCATCACATACATTATTGAGATACACAATAATAACAAAAAGATTATGTCTTACTCTAACCTTGTATAAAGCAGTTGCTATATAATTTAGATCTGTCGTAAACCAACATTACAACTTCGTATGGAGGTAGCCATGTGCAAAGGTGATACTATTCAATAATAAGAAAAATAAAGCATAATTGTTTCTCTCCTTGTGTTTCATAATATATGAGCAACTGGGTATTGATGGTAAAAATTTCATTAAAAAAAATACGCATTAACTTAAACGGATTTTTTCGTTATGGGTTACCGTGACCCGCTGGGTCTCTCAGTGTTACAACAAACTGACTTATCTGTCCGATGATCTCAATCTAGGGAGAAAATGAATAAGCCGCGCTAGTGTAAAACGTGGGAAGTTGGAAGGGGTGGTGATGTCTGACAAAGATAAATGGGAAAAGGTCGTGATTTTAAGGCAGAGGTGTAGTTAGGAAAACGTGCGCCAGGGGAAAGGTACATAATTGGCGCCCCCCCCCCCATTTTCCATGAATATCACATAAAAAATATAGGCTGCGTATGGCGCCCCTAAGTGTGGCGCCCTGGACATCGTGTCCCCTTGCCCCTCACATAGAAATATAGGCTGCTTGTGGCGCCCCCTTGAGGATGGCACAAGGGGCATCATTTCCCTTGTCCCCCTCCTCACTACGCCTCTGTTTTAAGGTTCTGCCTTTGTTTCAATTATAGATCATTTGACACCTCTCTACTGTTACAGTAAAATTTACAACTATTTGGATGATTTTGTAAGGCATGATTATACTCTTACAAAATATTCTCTGACAGTTACGTCGCTTACATGGCCAAGATCCAGGTTCACTAAAATGTGTAGTTTTTTTTTACCTTTACCTATCCCTTAGTCTGCTGGACAGTTGGGGCACCACGCAAGATTTGTCGACTGTCTTCCTCCATTCCTCTCTGTCTTTTGCCTTAGTTAAAATCTCTTTCAATGATATGTTCTTCCCATCGCTTTCTCTGTCTTTCTCTTCATCTTCTTACTGTTCCCTGAAGAAAGGTCCTTGCGAGCCCCGCAGATCTTGTAATATGGCCATAGATTTTTAGCTTTTTTTTTTTACGATAGTTAGCAGGTTATCTTGGAGTCCAATCGCTGCAGTAACACTGTTTATAATCTCTTGGATTGTAATGCAGTCTTTAAATGTGATGCCTAGGAACCTTCTGTAGCATTTCAGTTCAATGCTAGGATCCTCCTTTCTAGCTCTGCAGTCAGCGTCCAAAACGCTGTAGTTTGGTGTGCACTAAAATGCTATATCTCAGGGGTTCTCAACCTGTGGGTCGCGACCCTCTTGGGGGTCGATTGACGATTTTCTAGGGGTCGCATAAGACCATCGAAAATATGGATTGTTATTGTCTATTCTTCTATTTCTGTGAGGGTGGGGGTCGCGACAGAGTGGGGGATTGTAAAAAGGGGTCGCCGAGCATAAGAGGTTGAGAACCGCTGCTATATCTTGTAAGATTTGGTCTCGCATGAATACCACAAGAAGTGAGGACGTCGCGAGTATGTTCTTCGGCTAGGAGAATGTTAAAGTTTTTTTATGAATATGTTTATACATTCACGTTGTGAGGGTGGTAAGTTATTATCAGTTTAGGTCTCTCAGCATTGCTAGAGTTTTTATTTCTTGAAAGCTTGTTCTCTTCGGAGATTTATCACTCGCTATAAGAATTTGCCTAAAATAGCTTAAGGGTAAACAGGATGCAAGAAAAAGCCAGTCATTTCAGTGCCTTTTTTCTATAAAGTTATTGTCTTCCTGCAAAGTCGGCGGGCACGCTGAAGTTGGGAGTAGGGGACAGAATCTTTACAAGCATAGAAGGTAGTTAACGCAAGCTTATTTTGTGTTAATTGTTTGTCTTTTTTTGTTTGTTTGTAGCTTATGAAGAATTGTGGCCCAAACGTTCTTTGTTTTTACTTGGTGCTGCAGGGTTTCCTGTATGTATCTTTGTTGTATTTTCTATACAGTCGTTGACCCCATTAGTTTATTGTTTCATTCTTTGTTAAGCAGAATAAATAACTGTTTAAAGGCTGAACTTGACCCTAGCATGGGTGTGGGAGAAATAGCGTTAACAATTATCTAAGAGGACAAAACCTTTTAATTCAGTCATGTATGTGAATACTGAAGAATTCATTTCCTTTGTTGGTATCAAACAAAATAATTAATTACCAGTAATTAAATCACTAATAAATTGATTTTTTAAAAATTGATTTTTGTCTTGTTTATGTCCATGAAAACTTGTACAAAGTTTCAACTTGGTGCGAGAATGGGAAGTGGGTGACATAACGTGTACAAACTTTCAACCAAACTGAAAGACACAGTCAGTTGCCAAAACAAATCAAAAATTGTCTTTTTATCTTTATCTTTTGAGTTAAATATTTAGCAAAGCAAAATGATTAGTTTGACTTCCGTTTGATGCTCCGTACTCTTCTATGAGCCATTGATAGTAGTTTTTGAACTGAATCTCGAACATTCTAATCACACATTAAATACGTCCTTACAGTCCAAACTATTCATCGGTAACCGTTTGAAAATAGGAACGTTGCCATGGGCAACAATGTAAACACAAACAGTGGAAGCAGAGATAATGATTTAGTTGAATTTATAAAGAGAGATCATGATGGTATTCCATTTATTATCTCTCAAAGTCTTTGAACTCTTAGTTGGCACAATTTTAATAAATGGACATGATGTTGTGTTACATAACTTTTATCACCTTCCTCTGTCTGTTTGTCTGTCTGCCTGTTGAAAAGTTTAAATACGTTATTTTTCCCACACCCATTCTCGCATCAAGTTGCAATTTTGCACACTTACTAATTGATAATACATGAATTCATGTCATTGGTTAATATGCATGATATGACTAAAAGCATGACGCGTAGGACGCAATCATCTTCTTTTTTTGAAGTAACGTCTGTATTATATAAGATAAGAAGATAATTAATATATTTAAAAAATTACCAATTGATTAATTTTTTTTTTATACTAACAAGCCATTATTCCTTCGCAGATATGGTTAA
This sequence comes from Biomphalaria glabrata, assembly GCF_947242115.1. Taxonomy (NCBI): domain Eukaryota; kingdom Metazoa; phylum Mollusca; class Gastropoda; family Planorbidae; genus Biomphalaria; species Biomphalaria glabrata. The sequence continues at coordinate 22,273,905 of NC_074719.1, forward strand.
ATATGTCGTTTTCTGTCCAATTCAATAATTGTACATATTCTTTCTCCCACACCTATTCTCGGATCAAGTTGAAACTTTACACAATTATTTATTTACCTAACAAAATATTGAATCAATAAAAAAATTCCAATTAAGGATATAACTACTACAGTGTCAGTGTCGCCACCTTGCTTATTTCTTTATAAAAATGTATTAAGATTAATTGTGTGGTCTGTCTGTCCGTCCGTCCCGTTTATATCTTGTAAACTAGAAAAGATATTCAAAATCCGACAACATTATATTTTAGACCATTAAAAGTTCTGATGAAACGGCTACTTTGATTTTTTCTGAAAGCGAAAAATGTCATTTTTAAAATCATATATGCAAGCAGTTTTTTCATAAAATATACAGTAGCCAAGAAACACTGAACTAAAGAAAGGGGAGAATTGTTTTGTATTTTCAAAGTTATTTTTTTTTAGGCTTGGAATAAGCGATTGACCGTTTACAAAACTATTAAATCAATAGATACTAATTATATGACATCAGTATGGCAGGTTCACATGTATCTTCATCACTTTCATCTATTCCTTCGTCTGCTGGACCATTGGGGCACCACACAAGATCTGTCAACATTCTTTTTCCATTCTTCTCTATCATTTGCCTTTGATAGAATTTCATTGTGATATTCTTTCTGAAAATATTGAAACCTGCCTTTTTACCTGCCTGGGTAGACCACTTCGGGGGGCCGATTTTGAGTTTGTTTCCACACAAACTGTCTTTGTAACCGTGTTTTTTTTTATAGGATGCGTGTTGGAGTTGTATTACGGAACTTGATTCTTTGCCAGTTTTGGCGTTGCATTATCTTCTCAGAAATATCTATTACAGTCTTGAGTGTCATTGCCAGACTGGCGATCATTTACAGCGTTGAGTGTCAGTGGCCGTTGCACAACAGTTGGTGCCATTTGAGTATCAGTTGAATTCTAACTCTATCACTCAAACTCTATCATTGCCGATTTTAACAGTATTGTGACGTCATTCGGTCAGCGTCTGGTTTACTATGAAACCATGGAGACAAGTTTATAGCAGTAGCTTATGTGTAATTATTGAATACAAATCTCTCTATATATATACCATTATCTATTCATCCTTCTTTTACTGTCATTGTACATATCTATGGCATTCTACTTCCAAGAGACGATCTTTTCCCTTAGCAACTTCTAAGAAGAGTAGGGTGCCAGTTCATCCGCTGTGTTATTAGTAGCAGACGCCTTAGCTGGCTTAGCCACGTTCATAGAAAGCCAGTAGGACATCCTGTATGGCGATCTAACGGAAGGCAGGAGAGCCGCTGGTCGCCCACTTTTACGGCAAAGCAAGATACAGTCATCAAATTCTATGAGAGTAGCTAATGGGGTTTTGAGTGTGTTAAAAAAAAAACTACAAAGATTTTTTAGTTTAAAACCCCCAAACAGATGGTTCTGACGGTAAAACTTCCCTTTTTTTTGTAAAAATCTAAAGCAAACTATAGTCATCATATTCAAAGAGAATAGTCAAGAAGGGTTATAAATTTGTTTAATAACGTTCATTGAATAGCAGATTTGATTTTTGAACTAAATTTTTTTCATAGCAGGATAATCCACTGTAGATACCTCAGAATAATGCTTTTTTTTAAATAACAGAAATTGTGTTTGGCGACGCTCCGCCTCGAACGCCGCTGTGCGATCTCACAGACCCCTTAGCTAACAAGAGGCGGGGTGTCTACAGTCTTTCCACTAACTCCAGTAAGAACCTATTCTAGGGTACAATATACATCTTCCGAAAGAAAGAAGAGTTAGAATGAATAAAAGATTAAATACGTACACACACATTATGTATATATTGTAACATTTCTTACTATCTAGGCTCTCTGCAAACTGCACCACACGACACCACCAACTCAAAGAACTTGACAACTCAGGGCTCCAAAATAAGGTAACACTTTGATGTTCAATAAATCACAGCCAATACTGTACAATTGGCAACAACGTAACTCTGACTGTACAAAAGCTGTAACTGTGTAACACTCTCCGCCTCTTCCTAGACTTGCACTCGATTCTCTGTTCTGGACCGACTTTACCTAGACTGGTTCTTGACCTCTACTTCGACTCGTAAAGTTGCGAGGTAATGTGAGGTCACTTGACTCTGACACCTTCGCTCTTTTATAGGGTCCCTACTGGCCTTCTAGAACCAGAGGGAACATCGCTTGACCCTTCTGTTTAATCATATGATCACATCCCTCGTGACGCTCCTGAGCTCTATTCACAACACATATCCTTCTTGATCAGTCGTGGCTGACCATTGCAACTCTTCACGGTTGACTGCTCGTCTAGCGCTGGCCTGGGTCGATTTGCGTCGGCTGTCTACACACATACCACTACCCAATCTGTGTCAGCACCAGGTTTATTACATTATATAAATATGGCGGTGGTGGTGGGGGGGGAGAAATAAATTCCCTCCTCCGAAAAAAAAATCCTGGCTACGCCCATGGCAGGAGTAGATATAAGAAGATTATGATGTCTGGTCTGGTGATAATGTTTTCTACAGTGAAACCCCCCAAATTTTTATTTTTTTAAAATTATACCTTAGTAAAAATTAAAGTACAAAGAAACAATTGTAAAGATAAATATTGGACACCAAAATTAGCTTCAAGAAATGTTTTTATTGGTTGGTTTATTGAAACACAAGCTTTGTATGGCGAATTTAACAAAACCAATATTAATACACAATAATGGATTCAATGTCGAATATAGATATGCTATGCAAGTAATAATGATATAGGCCTGATTTGTTATGTAGTGTCTTTTAGATAGCAATATAAACAAAATAAACGAGGGTAACCAACAAAATGAAAACGAGACAACTATACATCCGACGGTGCGAATAGCTTTTAGATTTCTTCTACCACCAAAAGTTGTATAATTCTGAAACTGATTAGATATTTGAGGTCTCATTTTATTTTGGCTGTGTTCTTGCAAGTTAAAAAGAGACAATTTCTCGCTTATCTTAACTACTGGGCGATGTAAAATTCCATGCTTAGCTGATGAGGGTTTATGTGTTGCCTTGGTGTCGAGGGGTAGACGTGCACTACTCCACTGATGAATCTCCAATAAAATAACTATGTACAAAATATAGGTTAAAATAATGGGAATATAAAGAATTACTGAAGCAAATATTGAATTAGTATTAAATAATAATACAACAAATGTTTGAATACTGTTTCCGTGGAAACAATAGAGGTATACGTTCAAATTTTCCAATGTATCTGCACCCATCGCAGACATGACGGCAAAAAAGCATATTGGTAAGAACCATGAGAGAAAAACCAAAAAGTAACCAATTTTATCTGGCAAAGTTCTGTATTTTGTTGGATGACAGATGGCCAGGTACTTATCAAATGCCATGCTAAATATATGGCAAGAAGACACGAAGTTTAAAATGTAACTATAGCTCTCCCAGATGTTAAACATCAACAAGCTAAACTTCCACTGACCATTGGTTATCAGTAACAAAACTCCTGGTGGAGCAGAAAAAAGACAAATCCACAAATCCGCTACAGCCATTGAGGCTACAATAGTCTTCGTGATCTTGTTCTTGTTGCGTGTTTCCTTATATCGACACAATGCTATTATAAGCGTTGCGTTTAACAAGACTGTGAATACATCTATAAGAATGACAAGAACTGCCAGGAAAACAAGAAAATGTAAGTTAGTTGTAAACTTTTCATCACTGAAAGCTGGGCAGGAAGTTCCGTTCACTTCTGATGAATTTCTTAACATTTTAAATGAACATCTCAAAAAACATTTGATGTCTCTGAAAAAAATGTTTTAATTAATAATGTTTTAATAAAAAAAATACGAAGAGAGTTTGTGTTTATACTGTGTATTGAATTTCGTTATTAAACTGAATATCAAAATTAATATTTAAAGATTTAATTTTCAGGCCCACTTCACTCTGTTTCTCTATTAGTGATTTTCTTTTAGATGAAACACAGACATACAAATAGGCATACACGCATATAGATAGCATACAAAAGAATATAATGAAACTTTAGGTTTCCTGAACCTTCGGACAAGCAGGTGTGAGACAAGTAGTGAGGTGTGAGGCAAGGTGTAAGGCAAGTAGTGAGGTGTGAGGAAATAGTGAGATGTGAGGAAATAATAAGGTGTTAGGCAAATAGTGACGTGTGAGGCAAGGTGTGAGGCAAGTAGTGAGGTGTGAGGAAATAGTGAGGTGTGAGGAAATAGTGAGATGCGAGGAAATAGTGAGATGTGAGGAAATAGTGAGGTTTGAGGAAATAGTGAGGTGTGAGGAAATAGTGAGGTTTGAAGAATAGTGAGGTGTGAGGAAATAGTGAGGTTTGAAGAATAGTGAGGTGTGAGGAAATAGTGAGCTGTGAGGAAATAGTGAGCTGTGAGGAAATAGTGAGGTGCGAGGAAATAGTAAGGTGTGAGGAAATAGTGGGGTGTGAGGAAATAGTGAGGCGTGAGGAAATAGTGAGGTGTGAGGAAACAGTGAGGTGTGAGGAAATAGTGAGGTCTGAGGAAATATCGAGTTGTGAGGAAACAGTGAGGTGTGAGGAAATAGTGAGGTGTGAGGAAATAGTGAGGTGTGAGGAAAGTAGTGACATGTGAGGAAAGTAGTGAGGTGTGAGGAAATTAGTGAGGTGTGAGGAAATAGTCAGGAAACATCTAAGGGAAGTAATTCCTTATTTAAGTATGATTCTCTTATTCTCTTGTAAAGCAACTATGTTTTGGCTTGTCACAGAACGTAAACAGATTGATGGTTCGGTGTTGGGGAAAATTATTCCAACAGAAGAAAACAAAGGTTACTCAGAATTAATGTGAAAACACAAACTCAGAATTTGCCCCCAAAGTTTTCCGCACAGGCAGGTAAAAAGGAAGCTTTCAATAGTTGGAGCATAAATATTAGCAACTATAAATTTTAAATTATCCACAACCAAAATCTATATCCAACCCTTATAAAAAAAAAATAAAAGACTTACGTATTGAAAGTATATGCGATATTATATAAATTATATACAATTTTTATTCTTAGCCATACTGACTGCATTATACCACAGGATAGGAAGTATTAATAATGTTATTTTTTAAATTATTTTTTTTCATTCTTGATATTTAAATGTATTGTTGTAACTCCGCTCCCGCGCCGACACTCAACACGAGTAGGAGAAGACATGTGGATTCTACAGGAAGGACTGTTGTAGATCCGGCTGAAGGGATCTGCAGGTTAGGGGAGGTGGACTGTCTGGGGCTAAGTGCCGTTCTGCATGATACCAATGATTTCTTTGGAGGACCTGGAGCGATACTGGGAAGTGTGTCGGTGGTCTGTTCTAGTGTTAAGTAGGACTTGTGGAACTTAAGACATTACTCCCTGTGACTTGATAGCGGAAGTTCATGTCTAACTATCTGTTTATGGCTGTAAATAAATAATCTTCTCATTTAGTGTTATTCCTTACGTTGTGTACTTGCTTTAGATTTACTACAGTATTGATTGTTATGAAGATATAGTTTAAAGTGAATCTGCCCTGATGATTTTGAATAATTTCTTAATTTTATGAAGTATGTGTTTACAATAACCTCCTCTTGTATTATATTCAACACTAATTATTAAAAATTGTTTTAAAATATATTCTACTTATATGCATACTAAACGGGTTATTTTTCTTGTAAACCAAAAAGAAAACTTTATTTTAATTTTGTGTAGCTTGTGTATCAAAAAACACAAAATTTAGTGATACAATATTTCTTAAAACTCCTCATTAATACATTCTTTTATGTTGTTAGTTTTTTGTCACTATTAATAGTGTATAGTTGTAAAAAATAAGGGGTTTTTATGACAAAAAAAAAAACTGTTTGCATTTTATTTTATTTTTTTATTTTAACGATTCACGTTCATAAAACAAACAAAACAATTAGCAGTTGCACTAAAACATTGAAAAGATCTGAAATATCATGATATCGAATTTAAAAAACTTTTGTAGTTTTTGAGATTTTAAACGGGACGCACGGACAGACAGACAGACAGATGAGTAGACAGAACACACAAAACCAATAGTGGCTATTCTTCTTTCGGGTTTGCAAAAATCTCTAATTACACACAAGTTTGTGTAGTGATAACATAAAAATATTGTAAATGAACCATTAGATAAATATATCCACACACTTACCTATATAAAATCTTTGTTGGTAAAAAAAACTCTCTTACCCATTCCATCGTTTTTACAAAACAAAATAATACAGAAATCTCGTCGCACTTTGAAAATTTCAATATTTTTGTTATAAAAGAAAAACAAATAGAGTTGTATCAAGACAACATGATGTGTTGACATGGCAACCAAAGATAACCCAAAGGATGGCGTTAACAGATAATACTATAGGACAATATTTTAACAGGAAACAAAAAAAAGCTGAAGTTTTAAACTACATGTATGGTTTGCGCTCTGGACAGTCATCTCGATTGTTAAGGGTTCAAACCCTGCCCTCCGCTGCCCTGTGAAAGTTTTGGGTTAGAAATTTTAAATTTTCATCTATAAAAAAATCCGTAACATAAAAAACCGCTTCAAGAATATACCAAAACATACGACGTGAATCTGGAGTCGGCTTTGCCATAAAAACATCAATAGTATCTAAACTAGTCGGGCCTCCCAAAGGAATTAGTGATAGGCTCATGATCCTAAAGCTGCCTTTACAAAACGAAAGAAACACATTTTCATCGTTAGCTGCTACGCACCCACCATGACCAACCCAGATGATGTCATAGCAAAGTTTTACGAAGAACTAAACTCCACCATACTTGATATTCCAAAAACAGAAAAGCTACTCATTCTCGGTGACTTCAACGCAAGAGTCGGCTCTTCAACTCCCAGTCAACTAAACTTGCATTCACAAACATTCTCAAAAATGTGCAAAAACAGTTACGCCAAATGCAAGATACCTGGCTAAGCAAAAAGTGGAAACAATAAAGGAATTTGCTGACAAGCACGACATGAAGAACTTCTTCCATGTCATAAACGAAGTCTATTGTCGTATTCAGGGAAGTGGAGAACCATTAGAGCCCTTCGAAGTATCAAACGGGGTAAAACAAGGCTGTGTCCTAGCACCTACACTGTTCAGTATCATGTTCTCTGCTACACTGACAGATGCATTCACAAATAAAGGAAACAACAGCGAGATAAATATAACATACAGATTTGATGGTGGCCTATTCAACCCGAGGGGGCTCAAAGCAAAGTCAAAAATAAAATCAGCAGTAATCAGGGACTTGCTATTTGCTGACGACTGTGCCCTAAATGCTTTATCTGAAAATGATCTTCAGAGCATCTTCAGTGACTTCTCAAGAGCATGCTCAGACTTTGGTCTAATCATCAACACAAAAAAAGACTGAAATCTTATATTTGCCTGCTCCAAGAAAAGCATACTCGGATCCAAGCATAAAGATAAAGGGCATGATATAAACGCAGTGGACAGATTCACATATCTTGGCAGGACACTTTCCATAAACGGAAAGATCGATAATGAAATCGACCTGCGAATTGCCAAGGCCAGTGCATCCTAGGTCAGACTGCCTAAGAACGTCTGGAACAAACGAGGCATCACCACAAACACAAAGCTAGGGATCTATAGAGCTGTCATCCTCCCTACATTGCTATATGCCTCAGAAACGTGGACAGTGTACAGAAAAAGAAAAAAAAACTGAACAACTTCCACATGACATGTCTAAGAAAAATACTGAATGTCAAATGGCAAGACAAAATACAAGATACTGAAGTCCTTCGAAGAGCGGGTCTGCAAAGCATCCACGCAATTTTGATGCAGTCCCAGCTGGGATGGGCAGGACACGTCTGCAGAATGGAAAACCGCCGCATCCCTAAACGACTCTTGTATGGCTAAGCGAAGGAAAGCGCTCGCAAGGTGGTCGAAAAAAGCGCTTTAGGGACACCCTCAAAGCTTCTCTGAAGGTGTTCAGCATAGACCCAGCCACCTAGGCCGTGGTGTAGCATCTATGGCGTGAAGGGGATCAGTGAACCCGGGCCCACCACCATTAGGGGCCCACAGCCCGTGGTGTAGCAACAATGGCGAAAATGGGTTCATTCCACTCGGGCCCATAACTCTTGACCAGTTGGTGGCTCACGTGAGAACTTAGGGATGACACTAAAGGAAACAAAATGCACTTTTGTAAAATGTAACACTATATAGAATCTGAAAAGCTCACTCGAAATATCCAAAACGTGGCACGAAACTTTATATTAGTTTTAAAACATTAAAGCTAGAGTTAGTATACCAGTGGCTTGGATTATTTAAATTAACTGTTCTCCATCAGGTCTTATGTAATGATGTTCAGCCCTAAGTGAACGAGGGGACTAGTGTTACCCGATAGTCCCCTTGTTTTCCCATGTATGTTCATAAATCATTGCTAGTATTAATAGGCTGGTATTAGAATGAAGGGAATGGGAGGAAGAGAGAGCTGGATGTAGAAACTATGAATGTGTTGTACAGAAAAATAAGGAAAGGGGCGAGTAACAATGACAATTAGGTCTTGTGAAATAGTCCTGATAGTCAAGAAATAATATTACGACACATCTACTAATTATTCAATTTATATAAAAGCCTAATCTGTTTCTTTTATTTTCTGTATTTAAAATAGGTATATTTTAGTTGTATATAATGAGACATTGTAATTCACAATTGTAGAAAGTCTGAGATCTTAACAGACTAACGAAATATAAAAAATTGTATCCATTCCGACAAAGCTCATACTTCAGAGGCCAGGAAGTGCAAGTCTTCATCAATTTGTTTTGGTGTCTTCTGTATTATGTTAAAAATAGTTACAACAGAATAAAAGTATAATTAAATATTGAGCAAGCAAAAGAAACATCATAAGCATTGTACTTGTGCTATTACAATGAATGGCGAAACCGAATTGGAGAGAATGTTTATAACAAAGATATACTTTAGTGTCCTGCCGGACAAGACTGCTGCCAACTAAGATCCACACATCACAGGGAAAAAGAAAATCACGCCTGAAAACTACTAGCACAAAAAATCCTGATCTTTGCACCGAATTTGAGAATAAATTAGAGAAAGCTTTTAAAAACTTCTCTGTGACTGAGGTAGAAAAAAGCTGGACGTTTATGCGTGATACAATCTACCAAACATCATCACTGGTCTTTGGAAACAAAACCAAGAAAAGCGAATACTGGTTTGAAGCTAGTCTACCAGAAATGGAAACTGCCACTACGAACAAGAGAGCAGCCATGCTAATCTACAAGAAGGATCCCACCCCAAGCAGCTTAAAAAGGCTCAGAACTGCACGTAACAATGCCCAAAGAGTAGCGAGACCATGTGCTAACAAATACGGGCAGAAGCTATGCGAAGATATTCAATCTTGTGCTGACTGTGGTAACATAAGAGGACTATATGAGGGCATGAGAAAAGCCTTAGGACCTCACACCAGCAAGTGTGCTCCGCTCAAGTCAAAAGATGGCTCAATCATCAGCGATCGTGCGCTGCAAATGGAACGATGGGTAGAACACTATGCAGAACTCTACCAGATTGAAAACGCCATCTCACCAAATGCTGTTTCCAACTTCCCATCACTTCCAGTTTTGACGGAATTAGACGAAACGCCCTTAGTAAAGGAGCTGAGCATTGCTATTGACATGCTTGCACATGGGAAAACACCCGGAGGAGATGGCATTCCTGCTGAAATAATTCAGGCTGGAAAACATGCCCTAATCAAACCACTCCATGAACTGCTAAGCTTGTGCTGGAAACAAGGAATGGTCCCCCAGGAATTGAAAGACTCCAACATTGTTACAATTTCTAAAAATAAAGGCGACCGCTCTGATTGTAACAATTACAGAGGCATCTCACTGCTTAGCATAGTCGGAAAGGCTTTTGCTAGAGTATTACTAAAGCGATTACAGATCCTGGCAGATCGTGTTTATCCAGAGTCGCAGTGTGGCTTTAGGGCAGGTAGATCTACAACAGATATGATTTTCTCTCTGCGGCAGCTACAGGAGAAGAGCAGAGAACAAAAACAGCCCCTCTTCATAGCTTTTATTGATTTGACCAAGGCCTTTGACCTTGTTAGCAGAAGCGGTCTGTTTGCTGTACTAGAGAGAATCGGCTGCCCAAATAAGTTAAGAAAACTAGTGTCAGCTTTTCACGAAAATATGCAGGTCGACGTTCAGTTTGAAAGTTCTTCCTCCAGGCCATTCTCCATTAAGAGCGGTGTAAAACAAGGATGTGTACTGGCCCCTACACTATTTGGCATCTTCTTCTCAGTCGTACTATCCAGTGCTTTTAAATCCATGGAAGACGGAATATACATCCATAGCAGATCCGATGGAAGAATCTTTAACCTGGCACGTCTTAAAGCCAAAACGAAAAGGCGTCGTATCTTGATAAGGGAGCTGCTGTTTGCCGATGACGCGGCACTCGTATCTACAGAAGCTAGTGAACGCCTTAGCAGCTGCTTGTCAAGAGTTTAGCCTTACTATAAGTCTCTCCAAGACCGAAATCCTGGCACAAGACGTCGCAGAAATACCTATAATACAAATTGGGAAGAAAAACGTACAATCCGAAAAACGGCCAGCTCCTCTACCACCGGAGCAAAAGGCACCTTAACCCTAACCCTAACCCTAACCTTAACCCGCGCTATCTGTGGACTGGAGTGTCTCTCCAAAATAGGGCTCCACAGCCACATGAGGAAGTGTCCTCTGAGATGAACCATAGTAGTTCTACTACTGAAGGAGACCAATGAATGAATGAATGAATGAATGAATGAATATAATTGATGAGCTGCGGCGGGTATATTACAATGAACAGCGTAAATGAACATGATCTATATACACTTTCTCGAAAACTTTGACTGCTTCACAGTGTTAGGATATGTTCACGTGTTTTTTATTGTAAATTAAAGTTTAATAGTAAATAAAAATAGCTTGAAATACAAAAGCCATTGGAACTTTTTCAATTAAACTTTCATAATAATTATCACGATTGTATTTTGGAGAGATGTATCCACAATCATCTGACATACACTGATTCAGAGTTGCCTACAAATGTATCTAACAAATGAAGCAATTTAGCGCTGAATATTTTTCATGACATTAAGACAGAGTATATAATCAAAACAATGACTTGAAATAAAACATAGTAAGGCAGTGTTTCTCACATTCCTGGGTGGCGACTCCCTAGATAATATTTTTGTTTGAGCCCCATTTAGAAGCTGGAGCCCAGAGGAGCGATGTAGGCTTCCACAGTGAGGTCCGTGAGTTGTTTTTTTCTTTAGAATGTAGTAAAAAAAAGAAACTTAGTCACACTTTTTAGGTTATATTTTTCATTTAGCCTTCTTGAATTGAACACTTTGTGATAGAATGAAAGATAGAAACTAAATTAACGTCATGAAAGTTCACTAAAAGTTTTTGTTCTTTTTTCGGGAAATAGCGTTGCCTACAGAATTTCTAAGCCGTGTAAAAAGTTTCTCCTGAAGGTAGAATTGAAGATACGGCTGGTTTCCACTTAAGTCGGCGAGGGGTCTGAACAAAATCTAGCTCACAACAAAAATAAAGTCTATACTCTTTCATGTCTTAGGATCGTCGCACATATGCAATAGGCACGCTAATTTGATCACATCGTCACTGCATAACCAACAATCAATCGCTTAACCTTTTCTTACCAACATCTAGGAAACACACACTCTCCATAACAACCTTTTCGTCAGAACGTTGCGCCCTCCCCAGTCCACATGAGAGGAATTAGTGCCCTCTCCCCCACCCCCATTGAAAATGATTTTATAATTGACTTTTTAATTACCGGTAATAGATCTACTTACTGTGCGGGCTATTCGACTCAAACAAATATTAACAACCCGCGAAAATTCAAGGCCAGAAATGAGTAGGCGCCTATGAAAAAACCCGTGGGGATCCCTCGTACACTGCATTATTTTTTTTGTTCTAGTTTCCAAAATAATTTCTTATGTACGAATATCTTTTGTATTTTCAAAGGATAATGGAATAATTAGAATTTATATAAAATATTTAAGCAATTTTTTGTTTAACTAATTTTTTAATTAACCTTTGAATAATGATTTGGCCGCCCCCCAAAGTCGGTCGCCTGCGTGCAATGCACACATTGCACAATACGTTGCGGCGGCCCTGAATTTACCAATACATTCAAATTACTCTTGCACCCGGGCCCACGGGTACCTTGCTACGCCACTGCACCTGGGAGACAGGGGCACATGACAGAGCATCATGGCGCACAGGTTGCTGAGAAAAAGAGAACAACGCTGGCAGAAGAAAAACGCCAGAGAAGAAAAGCAAGGCTAATGACACTAGCTCCAGCTGAAATAATCTGCCCAGTGTGCAGCCGAACATTCCGGGCTCACATAGGTCTCACCAGCCACATGAGGAGGCATAAAACCCAAGTGCAAAGCTCTCAGCCCCCCTGGATGACAAAGTGCTCATCATCGAACCACGATGGATGAACTATAACCAAAAAGAAATGGTCACATTTTTGTACTTTATCTTTATTCTAGAATCATCATGTTTTCAATGTTTTAGTTAAAAAAGATTTTTAAAAAACTGATTGTTAGCGAGAGAGAGAGAGAGACGGAATTTTTAAAAAAAGCAGTTTTTGTCAACCTTTGGCAAATTAAAAAAAAATAATACAGTCATGCAGCCATGTTGGTGGCCTTCTCTTGACAGCTAAGGTGTCTGGGTGAGCGCTGTAAGCTCCCCCCAGTGGGATTTGGTTTAGAGATAGGGTTTTCTTGCATTCTTCTTTGCAGAAATGCATTCTCCTGACATCTACAGCTCATTATTAATCCTATTAAAAAAAGGCATATTAAGTTTAGTAAAATAAAGTAACTTGGGGGAATGGGGGAAAGGGCCGATCCTGAAGTGTGACTGATAATCGAGGCACACTAGCGTAAGTATATCTTTATTATGTGTCTTTATCGGAATATTATCTTCATGTTAAGAGAGACCTCTTATAGTAGGCTCGTTTTAGTCAGTCTCAGACATCAACAGAACGATGGTTAAACGTTAAAAAAATATCTAATTTTCAATTCCAATAAACTTTGAATAATGTTTTACTTAAAAGAAATTATAATATGAGCATTCTAATATGAATATATAGGCTCTAACTAAATTGCAAATAAAACCAATTTGTTTTTTGAAACGATAAGATGTACAGATTTAGATTAAGGCGTTGAGGATCGCCGCCTAAAAAGAAATAGTCAAAAAAATTATTTTTTTTTAAAGCTCATTTGTAAGTGATCCTTTTGTTCAATAGGCCTTTTTGTAACTTCGTTTTCTTACAGAACTCTAATTGAAAGCTCAAAACAAACAAAAAATTCGGAAGTGGGAAAGGAAACTTAGTGAAAAAATATTTGGGTTCAGAACTCATCTAAATCTTCGTATGACTTCTAAATTATCCAAAAAAAAAAGGCTTTCTTAATTAAAATAATTATGTTAAGTCCATGTGCAATTACATAATTTCTGTCGCCATATTTGAGAATTTTTTTTTAAAACGTCATTTTTTCGTATGAAAAGGGGAGTGAGCGGTAGAGTGAAATCGATTAATCAAGTAAGAGTCCTCGCTCCTTTTTAGCGTCACCAGAAAGGGAAAAAGACGCAATTAGTTTTGTCCGTCCGTTCGTCCCGTTAAGTTCTCAGATACTAGAAGAGAAAATGAAAATCGGACATCATGATATTTTAGATCATTCAAAGTCCTACTTTTTTCTTTTCCGAAAATGAACCATCTAATTTTTTAATTTTATATGCAAGCAGATTTTTCAAAAATGAAAAACTTCAGGGGAAATAACTTTTTTGAAAGCTCATGGACTTCTTCATCAATAACTCATCTTCATTCATAGATTCGCGCATTGTTACAAAAATTGCATCTAAAGTCACAATGGTAAATGTGTCAATGGTTCATTAAAAAATATAGTTTCCATTTATTAACTAAGTCATTAAATAGAATACTGATTCAAATGTTGTTTTAAAAAATAATTTTGATACGAACTTTTGATATATCCTCATTATAGGGGCCTAGATTTGACAGTTTAAATACGACTAAATAGAGCCCAGATCTAGATATATTTATAATAAATGCATTAATAATTTTAACAAAATTTAAATAATTAAGGCAATAACTTATCTTCTGACAGCTTAGGGTTGCAGATTTATTTATTATGTAAACAATAGTATCGTAAACGAACAGCATAGTACACCATTGGTATTACTATTCATCGGCCTAGGTTTAGTAATTTTAAGATTAAACGTGTAAATTCATACGAGTTCAAGTCTCATATAGACTTAGATCTAATTCTAGACTAGACTTAGATATATTTCTAAATCTAGACTTAGATGTAGTTCTAGAACTAGACTTAGATCTTGAATCTAGATTTAGATCTAAAACTAGGTCTAGATCTAGCTAGATCTATGTCTAGTTTGTATGACAAATGAAAATGGAGATATTAATTTTTGTTTGTGAGGAGAAAGTCTTATTATTAAGTCATTTGTACACTAATTTAGCTAGCTCAATAGTCTAGCTAAAGTAGGTCAAGAATTGTAATTTTTTTCGTATTGCCAATTTATCTAACTTTGTAAGAAGAATACATCTTTTTTAGTTTCTCTTTATTTCATGTAACATGTTATTAATTTTGAATGTATGGATAAGGTTAATAATTATTATTTTAAAAAATATAAGTGTACGCTAAATGAATATATGGAGATGTTGTGGCTCAGGGGTAAAAGCTCATGGGACCGGATGTCCTGTGTTCAAATCCTGGTGAAGACTATAGGTGGACTACTTCGAGGGCCGATTTTGAGTTTGTGTTTCCACACAAACTGTCTTTGTGACCTTGTATAATATTACTAAAATCTACTACATTTATTTATTATTTCTCAAGTTAAATTTGTCTGTATTGCAATAAAAGTTACATTTAATTTTGTTCTCAAAGCTATTTCAAAATTTAAAAATTACAATATAAAACCTCTACAGTGGATAAGTTGTCTATCAGGAACACAATAATATATGTCAACAACCATCCACAACAATCATTCAATTAAAATTACAAACTAGAAGAGCTGATAATTCACAGATGACTATTCAAGTTACAAGGCTTGAAGAGCTGACCTGATAAATCCAATACCAAGGCATAGCACAGGATTTACTGTAGAATTCAGATATTCAATCAGAAGGACAATAACATAAGACTGAATAGAAAAACGATAACCTTGTGAAATCAATATAAAGAAAATGACAGAAGGAATCCAACACACTGTAAAGGAGGTAACTATCAACCCAATCGTGCGAATGGCTTTTAAATTTCTTTTAATTCCAAAAGTTTTATGACTTTGTAAGTTCACAGAGATTTGAGTTCTCTTCTCTTGGTTGTGTATTTGCAAGTTAAACAGAACCAGTATCTGGCTGATTTGAAAAACTGTTGAATGTAAAAATCCATTTTGTGCTGATGAAGACTTGTTCAAATGATTATTTTTTAAATGTCTAAATTGCTTGGTTCTTTTTATCCATCGACGAATTTCAATTAAAATCAAGGCATATAAAAAATAGGATAAAAAGATGGGAGTTGCAAGGAGTGCTGTAGCGAATGTTAATGTTGTTTTAAAAAGTGATTGAGCTAAATATTTAATAATGTTTATAATAAAACAAGGTCCAATCGAGTAGATATTTTTCAACGTAGCTCCGTTCAATAGAATTATTATTGCCTCCACAATTAATGGTGTTAACCATGACATAAAAATCATAAAGTAAGCAAGCTTCTCTGGCAATAACCTGTACCTGGTCGGGTGACAGATGGCCAGATATTTATCCAGAGCCATGCTAAATATGTGTAACGCAGACACAAAGTTAAGTATATAAGTATAACTTTCCCAACTGTACAACATCATTGAGCCCAGTCTCCACTCTCCATTAGTTATAAGTAAAACTATTCCTAATGGAGTTGAGAATAGTGAAATACATAAGTCAACGACAGACAGAGAGCTGACAATGATTCTGGTGATTTTGTTCTTACATCTCGGGTCTGTGTAGCGCCATAGAGCGATGATAAGTGTCAGGTTGAAATAAGCAGTGGCTACATCAATGAGAACAGCAAAGACAGCCAGGACAACAACCAGCTCCAAGTGACTTGAAAACTTCTCAGTAGTTGTAGAGCAGATTGTCTCATTGTTTGATGTTACATTAGTCATTCTTCTTTTTTTTTCAATGGACTTATTTAAATCAAAACTCCTGCACTAAAGAAAAAATAAACAAGAGAAATATATTAAACATACTTTTACAAAAACATGGGTGGCAAACCTTGTTCTATTGAGGGCCACATTTAAAAAATGTTAGGAATGGGGGCATATTTATTTATATATAAAATATGTACTTACAACTTAGAAAAATACGCTAGCTGTCTTTTAATTTGCATGTAAAACTGTATTACAGATTTCCATTTTTTACTCTTTCAGTTGGGATATTGCAATAAAAGTTGGCAATTTCTGAACTAGTTTTATGAATATTGTTTTTATTTCGTTGTTGTATTTTTACATTTTACAACAAATGTACAGTTGTACTCAATGGGAAGTATTTCAATGTTTATGGGGGTGCGATGGATAAGTGGTTAAGCGCCTGGATTACGAACCTGGGGTCGTGGATTCAAATCTTGATGAAAACTGGGATTTTGAAATTCGAAATTTTTAGGGGGGCCTTGGGTACCTGACCTTAGTTTGAGAAAGTAAAGGCGGTTGGTTGTTGTTCTGGCCACATGATACCCTGCTCTTTGGCCATAGAAACAGATGACCTTAACATCATCTGCCACCATAGATCGCAAGGTCTGAAAGGGAAACTTATTTTTTTCATTTAGCTGTTTACAATCTTGAATAATGTTCCAGAACTAGCTTACTAATTGTTGGCCTTGTGACTGTTGTCTAATTACAGTCAGTCAGCATCGACCTGTTCTTACACTTGTTTATTTTTAAACAAAATGTTGACAGTTGTATGTGGATCTAAATAATCTGAAAGTTTAGCATCAAACTTTTTTTAAATTACAACAAACTAAAAGAAAAATGAACTAAATCCAGTAGTCAGGAAATAATTAATGATCATTTTATTTATTTAACACAATTCTTGAATTTTTAAATTTTTTCCATAAAGAAAACATACTAAAATAAAAAAAAACTTCATTAAAAAACGTATACATATTTTCCATATTGTCTTTATTTGTAAAGCACTTTTCACAAGTTAAATGTAAACACTATTTTATCCTCCGTAGATGCCCTCGGTACATAACTATAAGATGAACTAGTAATTCGTGTGGTTGAACTAATAGAATAGGTATTAAGATAAATGCATAGTATCCTAATTAACTTGTAAGGTAAAATGCAGCGATTCTCAACATATGGTGACATACCAACAACAAGGTCACAAAGGCGGACATATTTTTAAAAGGATAAAACGTTTCCTGTAATTTGACTATAGCAAAAGATTTATATTTGAGTAAAAACGATATTTGTGCCAAAGTTTAGAACCATTGAAAGAAACTAAGAGATTTTCCATCTTTTAATTTGGACTAATTCTTTTGTCTTTACGTAATGCTCTACCCTAAAACGAATGCGAACTAAATTTGCGTTATATGAGGACGTTAAGACTAGGGCTTTACAGTCACATGAAAAAGTATTCTACGAATGAACCATAGTGAAGTCATTCTATGGTGCAGTCTAGAGATCAAATGAAGACTTTTCTGCAAAGATCAGACTGAAGGAGAACGTTGGGTGCCGGGGCCATGCTACAGAACTTACAGCACCTTTAGAGAACCGCTAGCTAGCTACAGAGGACGTACTTTTTTGTTTCATTTAATGAGGCGTTTCAATGAAAAGGTATGAGTTTAATATATACACGCGTCTTTATCTTCTAGTTCAGTGTTTCCCAAACTTTTTTTCTTAATGGAACACTTCGCACATTCTGAGTATTAAGCGGAACTCTTTGCTTATTTTTGTAGTGAGATTAATTCACGTGCTGGCCTACTAGTTAATTATTCCAGTAGTTCCTGGAACACATATTCAGGCCTCGTGGAACACTACGGTTCCACGGAACACAGTTTAGGAAACACTTCTCTATGTAGACACTCAATGAGTTAGAATCTTTCAGAACCTTGGACTAGGCTCAATGGCTTTAAGGGGGTCAACGGGTCAAAAATAATCATTTTTCATTAAAAAAAATCGATTTTTCAAAAGTTGCATATTATGTTAGAATAATATCTAATAAATGATATAGTTTAGCTAAAATCACTAAAATAAAAGTATTTTAATGTAAAAAAAAAGTTAGAAAGGGGTAGGGGTAAGATAATTTTGCTCTAAATGTTGAAAAAATCGCCGTTTTACGATGCCGATTACCGCGTAGCCCGCCATAAAACTGGGTCATGTTTGGTGTCTTTTTAAAGCTTATGGTCAGCTCTACAAGTCCATTTCAATGATCATTCATCTAAAAATAACCATAGCCTTGAAACTAGTTCAAACTAGACCACTACACGTGTCTCTATTCAAATCCGATTGGATCATGATGTGTATTTATGAAATAAACGATTTTGATTGGTTCCTTCCGACCATGTGGTTCCGATGTTTACAGCAACAATGATGGCGTCTGTGAATCGATAGAAGACCCTTTTGGATATTGTATGCTATCTTTGCCATTATTATTTACGGTAAGTACATGTTTCCAAATATTTATATAGATCTAGATATAGTCTAGCAATATCATAAAAACATAGATCTAGGGGTCGGACAAGCACGTATTCAGTGTTTAGGTCGTACTAGATCTACTTCTAGTTACTACACTTAGACTTAGTGACTTTGAGCTAGGCTAGCCTAAGGCAGGCTAAAGCTACCCTAGATAGTTAAGATAGTAGATCTAGAGCTAGATTCATATTCTAGATGCCTTAGTATTTGGATTGATCTAGTTCTATAAAATAGATCTAGAAACTTGATTTCGTTTTAGATCTATATAGATCTATCTCTATCATCTATCTTGTCTACTTTAGTCTAAATTCTAGATCTAGATCTCCATTTCATGAGCAGTAAGATCGTATCCACTGCAGAAGAGATGATTAGATTCTAGAATAGATATTAGATCTAGATCTATACATCTAATATAGTCTAGATCTAGTTGTTGCCTTTTCTAGATCTAAAATAACTTTGATGACTCAAGAATAAATAGTCTGAGTAGTGAATAAATAAGTAATGACTAATGAGAGAGTCCTGCTAGTGTAGATGTATTTACTAGATTTCTAGATCTAAATTTTACTGGGCTACAATGACATGCATACATTAACTTTTTCCTTTTTTTTCCAGTCTCAGGTTCTCCTGACTACAATTAGAAGTAATGATCTACCTAATCTGTTACAAGGATATAGACATTAGATCTACACACTTTCGGAATTTTTAATTCTTGATTATATATTGAGTAAATAACACTACTGCTATACATATCATTTGAATATTTTCATAATATTTAATTTATATTTTCATTTTCTTTATATCAACAGATCAAAACAACACATGCAGTGTACACTGACCCTTCCTCTTGTTGTAAGAAAACATCACCACATACTAGTACCTCGTCAACCATCTACCCTGTCTGAAAGCTGCCTAAATACTGCAGTATGACATAGAAGTACTTCATAATCAAACACCTCATCACATGTTGCTTATCACATATATAGCAATAATTTACACTTTATAGACCTGGATCTATATCATGCTAACAAATTGGGATTCTTTTTAGTTGGATACTGTCTTTGACCACCACCTCCAGCTACAAAGACTCTTACATCATTATAAAGTTCTACCTAACTTATTTCATTACAAGATTCATCATCAAGCACTGCATGGTTCCTGGTGAGCCACTTTATCATCAGCTACTGTTTCAACATAAATAAGGACCAGAGTTTTTCTGTCGTTGTAGCTGTACACATGCAATGAGCTTCAGTCTCGCCATGTCACATTATATCATCATTTCTTACCATCTATAACATTTCTACTGCACAGCATACATATGTGCTCAATGTCTATATCATGTTTTCTTTATCTTTGTTTTACATTTTTTGGATGTTCCTTCAGAGTTGAAGTTGCCTCCTAGTTCAAACATCCCACAGGACGACGGGGGATGGCAGCAGGCAGGGTATGAATCCGGACTTTTGAGAAGGCTTAACGACAGTCCAACGCGCATTCCGCACGACCATGCAGCCTCATTTAGTAATTTGAGGGTGGAAAAATGTACATGTATTGACTAATATGTTTTAAGTACTACATAATATAATAAATATTCAATAGATAATGATAAAAAGTGTTTTCTAGATAAAAATATAACCTTACCTTTATTCCTTGTTATGGTTGTGAGTTCCACAAAGATATATTCATTCAGTTATTACATATTTACTCCATATATATAAATGTTTATATTAGAACCTCGCAATTTACAAAAAAAAATCAGATAATTGTTTTTGTCTTCAATGAATTGCGATGTTTAAAAAACATTTTCAACCAGAATATTCTACATGATCTCTAAACATCCAATTTCGTTTTAATGAACTTCATTTTTTTAGTGAGCTGCCAACTTGAAATGTTGACATGCCAACAAAATGACTCGAACAAGGCCTAAGTGGTTGTTAATTACTTTGGTATACACGATTAAAACGGAGGTCAGATTTAAAAACTGAAGTTTCATCCACTCTCAACACTCTGCTATTTTACCAATCAGGACCCACTGCCTATATATTTGTATTTCTAGCGGAGAAACTATAAATAGCTTGCTTGTTGTTTGTTTTGTTAGTGTCTCCGGTGTATACGGGAAAGGAAATGTGAATAAACTTTTTTTTAAATTAAATGAACATTTTTGTTCACTTTTTTAGCAATATGCACAATTACATTTTCTAAGCTCTCCCGAGGGCCGGCCTTAGGTAATTGGAGACCATAGGGTCTGAGCGAAGTGAATAAGAAAGCCCTAGGTGAAGTGAATAGGGTGACCTCAAATAAAAAAGAAAAAGAAATTAAGAAAAAAAATACGCAAAGAATTATAAACACAAATTTGCTTTACAGATGATTCATGATAACCAAACTAAAATAACATTTCGACATTTCACCAAAAAAGCAATGATCTTCTTAACAAGTAGGTCTAAATGATCGCGATTAATCCTTGAATAATAATAGATATTAAGAAAGAACTAGGCTAGTAATCCTAGAGCCACAGAGTTTTGCTATGTTTGAGATTGGATCCATATTTGGCTTATTTTTAATCTAAAAAAACAACAACAAAACGTTGTACTGTGTAAGGCCCTCACAAAAATGAGAGGACCTTTGCGACTGCCTAGTTTGCCTATGCCTAAAGCCTGTCCTGCTCTGCGTTTAAAGCTTAATTTTTTAAATTTAGTTAACATTTAGCATCCTTGAGTTTGTCATATTCCCAATAATCACATCATCTCCACCATTTCTACATGAAGTGACTATGTGTTTTACTTTAGGAATAATGTCTGAGGACGTTTTCAGCCCAAATGAAAAAATAATTAATAAAAGAAGTAATATAATTAAAATATCAATTCCTACTTTATGTTTAAAAAGTAGAGAAAACTAAACATTAGTGTTTTATTTCTCAAATTAGTAGAGAAATAAAAAGAAAACAAGATTACAATTGTGATAACACAAACTCTGAGGCTGCTCCTATCGAATTCAACAATGGACCAGGAATATTCAAGCCATAGTCTTGTTTTGATCGTTGAAATCAATAAAATTTTTAAAAAAATGGGATCTAAAATAATAATAAAGTAATATTATTTTTATCTCTTTTAAAGTTTAAATCTTTCAAAATGAATTTTTATCAAACATAAGTAGGTTACTTTTTTAGTTACAAGTTTTTTTTAAATATATTAATTAAGTAAAGTTCCCCTTTCAGAACTACAGACCCCTGGGGCTGATGATGTAAAGGTCATCTATTTCTAAGGTCCACGGTTACAAATACACACATAGTAGAGATCACAACACGAAGTAAGGTCAGTACAGTCTTAAAACTGTAAACAAACACTAGGGGCGACAATCAAATTAACAAATTCACGACATAATAAATAAATCTGCACCCGTAAGCTGTCAGATGATAAGTTTTTGCCTTAATAAATAAAATTTTCTTCAAATTATCAATACATTTATTTTATAGATATAAAATTATAAATATATCTAGATCTGGGCTCTATTGAGTCTAGTGTAGTCTGTTAAGTAATAATGAGGATATGTCAAACTGCCCGCTATAAAAGTAGTTCATTTTTTTTAACTTACTACTAAATGAAAGTTCGTATCAAAATTCTTTTTCAAAAACAACATTTCAATCAGTATTTCATTCCATCAGTTCGTTAATAAATGGAAAATATATTTTATAATAATACATTGATACTTTTTCCCATTGTGACCCTAGATATAATTTTTTTTTGTACCAGTGCGCGAATCTATGAATGAAGATTGAGTTATTAATGATTAATGAAGTCTATGAACTTTAAAAACAAAAAAAACTTACCTCCCCTGATGTTTTTCGTTTAAAAAAAGTGTTGTTTTTTTTTAATCTGCTTGCATAGGTAATACTTTTTATTAAATGGTACACTTTCAGAAAAGAAAAAAGTAGCCGTTGCATCAAAATCTTAAATGATCTAAAATATCCTGATATATAACTTTAAATTTCTCTTCTAAGTTTCTGAGATCTGAACGAACGGACAGACAGACAGACCACACAAAACTAATTGAAATATTCAATATAAAATGAATTTTAAACAATTAGTTTCGCCATGCATGACAGGTGGGAAAATGTGACGTGTGTTTGGCGCGTTTTATGTCTAGGGGATGATTATTTTTAAAGCTATCACACACCAACCTATCAGCATATGAATCGGGAGCAGATACGCAACGAGACAAGCAATGAAAGATAGATACAAAAGTTAAAAATGAAGAATATTTATTTACATAAATATACATATAAGAATAAAAAGGTGGAGGGTTTGCATCTATCTCTAAATAATACTAGAGATAATCATCACTCTTGCATTTAATAAGAGAGCATGTCACTTTGTCTTTTGAACTTAGCTGGTTGTCCTGTTGATGTCGCAGCTGGCTGTGTCCTGGCTTGAAGTTCTGCTGCTGGAGGTGGCGCTCTAGCAGATAGAGGGACGCCGGTGATATAGTGCTTTTGGAGTCTCAATCCCAAGTTCTAATATCTGTAGTGGGCACAGTAGGGCGGGTGGCCGGCTACCGTGGGCACAAGGTTACTGCGGGCAGAGCTGATGTGCCTTGGGCAGCGTAGTTGACAGGATATGTCCAGTGAGTTGCAGAGGGTTGGCGTAGCTATGACGTCTCGTACAGACCTGAGTCTATAGGGGCGTCGCACCTAATATGTTGACAGGTGGGCTGTCGAATATGCGGGCAAGGCCGATAGCGCCAAGTAGTAGATTTGAGTAGATCTCAGTAGGCAAGTGCAGTGCTGAATAGCACTAAGCACATAAATAGGCAGTAGGTGATTCTCGATAGCAAATAACTAGTTGAGTAGGGTCGAGTAGACACCTGAGGGAGGCTGCGGATAAATAAAGACAAGTTAGGACATGTCTCTCATGCATCTTATCGATGCCCTCGACTGAGGTGCATTCGTCAGATTGGTAAAATTGCTTTAGAGCATAATAGGGAGATGATGACAAATGGGATTTGGAAAATAGATGGCAGATAGTAGCAATATAAAATGTACATAAAAGGGGAAAGTAATAATATAAAAATGTACATAGAAGGAGAAATAAACTCCAATAAACAACATTAGTTGGAAGAGAGAAAGGGGGGGGATGGGCGATGGTCAGCGACCATGACGGTTTGTTTACACATGACCGTCGGCCGAGAACAATGGAGCGCGCTTGAATGGAGAGGGTGTCCGTTCAAGGGGCGCAACTCTCGTTAGAGTAAAATGAGTAAAGGGGAGATAATTCACTGCAGGGGAGATAACTCGCATCTCTTTTCTAGACGCAGTATTATTGCGCTAGTAACATTATCAAGGCAATCAGCCGAGATAAAGAAAATAAAATAAGATGTACAAATATATACATGGTTGCATCAACGATCAATTGAGCAACGTAGCATTAATAGATTAATGCAATACATAAATAAATACATAGGACATGTTTATGTTTTCTACTTACGCCAGTGAGAAATACACAATGCACTAATTAAATATACATGAAATAATAAAATACACATAATAATCTCCAGTGAGAAATATGCACAAAGTAATTAAGATGGAACTTGTGATTAAGTTCGGCTTACCACCAGGTATTCCTCTAGGAGTAAGAATAAATGAAGTAGTCCAGACTCGATTGCTCAGCGATAGAGAAATAAGAGGGTCTGATTTCATTTGGATCTACTTTATATAGGCCTGGAAAATGAGGGCGGAAACAGGAAATGTCCTAGGCTTAGAATTATCTTACACGTGGGTGAATTAGACTTGAGATGGGAGTCGCACATTGGTACGTCGAGAGGCGCTTTTACTCGAGTAATCTCCTAGATCATAGAGAGACGTAGGAGAAAGGGGGGGGGGGAGGAGTGACTTGCATTCCACACAAGGTGGTGTCCACTGCGGCTGTCAGACATCATGCCGATAAGATCAAAGAGTCTGTGTGTATCTTTCCCCGGTCAAGGGAAGATAAATCGAAAGACGTGGCCTAGCTATCTCCAATGTGGTCAACTAAGTCTAGCCAGGAGAGGAAAAGGTGGCGCGGGTGAAGAATTTGGGGGTAGGATGGGGAGATAATTAAAATAAAATAAATAAATAAAGATAAATAATAATTAATGCTGTGATAAATTTGAGTGACTCTGACAGCGAGTTTTTGACTTGTCACACCATGATCAAAATGGGGATCTAACCCGAAATTTGTGTCATCAGCTTAAATTTCCATCTATAGAACTATTTAAAAATTTTAGCTTTGAAAATATTATCATTCTTTACCATGCCTTAATCCACTGGAAGCATTCGTTGCTATACATATGTGTACTTTAATTCTGACTGACAAATGTAACGGATAGCATCAAAATATATTTACTGATTGAATAATTCACCATGTGTGTACGAAGATAGAAATAAAGATAGAAATGAAGTTACCCTTGATTCCTAAACCTTCGGACGAGCAAGTTACCTTTGATTCCTGAACCTTCGGACGAGCAAGTTACACATCACTATTTCCTCACACCTTAATATTTCCTCACACCTCACTACTTGCCACACTTCACTACTTGCTACACCTCACTAATTGCCTCACACCTCACAACTTGCCTCATACCTCACTATTTCCTCACACTTCACTATTTCCTCACACCTCACGATTTCCTCACACTCACTATTTCCTCACACCTCACTAATTGCATAACACCTCTCTACTTGCCTCACACCTCACTATTTCTTCACACCTCACTATTTCCTTACACCTCACTATTTCCTCTCACCTCACTAATTTCCTCACACCTCACTAATTACCTCACACCACACCAATTGCCTCATACCTCTCTTCTTGCCTTACACCTCACTACTTCCTCACACTTCACTACTTCCTCACACTTCACTACTTCCTCGCACTTCACTTCTTCCTCACACCTCACAACTTGCCTCACACCTCACTACTTCCTCACACCTCACTACTTATTCACATCTCACTACTTGTCTGACACCTCACTACTTGTCCGACACCTCACTACTTCCTCACACCTCACTACTTCCTCACATCTTACTACTTCCTCACACCTCACTACTTCCTCACACCTCACTATTACCTCACACCTCACTATTTCCTCACACCTCACTACTTGTTAGTCACTTCTTTACTTTATTTGAATTTAACTGACTCTTCAACAAAACTAAACTAGTGCGCTATAGTAGCACATCATTGCAGCTCTAAATGCAAGAAAAGTTCCAGCAGTTTATCCCTAACTGTATAAGGTGTAAAGTAGAGACATGGAGTTATTTTCTGATGAATGAAAAAAAAAAGAAAATGTTCAAATATTCCATTAATTAATTTAAATACTAGATCCACGGGATTCTAATTAAAGTATTTTCATTCAATTTAATTTCGTATTTGTATCTTTTAATTGATGTGGCCCGCGGCATAATTGTCGGTAATTAAAATGGCTTGCGTTTTATTTACAGTTATGCATCACTGTATTATATTAAACACTAATTATTAAATATTGTTTTCAAATAGATTCTACTTATATGCATACGAAACGCGTTCTTTTTCTTGTAAAACAAAAAGAAATCTTTTTTTTTTATTTTGTGTAGCTTGTGTAACAAAAAAACACAAAATTTAGTGATGAAATGTTTTTTTAAAACTCCTCAATACATTCTTCCATGTTGTTGTATTTTTTGACACTATTAATAGTGTATAGTTGTAAAACTTACGTGTTTTTAAGACTAAAAAAACTGTTTGCATTTTTTTTAACGTTTCACTTTCATAAAACAAAAAAATGGCATTTGCACCAAAACCTTGCAAAGATCTGAAATATCATGATATCTGATTTCAAATAACTTTTGTAGTTTTTGAGATTTTAAAAGGGACAGACGGACAGACAGACAGATTAGAAGACAGAACACACAAAACCAATAGTGGCTATTCTTCTTTCGGGTTTGCAAAAATCTCTAATTACACACAAGTTTGTGTAGTGATAACATAAAAATATTGTAAATGAACCATTAGATAAATATATCCACACACTTACCTATATAAAATCTTTGTTGGTAAAAAAAACTCTCTTACCCATCTACGAATTATAGAATAACGTTAAAATATAACTATTCACTTAACATTCCATCGTTTTTACAAAACAAAATAATACAGAAATCTCGTCGCACTTTGAAAATTTCAATATTTTTTTATAAAAGAAAAACAAATAGGGTTGTATAAAGACAACATGATGTGTTGACATGGCAACCAATGATGGCATTAACAGGTAATGATATTGTTTGACAAGATTTTAACAGGAAACAAAAAAAGGTGAAGTTTTTAAATATATGTATGGTTTGCTCTCTGGACTGTCATCTCGATTGTTAACCCCCCCCCCCCCCCCATTCCCACTACCATGTAAAAGATTTGGGTTAGGAATATTAAAAATTTTCCTCTATAAAAAAAAATCCGTAACACAAAAAAAAACACTTCCAGAATAGTATTACAAAAAAAAAATGATTAAATCTTTGTACTTTATCTTTATTCTAGAATCTTCATTATTTCAATGTTTAAGTTAATACAGATTTATTTTAAAAAGCTGATTATAAGCGTTTTCGTTTAAGGTGCTTAAATCTTGAGTCTTGCTATTAATACTGTTCGTTACACGCAAACTTTCAGTTCCCTCCAAGCGATGACGGAATGTGAATGCTGGTCTCTTGGTTTTCAATGTTCGTCAAGAAACCTCAAAAAAACTCATAGAATCCATTTGGTGGATTGAAAGTCAGTAGTATAGTTCATCTTGTAGAGAAGAGCATGAAGGGGAAGCAAAATAAAGAATTTTTTTTTTGGTGGATGGGAAGGGTGGGGCAAGATATCCACCTTCTCAGAACTTCCGTTTGGTGTGTGTTGGGGTCGGATGTAAGTCAAATGAAAGTCACCTGAATACAAAAATATTGAAATTACAATTGACAAAGAAACATGTGAATTATTTGCAAATGACTTAAACAAAAATATCACAGAGCAATTTAAAAAAAAAACAAATAAGACATAATCTAGATCTAGTGTCTAGAGGTGGCATTTTCGTTGAACGTTGGATTTTAAAGCTAAAAGTACAGTGTTCAAATTCTTGATATTAAGAGGTACATTTATAACATTTAGATCGAGATGAACTCAGTGTACTGAGCAATAAAGTAAAAAAAATGTAAAATTATGAATTTGTCCCTTACATAAAACTAGTGTTATGATTGATGAATTGACAACATGTACCATATTCTCTTACAAGTGTTATGATTGATGAATTAACAACATGTACCATGTTCTCTTAGAAGTGTTATGATTGATGAATTGACAACATGTACCATATTCTCTTACAAGTGTTATGATTGATGAATTAACAACATGTACCATGTTCTCTTACAAGTGTTATGATTGATGAATTAACAACATGTACCATGTTCTCTTACAAGTGTTATGATTGATGAATTAACAACATGTACCATGTTCTCTTACAAGTGTTATGATTGATGAATTAACAACATGTACCATGTTCTCTTACAAGTGTTATGATTGATGAATTAACAACATGTACCTTGTTCTCTTAGAAGTGTTAGGATTGATGAATTAACAACATGTACCATGTTCCCTTAGAAGAAAATGGGTTCGTAAAAGTGGTCCACCCAGGCAGGTAAAGAGGCCGGTATCAATATTTTCAGAAAAAACATCAGAATTAAATTCTATCAAAGACAAAAAACAGAGGAGAATGGAGAAAGAAGGTTGACAGATCTTGTGTGGTGCCCCAGCGGTCCAGCAGACCGAAAGATAGGTGAAAGTGAATGTGAAATTAAATACGAACCTGGCCTAACTAATGTCTTATAATGAATATCTAATTGATCTTATTGTTTTGTTAAAGGTCAATCTCTTATTCAAATCCTCAATAAAAAGAAAAAAACACTTTCGATGAAGCACAATTCTGCAGTCCACGAGATAATATGAAAAACTACTTATTATTTGTTGTTTTAAATTATGCCCAACTTCTATGCATACTAAATAGATTTTCTTCTCTTAAAAAGAAAAGTAAACATTATTTTTGGGTAAACTTAGTCTAAAACCATTTGCATAAATATTTTTAAAATATAGTAAATGGTAATCTTCCAACTAAAGAGCCTCGCGTATGTGTTACTATTAATAGTGAATATTTGTAAAAGTGGTGTATTTTTATGAAACAAA
Source organism: Biomphalaria glabrata (assembly GCF_947242115.1). Lineage (NCBI taxonomy): Eukaryota > Metazoa > Mollusca > Gastropoda > Planorbidae > Biomphalaria > Biomphalaria glabrata. The sequence goes on from NC_074719.1 coordinate 22,302,903, forward strand.
CTACTTCCATTAGATAAAAAAATTAGATTTTTCGCTTTTAGAAAAGAAAAAAGTAGCTGTTGCAACAGAACTTTGAAAGCACTAAAATATTATGATGTCAGATTTTCACTATTTTTTCTAGTTTACGAGAACTAAACGGGAAGGACGGACAGACGGACAGTAATTTCACACAAAACTAATAGCGTCTTTTTCCCCTTTCGGGGGCCGCTAAAAATTCATCATCTTTTGTTTATATTTTAAATACAGCAGCCTGCCTTTGTACAATGTATGGTTTTTACTGAGAAAGTTTGGGCTTAGTTTGATGCCCCTTACCACTTGATGCCTGTGCGGCCCACACAACCCGCAAGTTACTAGCTACGCTTCCGGTATATATTTTAATACATCTCTAAATATTTAAAGTTTAGGTTGTAAGCTTCAAATAACTGAGAATCAAATTGTGTGTCTTGTCAAGTGTCTTGCCAAGTGTTTGATATCTTTGAGTTATCTGCCAGAGACGACCGGAGTGGCAGGGTGGGCCTCGGATAGTTAGAGGCCCTAAGCGAAGTAAATTTGGTGGCCCCGAATAAAAAATTTAAAAAAAAATAAAAGAAACAGCGAAAAAAAAAACTACGAAATTTATTTTAAAAAACCTCCCCTTTTACTTATAGAGCAGAATGTCAAAAGTCATATTATTATACTTATTGTCTAAAGAACAATTATTTAGCATGGAAAGTAGATTACATTGGAAAGAGGTTCATTGCGTCATCAAAACTTGATGCTCAATAGCAGACGGTACCTAACATTATTAATTAATAATAATTTATTAAACTCTTCAATCGATGATGCCTTACATTCGGATAGTCCTTTCGAGAACGCGATAGTCGTTTCAAGAACGCGATAGTCCTTTTAAAAAAGCGATGTTGGATCTTGTTGATGTCCAAGGGCTGAGCCGAAGGCTCTTCGAGCCCTAAGTTTGAAAAAAAACCTGTTTGGACGCCAAACAGTAAAAACAAAAAACTTGTGAGAACACAGTTCTGTTTGACCCGAGTCAATGCCTATATAAAGCATTGCTGTTTCCAATGCCTTTGGCCCCCGACGCATGCTTGGCTGCACATGGCCGAAGGCCGAGGGCACCGTGAGCCTCCGCCATTTTCCTTTGTTGTACCAAGCTAACTGTGCGGACCCGCCATTTATGTAACGGTCCCTTTGAGGAACAGCGCATGGATGTGGGACGTGTTTGTGGGGACTTTTTTACAACCCCGCCCGTGCAAGAGGTTGACTCTCGTCTACCCGTAGGCATCCCCACGGGAGTTATGTTTCGCCATTCATTTAGCCTAGCTACCCCCTCAAGTAGCCGTTTCCACCCAGGTGCCACGATGAGGCAGAACAGCGTACCCGGGGATGTTGGATCTAGACGTAGACCTAGTTCAAACAAATAAATTGAAATATATTTATTTGTATGATTTGAAATGGTTTTCTGTTATGGCCAATTAGTCAGTATATATCAACTAGAACATTTAGAGCCTTTTTTATATATCAGTGTCCACCCAGGTTCCTCCATGAAGTTTTGACTTACATTGAGATATCTGAGATATTGTAAAAAAAAAACTTTTTTTTTTTTTTGGGGGGGGGGGGGTATTTTCATGAATACAGAAAATGAGATTGTGACATAATTATAAATTGACAAAATTGTTATTTATTTTGCAATCATCTTTACTATTGTATTGTCTAAAACTAAATTGCTTAAGATACGAGTTAAACATTTATTCGGTATTAAAAGTATGTCCCAACTCCAAACCGGGTCCATAGTGTCCTTGTATTACATTTTTTGTCTCTTAGGCTGCCAAAATATTCAAACATTCACTTATGGCGCCGTCACTTTTGAATGCCTTATAAAAAGCTGCCTGAAAAAAAAATCATTGGGCTTAACCATTGTTATGGAGTGTGTGTTATATAAAAAGGGAGTATTTATTGTTAGTTCTAGAGAGTGAGCATTAATTCAATCTTAGACTTCCTGAATGATGCAAACTAGGCGTCCTTTTTGTAAGCTGTGTTCAGAATGCTAGAGTGTCAAGACGTTTTGAGTTAGATTTTGTTTAAAATACTAATTTTATATTATTTCTAAAGTCTACTTCATTGATTCCATGTCATCTTAAGTTACATTTGCTTATATTGTCATAAAAAGTATATAAATATATTTGTTCACAAAGAAGTTATGTAAGTAATTTCATGTTTTGTACGTTAAAATAGAATACACCTACAGCGGTTAAGTTGTTTACCAAGTGTAAAGTAGTATAAGTTAACAACCAGCCACAACAACCATGCCTTTAATAACGTTACAATTAAAATTACGAACTATAAGAGCTGATAATTCACAGATGACTATTCAAGTTACAAGGCTTGAAGAGCTGACCTGATAAATCCAATACCAAGGCATAGCACAGGATTTACTGTAGAATTTAGATATCCAATCAGAAGGACAATAACATAAGACTGAATAGAAAAACGATAACCTTGTGAAATCAATATAAAGAAAATGACAGAAGGAATCCAACACAGTGTAAAGGAGGTAACTATCAACCCAATCGTGCGAATGGCTTTTAAATTTCTTTTAATTCCAAAAGTTTTATGACTTTGTAAGTTCACAGAGCTTTGAGTTCTTTTCTCTTGGTTGTGTATTTGCAAGTTAAACAGAACCAGTATCTGGCTGATTTGAAAAACTGTTGAATGTAAAAATCCATTTTGTGCTGATGAAGATTTGTTCAAATGATTATTTTTTAAATGTCTAAATTGCTTGGATCTTTTTATCCATCGACGAATTTCAATTAAAATCAAGGCATATAAAAAATAGGATAAAAAGATGGGAGTTGCAACGAGCGCAGAAGCGAATGTTAATATTGTTTCAAAAAATGATTGGGATAAAACTTGAAAAATATTTATAACAAAACAAGGTTCAGTCGAGTAGATATTTTTCAACGTAGCTCCGCTGAACAGAAACATGGCCTCCACAATTAATGGTGTTAACCATGACAGAAAAATCATAAAGTAAGCAAGCTTCTCTGGCAATAACCTGTACCTGGTCGGGTGACAGATGGCCAGATATTTATCCAGAGCCATGCTAAATATATGTAACGCAGAAACAAAGCTAAGTATATAAGTATAACTTTCCCAACTGTACAACATCGTTGAGCCCAATCTCCACTCTCCATTATTTATAAGTAAAAGAATTCCTAATGGAGTTGAGAATAGTGAAACACATAAGTCAACGACAGACAGAGAGCTGACAATGATTCTGGTGATTTTGTTCTTACATCTCGGGTCTGTGTAGCGCCATAGAGCGATGATTAGTGCCAGGTTTAAGTAAGCAGTGGCTACATCAATGAGAACAGCAAAGACAGCCAATACAACAACCAACTCCAAGTGACTTGAAAACTTCTCAGTAGATGAAGAGCAGATTGTCTCATTGTTTGATGTTTGATTTATCATTCTTCTTCTTTCAATCAAAACTCCTGCATTCAAGAAAAAAACAAGAAAAATATACAAACAAAATTCTTAAAAAAAAAAAAAAAACTCATATTAAAGAGTAGTTGTATCAATTAACTTGAATCAGTTATATAATTAAATTTGTAATAGATCTAGAGCAGGGGTGGGCAACATTTTTCTACTGAGGGCCACATAAAAATGGGGAGCCGCATATTTATTAATATATATAACATATGTATTTAAAACTTTTTAAAAAATACGCTAGCTGTGTTTTTATTTGCAAGCATACTGTATTATACAGTATAGATAACCGTCTGGCCAGGGCCAGGGCCAGTTGCGCCTTTGGGCGCCTTCAGGCGAAAGTTTGGCGGAAAAAATCGCTCCTTCTGCCTACAAAAATCAATGTCTACCAAGCAGTGGTGCTCTCAACCCTTGTATATGGATCTGAGACATGGGTATTATACAGAAAACAACTAAGACTACTTGAGCGCTTTCACCAAAGATGCTTGCACTCCATCATAGACATACGGTGGCCAGACCGCACTACAAACAGCGATGTCTTTGCGAACGCCGGTATGGACAATATAGAGGGACTTCTTATGGTCTGACAGTTACGCTGGGTAGGGCACGTATCCCGTATGGGAGACGAACGTATGCCAAAAGCAGTCTTTTTTTGTGAGCTTAAAGGTGGTCGATGTAACAGAGGTTCCCCACGGAAACATTTTAAAGACCAGCTTAGGCGCCAACTTGCCTTAGCTGATAAAAGAAGAGAGCCATGGCTGCATGGTGCCTCGGAAAGAGACAGCTGGAGGTCACTCCCAAAGGCCGCGGGATACACATTTGAGACCAAAAGAATATCCGCTGCCGAAGAAAGACACAGACGGCGAAAAGAAAATCTTAATCGACCACCTGCGGACAATGGTTATGCTTGCCCTGGATGTGGCGTAATATGTAGGTCATCGCTGGGGCTGCGTTGCACGAGAAATACTACATTTCTCATTAATTGTTGGACTTGAAGACAGGCCCTATCATACTGTATTAGAGATTTGTTTACACTTACAGTTGCGATGTTACAATAAAAGTTAGCAATTTCTGAACTACTTTTTATAAATACTGTTTTTATTTCGTTGTTGTCTTTGTACATCACAACATTTCACCACAACATGGACAGTTGTACTTAATGTGAAGTATTGAACTGTTTACTTGGGTGTGATGGCTGAGAGGATAAGCGCGTAGCTTCCGAACCTGGGGTCGTTGATTCGAATCTCGATGAAGACTGGGATTTTGATATTCGGGATTTTTAGGGCACCCCTAACCCCCCACCGAATTGTAATGGGTACCTGACCTTAGTTGGAAAAAGTAAAGGTGGTGGTTGTTGTGCTGGCCACATGATACCCTGCTCTTTGACCGTAGAAACAGATGACCTTAACATCATTTGCCACATATATTTAAGGTCTGAAAGGGAAACTTATTTTTTTTCATTTAGCTGTTTACAATCTTGAATAATGTTCAAGAACTACTTTACTAATTGTTGTCCTTGTGACTGATGTCTAATTACACTCAGTTAACATCGACCTGTTTATACACTTTTTTTATGTAGACAGATGTATGTCGACCCAGAAATCTTAGCATCAAACTATTTAAAGTGTAGAGATACACACAATTACAACAAAATTAAAGGAAATGTTAAAAGACACACTTGTCTCATCCTCCATACTTGCCTATCCGATACCAGGTATGACGTTCATTTTAGATACGTATGCAAGCAATACCGGAATAGGCGCCGTCCTTTCCCAAAAGATTGATGGCACGGAACGAGTCATCGCTTACTTCAGTCGAAGTTTGTCAAAGGCTAAAAGGAACTACTGTGTCATAAGACGTGAACTCCTGGCCGCCGTCGATGCAATAAAACATTTTCATAAGTACCTTTATGGGCAGAAATTTATTTTAAGGACAGATCACGCAGCAATACAATGGCTTCTTTCTTTTAAGTGCCCTGAAGGTCAGGTCGCTAGGTGGATCGAACGTCTGCAAACCTATGAATTTGAAATTCACCATCGAAAAGGACTAATTCACCAGAATGCTGATGCGCTACCTCGACGACCTTGCAAAACAGAATGCAAACATTGTAAGAAAGCTGAGGAAAAGGGAAGAGATAATCGATTGTCAACGTTTGGACCTGAATGTTTTAGGACCTTGGTCTGATGAGAATATCCGAGAGGATCAGCTGAAAGATGAGGATCTGGCAACCGTTCTTCTTTGGAAGGAGAGGGGAAAATGGCCAGATTGGCAACACATTGCTGAAAAAGGGGCTGCCATGAAGGCGTACTGGGCACAATGGGACTCAATGGTAGTGGAAAACGGTGTTCTTAAGCGAATGTGGCAATCTACTGATGGGTCATAAACACGATTACAAATAGTTCTCCCAAAAGTTAGAATCCAAGAAGTACTCCAAGAGTTGCACAATGGCTTCACGGGTGGTCACTTGGGTATTAACAAGACGTTGGAGAAAGTGAAACAAAGGTTTCATTGGTGTCGGTACAGGGAAGACGTAGAGGATTGGTGCAGAAGATGTGACCGATGTGCAGCAACCAAAGGCCCGCAACGTCGAACAAGGGGACCCCTACAACAGTACAACGTAGGTGTTCCATTCGAAAGAATCGCACTGGATATAGCTGGCCCGTTTCCTGAGACACTAAAAGGCAACAGATATATTCTAATAATAATGGACTATTTTAGTAAATGGCCTGAGGCTTTTGCGATACCAAACCAAGAAACCACAACAATAGTCGATATTTTAGTGGAACACTGATTTAGCCGCTTTGGTGTACCTATGGAACTACATTCAGATCAAGGACGCAACTTTGAATCCAAGCTATTCCAGGAGATTTGCAAAATCTTAAAAATTGAAAAGACTCGAACCCTCAGTCAGACGGGATGGTGGAACGCTTTAATCGCACATTGATACAACACTTGGCTAAGATGACAGTAGAACATCAAAACGATTGAGATGACTACATTCCTCTATTCCTCATGTCTTATAGAGGAGCCGTTCATGCAACCACCGGTTATACGCCAGCCAAATTATTATTTGGTCGGGAACTTCGGCTGCCAGCAGACCTCTTATTCGGGTTGCCAGGAGAAATACAAACGACAGCTAGCGAATACGTAACAGAACTTAGGGGGAGACTTGAGAGGGTTCATGCACTTGCACGGAGTAGGATAAAAGACAGTAGCGACCTCATGAAGACCATATATGATAGAAGAGCCAATTCTACGGGGTTTGTAGAGCATGATCTCGTTTGGCTGTACAACCCAAAGAGATGGAAGGGAAGATCGCCTAAATTACAAAGGGGATTGGGAAGGTCCGTATCGGATTGTGAAGAGAATCAACGACGTCGTATACCGTATCCAGAGGGGTCCTCGAACTAAATGCAAGGTGGTACACGTCGATCGGTTGTACCGGTATTGTGGAGAGGAGAGAGGAACAGAGTCAGTTCGGGACGAACAGACATAAGAAGGGGGCAGTGTAATGACCATGTTCTGTAGTGACTCTATGGTTGCGCACCAGCGCACGAGGATGGACTAAATGAACGGGGGAGAGAGGAAGAGGAAGTGCGAGAAGATTGAGATTGGAACGGGTCTTGTTTTTGGTGATCTATATTGATTAAACTTTGTATTATCTTTGTTCCCATACCTCCTTTAAATGTTGTAACATTGGTGTAATATGTAATTTAAAATGTATTAAATCAATAGATAGGATTAAGGAAATTTATTCTTCAGATTTAATATTAAGATTACCAGACATGAATAAAATATTTTTTGTCACTACTGATGCTTCTGGTGATGCTATAGGAGGTTGCCTTATGCAACAATAGGAAAAACTACATCCCATAATTTATGTTAGCAGAAAGTTAACAGATGCTGAAAGGAAATACAGTGTAATAGAAAGGGAGGCCTTAGCTACTGTGTGGGTGGTTACTAAATAAGCTATATATATATGAAACATTGTGTCAAATTGTGATATTTATTTTATTTTATGTATGTGTATATATATATATATATATGTACTAGTTAAGGGCATGAATAAGAAGTATTGTTTTTTTTTTTTTTTTTTTTTTTTTTTTTTTTTTAATATATAAAAAGGGAGATAATCAAGTAAATGTTTAATTTATAAATCAGGGGAGATAATTTTGAGGTGTACTCATGGAAGTAAAACATCATTTTTTGTTAAAGTAAGTATATTTATCTTGAGCAAAATATATTTTAATATATATCATCATCACTCATCAACTAAAAATTAGGTCATTTCTAGAAAAGGGTAAGTGGAGAGAGGATATACTTATTGATGCCCTGAAAAGAGTTAGGTTGTAAATATTTAATAGCTTAATTGTACAGGTACATAGTGTTGCGTGTCAGTGTTATCAGGCAGTACTAGGAGTAATAATTTTTATTGGACTTATTGTGAGGAAACTTCCTATGTGATGCAGTATTGCTATTGAACTTTCTATCAGTGCAGTTTGTGTTTTGAACTTTCTATGGAAGTATGAACTGTTGTTGAACAGTGAGAAGAAAGGAAATTTTGTTCAATGGACTTTTAATGACTTATTATTCCAACAACTTGGATGGAAGAAGTGATAAATCACACAACACAAGATATATGTTTGTATTGTCTTCCCCTTGGCCATGTAAATTGTATAGACTCAGACAGTAGGAAAGTCTGGACTGAAAAAAAAAATTGATTGACAATTTTTTTTTATAAAGGGGGGGGGGGGGAGGAAATATGTTATAGGTTTAGTTTAATTGGGAATTTGACAAGACTATAAATAGACTATGTTAGACGAACTCCATTATTTATGAAGAAGACTTCATCTAAACCTAGAGTAGATCTATTACTAAACAACCACAACAACCTCTTCAATATAAATAAAAGCAAATTACTCACTCTAAAATCTATGAGCGTAGCCAAAGGGGTTTTGAGTTTAAACCCCCGCCAGGGGGGTTTGAGGCTAAAAAATACATCTTCAGTGTAAGGAAAAAAGCAAATTACGCACTCAAAATGCTATGAGCGTTGCCAAAAGGGGTTTTGAGTTTAAACCCCCAGTCAGAGGGGTTTGATGCTAAAAATACCTCTTCAATATATAAAAAAAAAGCAAATTACACACTAAAATTATTTTAGCGTAGCCAATTAAATCGGGGGTTTTGAGTTTAAACCCCTCTTCTACAGATGGATTTTTTTTAAAGTTTAAAACCCCTCCCACCCCGAAAAAAAATCCTGGCTAGGCCCATGCAAGGTATTGTTTTCTTTATCTTTTTTTGTTTTACATATTTTGGATGTTCGAATTGAAGTTAATTTACTTCCTAGTTCAAACGGCGAACAGGACGACTGGGTATGGCAGCGGGCAGGGTATGAATCCGGGTCTATTGAGTAGACTGAACGACAGTCCAAAGCGCATTTAGCACGGCTAGGCAGCCTCATTGGTAATATGAGGGAAAAAATAATGTACATGTATTGACTAATATGTTTTAAGTACTACATAATAAATGAATATTCAGTAGATAATGTTAAAATGAGTTTTCTATATAGAAATATAACCTTACCTTTATTTCTTGTTATGGTTGTGAGTTCCACAAAGATATTTTCGTTCAGTTATTACATATTTATTCCATATACATAAATATATATATTAGAACCTCGCAATTTAAAAGAAAAAAAAAGATAATTGTTTTTGTCTTCAATGAATTGCGATGTTAAAAAAACATTTTCAAAAGAACATTCTACATGATCTCTAAACAACCCATTTCGTTTAAATCAACTCCAATCTTTTAGTGAGCTGCCAACTTGAAATGTTGACATGCCAACAAAATGAATGGAACAAGGCCTAAGTGGCTGATAATTACTTTGATATTCACGATTAAAATGGAGGTCAGATTTAAAAACTGATGTTTCCACCACTCTCAACACTCTGCTAGTATACCCAACACAGGACCCAGTGAAATACTTGTTGGTGTCTCCGGTGTACAGAATCAAGTCAATGTTTGATAAGCTTTTTAAGTTTAATGATTCGTTTTTACCCACTTTTTAGCAATATGCACAATTACATTTTCTAAGCTCTTCCCAGGGCCGGCCTTATGTAATTGGAGGCTTAAGGGCCTAAGCGAAGTGAATAGGAAAGCCCTATGTGAAGTGAATAGGGTGACCTCAAATGAAATAGAAAACAAAAAAAAAACTATGGTCTTCTTACAAATAGGTCTCAATGCTCGCCATTAATCCTTGAAGCACCTCACTCGTTTGAATAATTTGTTCAGGAAATATATTTACTTATTTTGGATCGGGTAAAGATTCCCAATTCAAACAGTTGCTTTCGTGTTCTTTTAGTTCTAAATGTCAATGTACATGGCCATTAGAAAAGAAAGTCTCTTAAGTCCCAAATACAGCACACGCCGGTATGGACAGTATAGAGGGACTTTTTATGGTCCGACAGTTACACTGGAGAAAGAATTATCCCGTATGTGGGAATGAGCGTTTGCAAAAGATAGTCTTTTTTGTAAGCTGAAAGGTCGTAGACGTAACAGACATGTCCCACAGAAACACTGTAAAGACCAGCTTAGGCACCAACTTACTTTAACTGACATAGCAGAAGGTATCTGTCTGCAGGCGGCTTCAGAACGAGATATAAAAGCCGCGGGACACACAAAAGAAAATCCTCTGCCAATGGCCTACGTTTACGGTGAAAAGAGAATCTAACATAGACCAGCGGCATATAATGGTTAGGTTTTCGTTGAATGTTGCAAACTATGTGCGTCGGAGCTGGTGCTGAGTAGCCACGTAAAACTCTGCACGTCTCTTTAATCATCGCACTCAGTAACAAGGCTTGTATAAGGGCATCAGAAGAAACTGCTTCCAAATACCCCCCTCCATCCACCATAGAGATTGGACCGTAGTGCACTGTTAATGCTATAAGCATGAAAGTTGTAATATAAAAAAGTTATTCTACTTGTTAAGGCTTCCGCGCGGTGTTGATTCTTGGAAATATATCTAGTGTAGATCTACGTCTGACTGGAAGTAATGCGTAACTCAAACTACTTCAGTAACACCGGCGAAAGGCCGAAATAATCAAATATGTAGTCCACGCTGGTGTTGTTCTACAAATATATTTAATAATCAAGAAGGGAATCGTCCGATGTCAGCTATGTCCGTAAATCCGTATCTATTCTACTGCTCTACAAGAAGCGTCTTCTTTTTAGCGTCACTTAGAGCGTTCTTGTTTTTTAAAGATCTTCACGTCATCGTCAGTAAGTAAAACTTTACCCTATTCCCGAAACAAATAACTAATTCCTAATCATGTCATAACATACTATTATAGTGCAATTCATAAATATTCATAACTTTTTATTTCCAATTTTAATAATGCACAGACTCTTAGTAGATAATTTATTATCGATCTATGGGAGAAAAAAAAAGAAATTGCGGACAGCCGTGTAGGTGGCTTTAAATTTTTTCACAAGTCTAATAGAGCTGACAGTAAGATGGTGTGCAAATGTTTAAAATTAGGTCTATTGATTCATTAAAAGTTGTTCGTGTTTGCAAAGAAATATTTTACTGCTGTAAGCCTACTGACGTAAGCAGTGTTTTTTTCTTTTGACGTTATGGACAATTTTCATTCATAAAACATTCTGGCTAAAATTAATTTTTCGGTAATGAAACATTTGCAAAGCTATGTAACGGTCAACCTCGAGTTTTTCCCTTGCGGTCAGTGAGTTGAGAATGTTTTTCTCTATAGACATATACGTTGAAATTTTAAAGTAAATGGTTCGAGCCGTTTTCGAAATAAAATGTGTAGTGTATATATATATATATATATATATATATATATATATATATATATATATATATATATATATATATATATATATATATATATATATATATATATATATATATATATATATATTATACATACATACATACATACATAGATACACATATACAATAATTTATTTCCTAAGAGTATAGGATAGAGTCTTAGAACTAAGCTAGTAAGTAGTCATAGAGCCATGCTATGTTTTAGATTTGATCCATATTTTGCTTTTTTTTTAAAATAAATATTGTAATTGTTCTGTGCAAATAGGACCTAAGGGACTACCTAGTTTGCCTATGCTTACAGCCGTCCCTGCTCTTAGCTTAATTTAGTTTTATTTGGTTGACAATTTAGCATCCTTGACCTTGTTTGATTCCCAATAGTCACAACATCTCCACCGTCTCTACATGAAGTGACAATGTGTTCTACTAAAGACTAATGACGTCCATGACCCTCCTACTTAATGTAGAGAAAACTAAACAGTAGTGTTGTATTCGTCAAATTAATAGAGAAATGAAAAGAATACTAGATTGTTATCACACAAACTCAAAGGCGGCCCCAATCAAATACAACAATGGACCAGAAGTATTCAAGCCATAGTCTTGTTTTGATCGTTGAAAGTAATAACTTTTTTTAAAAAAAATCATTGGGAACTAAAATAATAATAATAATATAAAATTATTTATTCTCTTTTAAAGTTTAAATCTTTCAAAATGAATTTTTATCAAACATAAGTACTTTTTCAATTACAAGTTTGTTTGTTTTTTTTAAATATTCATTAAGTAAAGTTCCCTTTCAGACCTAGTGATCTATGGGGCAGATGATGTAAAGATCATCTGTTTCTATAAGCCAAGTAAAAGAGAGTGTCACGTGGCCAGCATAATTACCAACCACCTTTACTTTTCCCCAACTAATGTCAGGTACCCATTAGAGCTGGGTGCACTCAGAGGCGCCCTGAAGATCCCGAATGTAAAAATCCAAGTCTTCACTAGGATTCGAACCCAGGACCCCAATTTCGTTAACAAGCGCTTTACAACTCAGCCACTGCACCTTAATATATTCATTTAGCGTACTCTTATTTTTTTTTAAATAATAACAGATCCTATTCATCAAAACGAACGGTCACGTGATAAATTGATAAAACAACGAAAAACAGAAAAAAATTGTCACGTGATAACCATTGTTGATTAAAATTAGATCATAATTTGTATAGAAGACATAGAGAAGCACGTGACTCAATGCTGTTTGTTTACTTCTGGTGAATGAGGTCCATTGGTAACCTTATCTATACATTCACAATTAATAAAATGATTCATGTAATAAAGAGAAACTAAAATGATTTATTCTTCTTACAAAATTAGATAAATTGGCAACACGAATAAACGAATAAAAAATTCTTGACCTACTTGAGTCACACAAATTAAGACTTTATATTTCCCCTTCCATTTGTCAAACAAACTAGATCTAGATCTAGATCTAGAATGTTCATTTAATGTTAAAATACTAGGCCAATGCTATGATCAGGAATAGTAGGCCTTTTGGTAACGGGTAATGCAGTTCGTATTTGATTCACTTCTTAGTGTGGTACTGCTTTTTAATAAATAAATCTGAACCCCTAAGCTGTCAGAAGATAAGCTATTGCCAGAATATTAAAATTTAGTTCAAACTATTAATACATTTATAATATATATTTAAAAATACCTAGATCTGGGCTCTATTTAGTCTTTTTTAGACTGTCAAATGTATAATGAGGATATGTCAAAACTGCCCGCGATAGAAATAGTTCGTTTTTTTAAAACTTACAACTAAAGCAAAGTACGTATCCAATTCTTTTTCAAAAACAACATTTCAATCAGTATTTCTTTCCATGAGTTAGTTAATAAATGGAAAATATGTTTTATAATGATCCATTGATACTTTTTTCATTGTGACCTTAGATGCACATTTTTTGTACCAATGCGCGAATCTATGAATGAAGCGTGAGTTATTAATGAATAAGTCTTTGAGCTTTTTAAAAATCTTACCTCTCCTGAAGTTTTTCGTTTAAAAGTGATGTTGGTTTTTTAAAATCTACTTGCATAGAAAATATTTAAAATTAAATGGTTCACTTTCAGAAAAGAAAAAAGTAGCCTTTGCATCAGAACTTTGAATGATCTAAAATATCATGATGTCGGATTTTTGTTTTCTGAGATCTAAACGGGACGGACAGACGGACGGAAAGACAGACAGACCACACAAAACTAATAACATCTTTCGGGGGCCACTAAAATGGCAAAAAATGGGATCGAAACACGCATTTGTGTCATCATCTTAAATTTCCAGCTATACTACTATTTCCAAATCTTAAAAATAATATTTTTTTTACAATGCTTTAATACACTGGAACCATGCGTTGCTATACGTATATGTACTTTAATTCTGACTGCCAAATGTAACGGATGGTATAACACAATATTTACTGATTGAATAATTCACCATGTAGAAATAAAGATATAAATAAAGATATAAATGAAGATAGAAAGGACAGTATAAACGAAAATATAAATGAAGATATAAATGAAGATATAAATGAAGATATAAATGAAGATATAAATAAAGATATAAATGAAGATATAAATGAAGATAGAAAAGAAAGGTATAAACGAAGATAGAAATGAAGATTTCAATGCAGATATAATAATAGTAAGGCTTGTCTTCGAATACGAAAATTAATGAGGAGTGCAGTATCTCCTGTGGCTACGCAGCCCCAGCTATGACCTACATATTTTGCCACATCCAGCGCCAGCATAACCATTGTCCGCCGATGGTCAATTAAGATTTTCCTTTCGCCTTCTGTGTCTGTCCTCGGCAGCGGATTTTCTTTTGGTCTCAAATGTGTATCCCGCGGTCTTCGTGAGTGACCTCCAGCTATCTCGTTCTGAAGCCATATGCAACCAGGTGCTCTCTTCTATGTCAGCTAAGGAAAGTTAGCAAATGAAGATATAAAGGAAAATATGAAGGAAGATATAAACGAAGATATAAATGAAGATATTAATGAAGTTAAAAGAGATGAGCCAGGATGCCAATACACGGACCTTTTTATTGACACAAGCAAAGTTCTGCCCAATAAATATCCAATATAAATGAATTTCCAACAGACCAATATCTCAAGGACTCAATTATCCATAAACATTAATATCAACTGAATGATACTCGCACATTAATTAACTCTTCCTCTCCTAACAGCTGATACCAACGTTGATGCCATCAGAATGTGGTAAATAATTACGGAGAGAAAGAGTTAAAATATCTACTTCTAGTCTGTACGGACTTAATACAACTTACTTTACAATAAACTAGCTTCATTCAAATTTCTTCAACTTAGCTAACAGTACTTCACCTTAACTAGACATCCAATCACTTTAACTGGCTTGACTCCTTCATTCTCTCTTTTTATTTCTCTCTTTCTCAATCAAAAACAGTTCACATTACACGAAGAGGATGAAGTGAACACTTTTTTTTACCAAATAGTGAATTATATTTAGTAATAAAATTATAACCTCCAACGAAGTACAATGCAGTCAGTTACAAACACCTTTCACATTTCACCTTTTGACTTTGAAGAAAGTAGGAGCTAACAATAGATAAGTTTAAATAAGATTAAATAAGATAAGATTGGAACATTACATTTTAATGGTCCAAAAAAAAGGGAAATTCAGTTTGACGACAACTGTCTACCTTAGCATTACTACTAGAACAATATAGAAGCGAACACAAACAACATACACATCCGTTATATATACACACACACAAGACCAGCGCTTTATATTCATAGGCTTATATGTACTTCTCGTGACGATAAAACACTCTGACAGAAAGTGGAAACAATAAACATGTTAGTTAATGTATTACAATTGTTTGTTCTATAAGTACTTGTACTCCTGTAATCATACAAGGACTCTGTTACCTTGGCCGCTATGTGTATATGAGTTGGCGCTCACAAATATAATTTGTATTGTTTTCATAGGCTAGTGCTAACTTCTAAGAATCGTACGTGCGCTTCCGTCAATTTTATAAGAGTTCAGAGTGCTATAAAGAGTACAACAGGTGCTGTTTCCTTTTCCTGCTGTTGACCGTCACTTTCCAAGGAAAGACAACTTTATGCTGGCAACAGAGTATAAAAAGAAACAACAAATGACTTGATTATATCAGCCATAAATCTCTAAGAGCTTGTCTAACAAATCCAATGCCTAGACACAAAAGTGGATTCAAAGTATTATTTAGATATCCAATCAGGAGGACAATAATATAAAACTGAATTGAAATCTGTATTCGTCGTGACATTAAAATCAACAAAATGATAGAAGGAAACCAACACATGGTGAACGTGAGCACTATTGATCCTATGGTTCGAATGGCTTTCAAATTTCTTCTACCTCCTAGAGTCTTATAGTTTTGTACTGTCGCCGATACTTCCTTTGTTTTTCCATGACTGTGTTCTTGCAAGCTAGACAGAACTAGAACTTGGCTGATCTTAAAAACTGTTGGTTGTAGAATTCCAAGTTCATCCGAGGAAGATTTGTTTCTAGGCTTGTTCTCAATATTTAAAAACTTTCTCGTTCTGTGAATCCATTGATGAATTTCAATTGAAATAAAGAAATATAAAAAATAACTGAAAACAATTGGAGTGACAAGAAAAGCTGATGCAAATGTTGAGGCTATAATCACAAAAGAATTTTCTAAATCTTTAAGAATGTATCCATCGAAGCAATCGTCATCAAAATTTATATCCTGAAAGGCTTCTTTCATTAATAAATACATGATCACCTCGATAACCATCGGAATTAACCATGATAGAAATACCATAACATAACCAAGTTTATCTGGCAAGATTCTGTACTTTGTCGGATGGCAGATGGCCAGGTATTTGTCTAGAGCCATGCTAAATATATGGCAAGCAGACGTACAGCCGAGATAATAAGCATAGGCATTCCAACTGAAAAACATAATTAAACCCAAATTCCACTGACCATTTGTTATGAGTAACAAGAGTCCAGGTTGAGCTGAAAAAAGACTTTGAAATAAATCAGCCACTGCCATTGAGGTCACTATGGTTTTTGTGATTTGATTATTGCGGCAGGTTTTTTTATACCGCCACAAAGCGATGATGAGTGTCAAGTTAAACAAGACAGTGAATACATCAGTGACAACTGCGATGACTGACAGAGCGACTACAAGGTTTAAGTCATTTGAGAATCTCTCTCTTTTACTTTCATTGAATGTCGGGCAGGACGTCTGGTTCTCTGCTGTGAGGCTGGTCAGCATATCTTTTAATGAATAAATCTTTCACTCCGATTCCTGTAGTAAAGATAGAAAATTATGAAACAAGAAAAACATTTAAAATACTTTTTTAAAAAGACAATACCGCCTTTATGCAACTTAGTGAGCGATTTTCTCTCAAAAACTAATGAATGTTAGATTTTAAAACATTTTTAGTCCCCCCCCCTTTTCCCGAGAAAGACTCCTGGTGAAGTGAATGTCTAGATCTAGTACACCTTTCAATAGTCCATTTAGATCTAGACATAGAAGAAAAAGCGCAAAATTTTATGAACATTTATTTAACTCTTGAATCAATAAAGCCTTACATTCGGAAATTCCCTTTCAAGAACGCAATAGTCCTTTCAAAACCAATTTTGCCTCTAGCCAAATCTACTTTTGTTTATTTTTACTTTCAAAGATTATAAAAGTCAAACTAGAGTTTTCCTCATGTGGCCAAGGAGCTAGTAATTCTTTTCTTAGCGATAAACATCAACTGTTACATTTTCTAGAAAAATTGTTATAGTCCTTTTTTAGATCAGCTTCCGCCCACTCTCCATGAAGGAGTGACTTGAATAGAGGTATTGTAAAAATAAAACATACTAACTTTTGCATATTTTTTAGCGGACTTCGTTGGAGAAAACCGCTATTGATTTTTGTCTGACAGTATGCTCATCTTTTCACACGTCTGTCCAATTTAAACCTCAAAACCCAAAGGCGCTACTGAAAATCTGTTTTAACCATCAGAAGTACATGAAGGAGACAACCTACAAGTGCTACTTTTCATCTGCGGAAAGCAAACTCTTAGTTGTACAATAAAATATGCAAGCTGTGGACTACACAAACACCTAGATTTATATACTATATAGAGTGCTGTGTCGCACGACTAGAAACTCCTGCGCCATAATGTTTTGTAACTTATTTTAAAATATATCTAAGGTGTTTTTGGTATTTGTAAAATTTATGTTAAAAAAAAACTAATATTGAAGTGTTGTGTTTAAAGCTACTTGAACACACACAAAACACAAAGAGAGATGTATAAATCAAATAATAAAATCAGACAGAAAGACAGATGGATGGATGGATGGATGGATGGATGGATGGATGGAAGGATAGGTAGATGGATGGATGGATGGTTAGCAGGATGGGTAGGTGGATGGATGGATAGATGGATGGATGAATGGTTAGTTGAATGGATGTGTGGATGGATGGATTGCGAAAGATAGATAGATAGATAGATAGATAGATAGATAGATAGATAGATAGATAGATAGATGGATGGATGGATGGATTGATTGATAGATCTAAAATAAAAGCAAAAAAAATATATAAAATATTTTTTAAAGACAATATTTCCTTTATACAACTTATATAGAGATTTTTTTTTTCTTTTAATAACTAATCATTGTTTTTTTTTAAAATGGAACATTGCTTACACCTCCCACGAGAAAGAATCCTGTTTGAGCGATTCTATAAATCTACAGCACTTGATACTATTCCAATGATAGACCTTTTGATCTAGACTTGGAAGACGATGCGCAAAATTTTCCTGAACGTAAATTTATTAATCTCTTGAATCAATAATGCCTTACATTCGGAAATTCCCAAACGCGGTAATCCTTTCAAAACCGATTTTGGATCTAGACCTAGATGTAGTTATCTAGCCAAATTTAAACTTATTAATTTTTTTAACTTTGAAAAATTATATCGGTCAAACTAGTGTTTTTCAGGTGTGGCCAACGAGCTAGTAATTCTTTTCTCAGCTATATACATCAACTGTTAAATTTTCTAGAAAATTTTTTTAGCCGTTTTTTGATATCGGCATCCAGGTTCCACCCTCCACCCTTCAACGTTTTAGTTGTAATGTTGTTGTTTCTTATTTTGAGTAGGCTTAACTTCTTGATATACTCACTTGATACTGAATTCAATAGATATTTTAAACAGACAAGAAAGAAGGACAGTAATTTCCCTCATATTTTTTCAACAAAACAATAATTTAACAAAAAGTATTACATCTGGAAGGCAAAGTACAAACTTACCTCCCCTGGTCTTTGATGAGACGATTCTCTTTACTTATATCATGAAACTTAGGCTTGATTTAGACTCGGGACTCTGCCAATCTATTAAGTCACACACCAAATGTTCAAAAACAAGTATCTTCAGTCTTAACTTCTTTGTGTGTGTGTGTGTGTGTGTGTGTTATTTCAGTCTAGCTTCTGGCACATTGAAAAATCGAAATATTGTCATGACAACAGAGTCAAACAAAGTACCAGTAACCGATTCTAATTTCGTTTGGCAAACACAGAAGATAAACCTGCTATAGGCTATTATTGCACCAGATTTACCGAAATAAAGCCGATGGAAATTTTTAAGACATGCTTTATATTTGACCAGGGGGCGATCCAGTCAAATCAAATCCATAACCAGGGTAGCATTCTAGCTAAGAGAATTGTAACTAAATCTTAAATGATCAATCACATTTTAAATTCGTATAAAGCCATTAGAAGTTTAAACTTCAATGTACTTTGCTAGAAAGCACTAGAAAAACTGTGTATGTCAAGTGTACGTTGATGAAAAGTCTGACGAAATGACATACACACTAGCTTTGTTCAAGTTTACAACACTGCGTCAACACTAATGCTAATACACAGCCAGGCACTGGCTACTACAATGGCCTATGCCCTGGACCTTACTTAGTCATGAGCCTGTTGTTTGAAGTAGGGTGTAAACATCTTATCCTGGAGGCTGAATACAGTTGCAGTAACTCCACTGATTGAAAATCTCTTTGAAGGGATCCTTTAGGGTCAAGTCAGAAGTGGGCTTGGTAACGTTCTTTTTGAGGCTTATTACCTTTATCACTGGTAGGTGGTGAGTTTTAAAAAAATAAAATAAACTAGTAATTCATGTTTCGTACTGTTATCCTAAAAAATAAATTAGATATTTAAAACATGAATATTCTATGGATTTTCTAAGTCTCAAAAAGTGTAAAGGCGTCTAATGTCCATAAAATAAATGAAAAATTGAGTTTTTTATTACGCAAATGCTAAACAATATGTAACGACAAACAAAATATGTTTATAGCATCATCACGTTTACAATACATGCAAACGTGAAACAAAGCACTGTTACGTGAAACAAAGCACTGTTACAGATGTTGTTGTTTTTAAAAAGAGGCAAAATTAAACTGTTCTAGTACTTTCCAAGCCCTAGAGTTCATGTCGCTTAAAGAACTAAATCTCTGAATGTCTATTTTATTGTCGGTCTGGGTCTGGGTTATATTTTTATTCTCCTCAGACTTTATTGGTGGCTAGAAAGTACTTGCTCACTCCACAATGCACAAGCTGGCTTCAGGAAAGCAAGTAGAACAGAAGACCACCTCTTTCGTTTTATCCAGGACACAGTAGAAGGGTTTCATGAAAACAAGCACACTACAGCAGTATTTATAGATTTGCAGCAAGCCTATGATAGAGTGTGGAGAAAAGGTCTATTTTTGAAGATAAAAAAAATGGGCATCCATGGAAAAATGTACAGCTGGATCAGGGCTTTTCTAAAAAAACAGAACCATCCAAACCCGATTCGCAGGTGCCATCTCTAGTAACAAAGTTTGGAAGAAGGACTACCGCAAGGTTCAGCCCTTAGCTGCACTCTCTTTCTAATCTTCATGAATGACCTCCCGGACCTCATTTCGGTCAATAAGGCACTTTATGCAGACGACCTTTTAATTTGGACTACAGAGAAATATCCAGTGCTGACTAGATCCAAACTAAATAGAGCCCTCACAACTATCTCCACATATTCAAAATTATGGAAAATGGAGATAAACAAAGAAAAGTCAGTTTATTTAATCTTTAGCCACAGCAACAAAATTGCAAAAAGAAACTACATCCTAAAAATAGACTCACAGCCAATAAATAAAGAAGAAAATCCAACATATCTTGGTGTAAAACTAGACCAAAGACTGTCTCTAAAACACTTTATGGCAGATTTAAAAGAAAAGGCATCACAAAGATTTAACATAATAAAACACCTAGTAGGAACATCCTAGGGAGCTGAAAAGAAAACCTTAAGACAGTTATACACTGGATACGTTAGAATCGTAATGGATAACTGTCTCTCCATACAAGTAGCCGCCAACAAAACCTATCAATCATCATTAGAAACAATCCAAAACCAAGCCTTCCGTCTTATTTGTGGAGGTATGAGAACTACTACCACAGCAGCCTGTGAAATAGACTCCAATATTGAACCTCTTAAGTTAAGGCGCAACAGAGCAGCATTAGAAGCTATTGAGAGATACAGAAGGTTGGATGACGATCATCCAAATAAACTACTAACACAGAGAAATAGGAAAAACAACCAAAAAAATCAAAGGACTCTGATCCAACTTACTGATGAACTAGCCCTAAAACACCACCTACCCAATAACAGAGAAAAAAATACCAGATTTTCAAACATAACGCCCGAATTAAACTACAGACAACCTACCATTAAAACACATTTACTAAATAACACCTTAACAAAAGAATCAAATCCACTGGACCTCAAAGTAGGCACGCTCGAAACAATTGAAAGCTATCCAAAAACAGCTATCCATATATATATACCGACGAATCGGCCTTCAAAGCCACCATTTATGCTGGTCTTGGTGCCTTCCTGGTCTTCCCTAAAAGTAAACACTTTGAAATAAGTGCACCCTGTGGCGATTACTGCTCAAACTTTCAAGCCGAAATTGAGGCAATTACCATAGCACTCCAGACAGTGGAAAACAAATTATATGAAGGAGTGCAACCACCATCAGATATTGTTGTCTTTACAGACTCCCAATCTACTCTGCAAGCACTTAACAGCAGCACCTCAAACAGCCCAAGAGAGTTGACAACACTCATTGTGATAATCCACCAGATGATATCAAAATTAAATATCAATATCACACTACAGTGGATCCCTGGACACATTGGTATCATGGGAAATGAAAAGGAAGATAAGCTATCAAAGGCAGGTTCATCTATGGAACAACCAGATAGACCTGTAAGCTACCTCACCCTAAGGTCAATTCTAGTCAACAATCACAAAGAGGAGTGGCTCAACCAATGGGCATCTGGAAACACAGGCAGAGCCATGTACAAAGAGATGACTTTGCCTAACAAACTGGACAGTATTAACTTCCTCCCCCGCAAAGAACAATCTAAAATTTTTCAACTAAGAAATGGACACACACCTCTATTAAATTACCATCTGAACAAAATAAACTCCACACAACTCCCCCTTTGCAGACACTGCGCCCACCCTTACGAAGCCGTAAACCCTATCCTCATTGAATGCCCCTTCCTAATCCACCTTAGGCAGACCCTACTTCCACTACAGCCCAACATAACCAACACCCTGTACGGCAGTGCTGAACAACTGAAGAAAACAGCACACTTTTTTCCTTGACACAATCTGCAAAAGAGCTCACAGCTCAGCAGCAATAAAGCTGGCTAGAAGAAGAAGAAGAATTCTCCTCATACATTAGACTTAAACATTGACAAACACACACGCACAAATACTCACAAACATTCGTACACTATTGTGAAAGAAGCACAAACTTTATTTTTGTTCATTTCTTGAAGCACATCACTGTAAGTAAAGATTAAAAACTGTGCCAAAAGTTGAATGTTATAGACTTACCAAATCTGTACTATACTAAATAACTAACAGAAGAAACACATCGGGAAATTTTTATATTTTCCCTTTTTTATCTTGACACTTTATGTTTATGTAGTCTCAAGACTCAAATGTTTTTTTGTTCTCTTTTTATGAAGATAATGTCTACTAGTAGACAAACAATGTGGTACCTTTTCTTTTCCCCAACATAAATAATTACTTAACATGTAAACATTTGGTGACCATTTAAGAAAGTGAAAAAAATAAGCATAGGCAAACTAGGCAGCCGCCCCCAGCTAGACCACAAATAATGTTTTAGAGAAAAAAAATAGCGAAACTTGTGTTGTGTGCCCCAATGCAATTGTTTGAGTACTCTAGGTTTTAAAAAAAAATTTCATTTCGAGCTACCAAATTCACTTCGACTTGGGGCCTCCAATTATCTAATCGTCTGGCTTAGCTTAAAAACTGTTGATTGTAAAACTGTAAGTCCAGCTGAGGAGGATTTGTTTATTTGGTTATCTCCTGATGTAAGAATCTTCCTGTTTTTAATAGCCATTGACAAGATTCAATCAGGATAAACAAATACAGAATAAGAGGAGTGAACAAAGAGTATATAAACATAATGTCAACATGTTTATATCATATATGTCACAAATATGTTTCCATCAAAACAAGTGAAGGTTATATTTATATTGGGATAAACATTTTTAGCTAAAAGAAACTACATTGCTTCAAAAAACTAAAGGTCACAACCATGATAACATCACCATCAAGTAATCAAGTCTATCTGCCATTATTGAGTAGCTTGTTGGATGGCAGATGTCCAGGTTTTTATCAAGTGCCATGCTAAATATATGAAACGTGGAAGGGCATCGGATATTTTAGCTATACTTCTTTCGTATTCTTTTTCTGGCATCTTTTATTTCTGTATGAAAAAACAACACTTAAAAAACGTACTTAGATTTTTATGATTTTTTTAACGTGGCAAGTTTATCTTAGCTAACGAAAATAAATATTAAATACTCTGCTTTAAGAAGTTTTCACTATGCAAAAAAAAATTATTATTAATGCAATAGTTGGATTGGTTTTTATTGGCTAAAAAAATAAATTGTGTTCATATTCGAAAACAAAGAACGAAGAAAAAAATATAAATACAAACACAAAACACTTAAAATAAACACAAAACGTTTTCTAATCATATTTAAACTGTAAATACTTTCGAGCAAAAAAAATGTTGTTTAGAAGTTAGCGACTACTAAGACCAACATTCAAAATTGTCCTTGTTAATTTCTTTTTAGACCAGGAGGATCCCATAAGAAATCCAAGAACATGAGCGGAATCTCTTCTTACAAATTTAGCAATCCATAAGAGAAATCTATGAAAGAAATGGGTACATTTGAGTTAAGGAAGACTTTTTTTTTTAAGTAGCCTTTTTCTTGAAAACTTTAGATCGCATAAAAAAAATTATATATAATTCCTATTTGAAAAGGGAAAAAACATGTCTCACAATATTTTAATTATTTAACATAAGAATTTTAGTTTTAAAAGTTGATGAAACCCGGAAAGTTAGATTTGATGAGCCCTGGACAGCAAGAAATGTTAAGCCGAGAGTGTTAGACCTTTTCTACCCGGGACAGCAAGAAATGTTAAGCCGAGAGTGTTAGATCTTGTCTACCCGGGACAGCAAGAAATGTTAACCCGAGAGTGTTAGATCTTGTCTACCCGGGACAGCAAGAAATGTTAACCCGAGAGTGTTAGATCTTGTCTTCCCGGGAAAACAAAAAAAAAGGTTTACCCGAGACTGTTAGATCTTTTCTGCCCTGAAAGTTGAGGTCAGTATATATTTACTATATATGGTTGCCGAAACGAGAAAAACTAAAACAGGAACAACTTTGTATGATATGGAAGACTTCAAAGCTGTGGACACCAGAAGGGATCGTGGACCGATCTCAATTTAGCAGAGTCCCAAAAAGCCCATTATATATCGGCCCATCTAATATTTGTCCAAACACCCATATTGCTAGTCCGTTCCTGTAATTGTGTAGCCTGCATTTTGCGGATTTGATTGCTAATGAAACAAAGTGTTTTGAACTATGCGTCACCATTAATTGATTGTAT
This sequence comes from Biomphalaria glabrata, assembly GCF_947242115.1. Lineage (NCBI taxonomy): Eukaryota > Metazoa > Mollusca > Gastropoda > Planorbidae > Biomphalaria > Biomphalaria glabrata. The sequence goes on from NC_074719.1 coordinate 22,327,283, forward strand.
TTTATGTAACCATAGAAACAGTTGACTCGAGTAAACATAGGCTAGTGGAATCTAATTCATATTTGAGTTATCTTGAAAAGTGTACAATATTATTAGCAAGTTGAAAATAGTTTCCAAAACATTCTACTTCCTATCAGTCACTATAACTAAAAGTCCATTTCATTTGTATGTAATACATTTCGCATTGAGACTTATTTTTGTTACAGTTGAACTCTTAGAGTTGGCAAGTAAAACTAAAGAATCAAATCTACAATCAATCGATACAATATTTTGCAACAGAGACCAAGGGACTCTCTACATTTTACATTTCTGCTTACTATGACTTGAAGGTATTTGACCGAGATTATTATCATTGCTGGACAATTAGCGGCCCCCGAAAGGGAAAAAGACGCTATTAGCGGCCCCCGAAAGGGAAAAAGACGCTATTAGTTTTGTGCGAAATGTCTGTCCGTCTGTCCTCCTGTCCGTCCGTCCCGTTTAGATCTCGTAAACTAGAAAAGATATTGAAAATCCGACATCACAATATTTTAGACCATTCAAAGTTCTGATGCAACGGCTACTTTTTTTTTTCTAAAAGCGAAAAATCTAATTTTTAAAATCAGTTATGTAAGCAGTTTTTTAAAGAGAATTAGTATGCATTATAAATTAGACCTAAATTAAAACGAATAGTAATCTTGTCATTTTCGTAAACTATTTTTGTATTGTGGCGGTTTTGCTTGTTTTGTTTTTTTGAGCATTCGAATAAGAGATTAAGCCTTTTCAAAACAATTATTTCAAGGTCCTTTAACATGATCTATTTGGTTCTCTGTTGATAGGTCTGGTGACATGGTCTATTTGGTTCTCTGTTGATAGGTCTGGTAACATGATCTATTTGGTTCTCTGTTGATAGGTCTGGTAACATGATCTATTTGGTTCTCTGTTGATAGGTCTGGGGACATGGTCTATTTGGTTCTCTGTTGATAGGTCTGGTAACATGATCTATTTGGTTCTCTGTTGATAGGTCTGGTAACATGGTCTATTTGGTTCTCTGTTTATAGGTCTGGTAACATGATCTATTTGGTTCTCTTTTGATAGGTCTGGTAACATGGTCTATTTGGTTCTCTGTTGATAGGTCTGGTGATATGGTCTATTTGGTTCTCTGTGTATTCGTTTGTGTGGGAAGACAGTTCCTCTGTAGAATATTTGTATTAAACAAATAACAAACTAGTGTTTAAGAGAGAAGACATATTAGGAACTCCATTTATTACGTAAACACAAGCGGTGTTGCACTGACCCCGCGCTAGTGTGCATATGTACATGTAATATCAATATGTTACTAAGTTGCTTATGGCACACATGTCTGTAAATCTCTCTCCATTTCCATCCATCTCACCTAGTCCCTGCTTTCCCATGATCTCTTCATATCCTCTGTTGTCATTGCCAACCTTAGCATTGAAGTCACCCATTATGATGAGGATGTTTTTTTTTTTTTGCGTCTGTCATGTAGGATGGTAGTCAGCCTGTAGTAAATATTGTCCTTGTCCTCAAAAATGGAATATGCTGAAATAGATAGGAATGTCAAGCGATCACCAGAGCAGACAGGCAGAAGTACATTGAAGCACTGGCAAAAGAAGCAGAAGAAGCAGCCTTTCAGAACAGACAGGCAGAACTACATTGAAGCACTGGCAAAAGAAGCAGCCCTTCAGAACAGCCCCAAAGACCTGTACTCCGTCATCAAAAAGTTATCTGGAAAATTTGCATATCAGAGAGAGACCAGTAAAGGGCAAGAATGGTGACGTGATAGCAGATGAAGAAGGACAAAAGAAGAGATGGATTGAACATTTCCAGGAGCTTCTTAACAGACCTACTCCTGCAAACCCACAAGAGATACCACCAGCTGCAAGAGACATACCTATCAAGTGAAGAGATGGATTGAGCATTTTCAGAAGCTTCTTAACAGACCTACTCCTGCAAACCCACCAGAGATATTGCTAGCTACAAGAGACCTACCTATCAAGTGCAGTGCACCCACCAAGGAAGAGATTCACAGCGCAATCAAGCAATTCAAGAATGGCAAATCTGCAGGACTTAACAGCATCCCAGTTGAAGCCCTAAAGGCAGACATTAATACCAGTGTGAAGTTACTCTACTCTTTCTTCTGCAAGATATGGGAAAAAGAAAAAGTACCACCAGAGTGGATAGGGCACTAACTCCTCAAACTTCCAAAGAAAGACGATCTTAGTTCCTGCTCCAACTATCGAGGGATAACACTACTGTTCATTCTAGGAAAAGTGTTTAACCGCATTCTGATAAACCAAATGAAAGTTGCTGTAGATCCACATCTCCGTGACTAAGAAGCCGGCTTTCGAAAGGACAAATCATGCAAAGATCAGATAGCGACACTACGCATAATTTTGGAACAGTCCATGGAATGGAACTCCCCTCTCTACGTCAGTTTTATTGACAATGAGAAGTCGTTTGACAGCGTCGACAGACAGACTCTCTGAAGACTTTTGAGACACTATGGAATGCCTGGCACACAACTGACAGAGGCATTTGAAGTCCAAACAGGAGTGAGACAAGGTTGTTTACTCTCTCCCTTCTTGAAGGGGAACAGACGACCTTGACTTTGCAGATGTCTTGGCTCTTCTTTCTCACACACAGCAGCAGATGCAGGAAAAGATAATCGTTGTTGCTGACAATTCATTGAGAATGGATCTTACCATAAACAGGGAAGAGCAAGGTGTTCAAGATTAAGGCATCCAACAAAACACCCATTATAGTCCAAAGTGAGGCGCTGGAAGAGGTGGAAAGCTTCACCTATCTCGGCAATACCACCATATAGGAACAGATGCAGATGTCAGAACCCGCATAGGTAAAGCTCGAACAGCCTTCCATCAGCTAAAGAACACCTGGGGATCTAGGGAAATAAGTACCATCAAAAGAGGCTCTTTAACACCATTACTACTTTATGGAGCAGAGACCTGGAAAACCATCAACACCACCATGAAAGAAATCCAGGTATTCATCAATACTTGCCTGGGAAAGATTGTTATGATCCGCTGGCCAGACAAGATCTCGAACAAGAACAAAGCAGCAGCCCATTGAAGTAGATATCCTTCAGAGACGCTGGAGATAAATTGGTCACACCCTTCGCAAGCCTGCATCGAACATAAAAAGGCAAGCCCTAACCTGGAACCCCCAAGGAAAGAGGAAGAGACGAAGGCCCAGGAATCATGGCGCCGAGGTTTTAAAGCAGATGCCAAGCAGATGGGCAAGACATGGGGACAGTTGGAGAGACTTGCCAAGAACCGAGATGCCTGGAGGAAGCTGGTTGATGGCCTATGCCCTAGAAGGAACCATGGGTAGAGATGAGATGATGATCAGGCTACATTGGAGAGAAGTATGTGTGTGCGTGATTATGTGATTAAAAAGGACAAGCAAAAGACCTGATAATTATATGTTTTGAAGAAATCTGATTAGTATATAACGTAAGAAGAATATTTTTACATACCACATTTAAAGGTTGTGATTTTTTTAAAGGGGGAAAAATAATCTTTAAGATAGAATAACATATCTATCAAGATAAACATATATATATACTAGACGACCCGCGGCGTAGCATACACTGCTATTTAGTGACGGGTGAACACCTCCTGAAAGTGTCCAAATGGGGTGGGTTTGGGTAAATGACTGTGAGTGAATGAAAAGAAGGAACTCTGGAGAGAGCAACATACAATTGTCCATGACTGAAAGCAGGTTTTGGAAGATACAGGCATATCTTTTTGAAAAGGCTAAAATATAGTTGAGCGTTGTAGAGAATTATACAGAGAAGATTACTTCTTCTCCCCCTCTCTTTTTTTCTGAGCCGCGCTCTCAGTCTCCGCGAAAGTTACGTGGGGTAAATTTAGTCTGAATTGCAGAAAAAAAAAGTTATCATTCCATTACTTTTTCATCTAATAATTAACAAAGAATAATAGATAAAAAGTATCAAAATAATTAAATAATTGCCTCGTAAAGCTTCTCTAAAAGTCTTTACTAAGACTAAGACTGCTTTATTGATCCTTACGGAAATTTGTTGTGATTTCAAGGACTCTTTTCTCATATAAAGACAACACAACCAAATAATACACATAAATACAACAGACACAACATAAAGAGTTTATTCAGCGACTACACACAGGCATCTTGGTGCTTTTCATGTTCCCTGATCAACGAGTGGCGGTGATATAGTCTGACCGAGTGAGGTACGAACGAGTTTTTGTACCGCTCCGTTCTTGTTTTGATTGACAGCAGTCGTCCACTTCGCGACGACATTGACGTAGTTCTGATGGAGCGGGTGGCCGTTGTTTTCCAAGATTTTTTCGATTTTTCTTAGGCACTTTTGTTCAAAAAGTTCCTTTAAATGTGGTAGTGTTGTGAGTGTAATTTTTTATGCTTTTTTATGATGTTTACTAGACGTCGCAACAATTTAGATGAGGCGTTGCCTTGCCAACAAGTTATTCCGTATGTTAGCAGATTTTGTATAGTCGCGCCGTAAAAAGTCTCAAGGATCTTCTTATTTAGTTTAAAGCTATTGAGTTTGTATAGAAAAAGGGTCGCTGGGCTCTTTGTCAGAGTTCCAAGGTGGTCTTCCAATGAAAGCTTGTTGTTGATGATAACGCCTAGATATTTATATGCCTTTACTTGTTCTATATATGTAGTGTTTATTTGCAGTTCACGTATAGTTTGTTTTTTCTTTCTAAAATCTATTTATAAGTTCTTTAGTTTTTGTGACATTCAGTTCTAGAAAGTTGTCGGTGCACCAGTTTGTAAACTCTCCTATCGAGCTTCGATACTGAGTTTCGTCTACTAAATTAAGACCGACTATGGCAGTATCATCAGCGAATTTAATGTGTTAAACTGAGTCATAGATGCTTTTTATGTCATTAGTGTAAAGAGTGTACAGTACAGGAGAAAGTATACAACCTTGTGGAGCACCCGTACATAGTAATCGAGTTGACGATTTGGTGTTGTTGACTTTAACATACTGAGGACGTCGGGTTAAAAAGTTTAGAACCCATGCTTGTAAGTAAGGGCTTACATTTAAGTTACTCAGTTAGTTTATCATTAGATGTGGCTGTATGGTATTGAAAGCCGAGGAGAAATCTACGAAGAGGACTTGTTTTGGGTATATCGAGATGCTTATAAAGCTGGTCCAAAAGCAATAGAATGGCATCCTCAGTTCCTCTAGCTTAGTAGTAGGGGTCTTATTTGGGAGAACAAAGTTTTATAGAATCCATATGTCAAACCGTCTGGGCCAGGGGATTTGTTATTTTGTGTTGTGTCTAAAGCAGCCCTCAGCTCCTCTAATGTAAAGGGTCTATTTGTCTTTTGTTTTTCTGATGGAGGTAATGTTTTACAGTGTTTTAGAAATATGTTTTGTGCGTCTGTATCTGTTTGTTCTTCATTATACATGTTGATGAAATGTTTTGTAAAAATTTCTATTATTTTGTCACTCTCCTGTATTTTTTTCCTTCTTTGTCTGTTATGTTGGTTATTATTATATTTTTTTGTGTATTTTGTTCTAGCGCCAAGTATAATTTGTTTGGCCCTTCTGATATTTGGGTGTTTTTGCATCTGATTTCGGCTCCTCTATATTTGTGTTTGTATAACTCTTCAAGTTGTAAAGTTAGGTCTGTTTTTTCAATTTCATCCTGCGTTTGAGTAAGCAGATTTTTTATTCTGTTTTCTTCATTTACCCTCTTTGTTTGTTTGATTCTTGCTAAGATTTTGAATTGTTGTTTTGATTGAATTTCTTATTATTGTCCACGTCTTGGTTAATTTGTATTCGTTTTCTATGTCTTGTGCTGTTGCTAGCAGGAGTTGGTTTATTACTCTTTTGATTAGTGGGTCTTCCAAAAGGTTGTTGTTTAACTTCCAATGGGATTCTTTTTTTTTTTTTTTCTTTTTCTTTTTTTTTCCAAGTTCCAAAAGTACACCTTTATGGTCGGAGTAATGTAGGGTTTCTCCTAAATGTGTCACACTAAGTATGTTGGTGTCCGTGGGTATGTAAAAACGGTCAATTCTGGTTTCAACCTGGTAGGACCTGTGTGTTAATGTAGTTTCCTTGCCATTCAGCTCTAATTTCCTATAAGCATCTACCAGGTGGAAATAGTTTACTATTTCTCCCATGTAGTTGTGTGTTTCTGCTACCGGCTGAGAGGGTGGATATTGTGTGTGTGTGTATTGTTTATCCAGTTGTGCCTCTATAAAGTTAAAATCCCCTCCTAGTATTAGTTGTTCTCCTATGTTTGTGATTTGTAGTGTGTCACTGAGGTTTTGGAAAAACTCACGTTTTTCTCTCCCTCTCTGAGCGGGTGCTTAGATATTGACTAGTGTGTATTTCTGTTCTTGTGAAACTACTCTAAGTATTATTACCCTCCCATTGTTGTCGTTGTGAGTGTGTGTGATTTTGTATCTATCGGATGTTTGTAAGATGGCTACCCCCTTATAGTCTCTACCTAAGCTAAAATAACCTCCCATGAATCCCATGTGTGTTGTAGTTTGTTTTGCTTGATATGTGGTAGAAGTATTTGTCTCTTGAAGGAAAATAAAATCCGGTTTATATTTTCTAGCGAGATGTACTATATATTTATGTTTATTATTTAAGCTACGAATGTTAAGAGTTAAGATTTTAATGTCTGCCATGATTGCCTGATGATGGGTTGTGTGTATATGAGTGTGGGTGTGTATGAGTGTTTGTGATCATTTTATGAACTGTTTTTCCTTAACTGTTTTGTTGTTTATTTACTGATGTGTGGATTGGGGTCCTCCCCTTCATCTATTACTAGTTTAGTCGGGGAGTCGGAAAAACTCTCCCCGATCTTCCTCTTCTTCCCCTCTCTCTTCCCCCGACCGGGGATCCTCATTCGGCGCCTCGGGCTGGGTCTCCCCGTTTGGGTCATTGGAAGAGGAAGAGAGCGTCCTTTTTCTTGTAATTTTGGTTGGGGTAGTTGGAACTGAACTGTTCCGCATTGTTTTCATTTTTTGGTGTTTTTTTTCCTGTCGATAGGGATTGTAGGGGAGGGCTCCCCACCTCTTATATCTCAGTTGACCACGACCCCATTCTTTTTGTGGTTTACTACTAATGTAAAACCATCCTTTTACAGACATGTGTCATTTTGTGTGTCATTTTGTGTGTCCTTTTGTGTGTCCTTTTGTGTTTCACTTTGTGTGTCAAGTTTGGTATTTTTTTATCCTTGTTTCATCCCCCTTCAAGACCGAGGCATAAGTGCCTTTGACATTGGCATTATAATCCTTCTTTTTTCCAGGGACTTTTCCCTTCTCTTTCAAGGTATTCCTACTGGGAAACTGGTTTGACCAGTGTTGATCCTGCCCACAATGCCAGCAATGCTGTCTGCGCCCCGGGATGGTCACAAGGACTTTATAGGTCCTTGGATCATCCTCATATTTTAATTGAATATAATGAGGGAGCTCGGTCTGCTTGCGGACTTTTACCCAAGCCATCTACTTGTCTGAGTTGCTCAGTTTGATAGGCTCTATCTTGGAACCTTCTTCACTAAAGGATTCGAAGATTTCTATAATCTTGTTCTAAGAATTGTGTTCGCTAACCAATGCAGTGTTACTTTGACCTTTTCGTCCTCTATGGTTGAAACCTCAACTTTGAGGGCACTTTCTGATCCAAAGGTCTTTCCTAGAATACGGGCTCTCACCCTTGGACTGTTTGAAACTAAGAACCAGAGGAAAGGATTCTCGAATCTATAGAGAGAACTCACTTCATCCGGAGTGAGACATAGAACAGTCATGAGACTAGCCATTGAGGCCTTGATAGCCTCTTGACCTGCCAATTTAAGCAACACGGTGACAGAAGGGTGAACCAAACCACCTTCCAAATCTTTCTTCTCAATTAAGAAGGTTTTTACAGGCATGACTATGTAATGTATGTTAACTCAAATGAGTAAAAATAAAATAAAAAAAAAAATGAAGTATTAAAATGTAGATACTAGAGAGTGTGTAGAATAAATAAACTAAATACTCCTCACGTCTCACTAATAATCCATAGAATATCACAAAGAAAACACAGTAATCCAATAACGAATACACAGAAATACTTTTGAAAAACTACAGTGAGAGACCGTCCAGATGAACTCGACGGTAAGACACACGATTCAGAAGTTAGAATATATTCTGCTTTTGTGGTGGAGTTGCTGACAATAAAGGGCAGTGAAAAGTCATCTGCCGAAAATTTAAAAAGACTAAATGTGGCTCAACGAAAATGGCTAAGATGGATTTTAGAAATCAGTTATAGAGATCGGGTCTCAATCAAGGAAATCTTATGCCGAACTGAAAGTCAACCCCCTAGTTAAGTTGTGACCGAGCGTTTTGCGGGACATGTTCTCTGACAAAATGAATTACGCAATATAAGAGTTACGATGACATGGAGGCCATTACGAGGAAAGCGCAAACACGGACATCCTAGTTCAACTTAGAGCCACACTTTCATGAAGGTCCTCAGAACAGTGGACACCAGGTGGGAAGAGGCTTCAGACATTGCCAGTGACAGATTTTGGTGGAGGCAGCTTGCCGCCTAATGCGCCGAACGTCGCGGGAGGCTCTAAGGTGGTTTTTTTTTGGCTTTACATACCGGAAATAGTGCTAGGCGGTGGGGCTCCGCCCAGAAACCCGCTGGGCTAGCTAACAGCGCTCCCCCAGACCGCCTTTGTGGCAAGGTCGGGGTGTCAACAATTTTCCTACTAGCTCCAGGAAAATCCATTCTAGAGTACAATAAACGTCTTAAGAAATAATGAAGGGTGAGAATGTAATAAAGATCTATTACACATACACACACACATATATATATATATATCATGGGCGTAGCCAGGATTTTTTTTCGGGGGGGGGGGGGGGTTGGGGGGATTTATGTGTGTGTGTGTACATAATTGATATTTATTACATTCTGACCCTTTCGGAAGACATTTATTGTGACCTAGAATAGATTCTTCCTGGAATTATTGGAAAACTTGTAGACTCACCGCCCTTGCTAGCAAGGGGGTCTGGGGGAGATCGCAGCGCTATTAAAAAGTTTTATTTCAAAAACCTAATGTGTTATTCTTACTGACTTAGACCCTCTAGCGCCGTTCGGCGCATTTACCGGCAAGCTGTTTCCGCAACTCTTATTTTGCGTAATTCATTTTGTCGGAGAACATGTCCCGCAAAACCTCATGCGACGCTCTGTCACAATCTTACAAAGTGTTCGACTCCCAGTTCGGCATATGATTTCCTTGATTTAGACCCGATCTCTATGACTGACTCCTAAAATCTGTCTTAGCCATCTTTGTTGAGCCACATTTAGTGTTTTTCAATTTCGGCAGAAGACTATTCACACTTTATTAATGGAGCCCAAGCCACTGGTAAAAAATTTTAACCTTTCTTGACTACGCTCTTGGAATTACATGCATGTATTTCGCTTAAGATTTTATATCGAAAAGGAAAGTTTTTTCGTCAAAATCATCTGTTGAGGGGTTTTAAACTAAAAAATCTCTGGAGTTTTTTTTTTTTGTTGTTTTTTTTTAAATTCAAAACCCCATTTAGCTACGATCATAGAATTTTGAGTGCTTAATTTGCTTTTTTTTAAATATTGAAGAGGTAGTTTTAAGCTTCAAACCCCACTGGCAGGGGGTTTTAAACTCAAAACCCCTTTGGCTACGCTCATAGATTTTATAGTGTGTAATTTGCTTTTTTTTTATATTGAATAGGTACTTTTTAGCTTCAAATCCCAACTGGAGGGGGGGAGGGGAATTAAACTCAAAACCCTTTTGGCTACACTCATAGAATTTTGAGTGTGTAATTTGCTTTTTTTTATATTGAAGAGGGGGTTTATCGTAAATTTTGGAGGGCGTTTTAAAATCAAAATCTTCCTTAACTGTGCTCTTGGAATTTGGGGATTGTTGTTTGCATTTTTTTGTTTTGTTTTATAGAAGAGGGGGATTTAACTGCAAAAACCTCTGGTAGGGGCTTTAAAACTCAAAACCCCCTGTAGGGGTTTTAAACTCAAAGCCCCTGGTAGGGGGTTTTAAACTTTAAGCCCCTGGTAGAGGGATTTGTATCTCAAAACCCCCTGATAGGGGTTTTTTAAATCTCAAAACCCCCTGGTAGGGGGTTTTAATCTCAAAACCCCCTGGTAGAGGGTTTTTAATTCAAAACTGCCTCGGCTGTGCTGTGGTAAGTGATCATTTAGTATTAAAATCTCACCTAAAATAAACAAAATGAAAGCAAAAATCACTCACTTAATTCCATTCCCACCCCCCTTCGGGGGGGGGGGGATTTCATTTGGGGGGGGGGGGTTGAACCCCAAACCCCACTCCCCGGCTACGCCCATATATATATATATATATATGTAATACATAGAAACATCCCCCCAAACCCTTACCACCCCATCCACCCCCGAAATAAAAATACTGGTTACGCCCATGTGGAGCAGTACCCGGAGGAATATGAAGAGGAAGACAGAGAAAGCTATAGGAAGACAACCCCTAGGAATAGACAGGCCTGTCCGTGAATGTGAATGAAATTCTATCAAAGGCAAAGGACAGAGAGGAATGGAGAAAGATGATTGACGATTGTGGTGCCCCAACGGTCCAAGAGACTAAGGGATAAGTAAAGGTGCAGTAAAATGTGAACCTGGCCTAACTAATGTTATGGAACTAATTGATTTAATTGTTTTATAAAAGGCCAATCTCTCATTCAAAGTCTCGACAACGAAATGTTTTCCCTTAAAAAAAATCCCTTTAGTTTAGAATTTCTTTCTGTTCAATACATTACCAATTCACATGTATGATATAAAACGGTACGTATTAATTATTGTTTTAAATTATATTCTTGTTATATTCATACAAAATATATGTTTTATCTCTTTTTTTTTTTTGGTAACTGTTGGTAGTTAGTATGAAGAAAATTACTAAATTTAGTAATAAAACTTAAAAATTTTAAAAATATATTTTTTGATAACAAATCTCAAAGCGTTCGCATAAATGTGTTAAAAATATGGTTAATATGTAATGTCACGTGTTTATTATATTTGATTGACTTGATGATCTTGATAATATCACCTTGTAACATTTGCTGATTTGGAGGTACCGTGCTTATAGTTCAAACACTTTAATAAACAAAGAAATAATAAAGTGCTGATATACTTTTTCTAGACCTTATGTTGCAATTCTTTTAAACTAAAACTTGAAATAATAAATGTATGAACAGTAGATATATAAAGCAGATACAGGATACAGTAATAGTGATTGATAAAATAAGCAACTATTTACTTTTAAACCTGACACTTCTAGATCTAACTTTCTAACTCTCTCTCTCTCTCTCTCTCTCTCTCTCTCTCTCTCTCGTCACAAGCTACTACTCCGCTTTTTATATCTTTCCTTAGAATACTCTAGAACCATAACACCTCAATACCCTTGACCCTTTTACATTTAATTTTCTTCGTCTGTTGTTTTTTTAATTTAGCCATGTTAATTATATTTCCCTGCTGTAGTCTCGAAATAAGTTTTAATCAGCGTCTTTCTGGCATCTTAGTGTGATAACGCGTGACCTAAGTTTTAAAAGTTGATCTACCCGGAAAAGTTACATTTGATAAACTCCGGAGAGCAAGAAATGTTTACCAGAGTCGACCTTATAATGTTTCATCTTGTGTAGCCAGAACAGCAAGAAACATTTACCCGAGAGTGTTAGATCTTGTCAACCTGGGAGAGCAAGATATGTTTACCCGTGAGTGTTAGATCTTGTCAATCTGGGAGAGCAAGAAACATTTACCCGAGAGTGTTAGATCTTGTCAACCTGGGAGAGCAAGATATGTTTACCCGTGAGTGTTAGATCTTGTCAACCTGGGAGAGCAAGAAACATTTACCCGAGAGTGTTAGATCTTGTCAACCTGGGAGAGCAAGATATGTTTACCCGTGAGTGTTAGATCTTGTCAATCTGGGAGAGCAAGAAATGTGTACCCGTTAGTCTTAGATCTTGTCAATCTGGGAGAGCAAGAAATGTGTACCCGTTAGTCTTAGATCTTGTCAACCTGGGAGAGCAAGAAATGTGTACCCGTTAGTCTTAGATCTTGTCTACCTGGGAGAGCAAGAAATGTGTACCCGTTAGTCTTAGATCTTGTCTACCTGGGAGAGCAAGAAATGTTTACCCGAGAGTGTTAGATCTTGTCAATCTGGGAGAGCAAGAAATGTTTACCCGAGAGTGTTAGATCTTGTCAATCTGGGAGAGCAAGAAATGTTTACCCGAGAGTGTTAGATCTTGTCAACCTGGGATAGCAAAAAAATGTTTACCCGAGAGTGTTAGATCTTGTCAACCTGGGAGAGCAAAAAATGTTTACCCAAGAGTGTTAGATCTTGTCAACCTGGGAGAGCAAAAAATGTTTACCCGAGAGTGTTAGATCTTGTCAACCTGGGATAGCAAGAAATGTTTACCCGAAAATGTTAGATCTTGTCAACCTGGGATAGCAAGAAATGTTTACCCGAGAGTATTAGATCTTGTCAACCTGGGATAGCAAGAAATGTTTACCCGAAAGTGTTAGATCTTGTCAACCTGGGATAGCAAGAAATGTTTACCCGAGAGTGTTAGATCTTGTCAACCTGGGATAGCAAGAAATGTTTACCCGAAAGTGTTAGATCTTGTCAACCTGGGATAGCAAGAAATGTTTACCCGAGAGTATTAGATCTTGTCAACCTGGTAGAGCAAGAAATGTTTACCCGAGAGTGTTAGATCTTGTCAACCTGGGAGAGCAAGAAATGTTTACCCGAGAGTGTTAGATCTTGTCAACCTGGGATAGCAAGAAATGTTTATCCGAGAGTGTTAGATCTTGTCATCCTGGGATAGCAAGAAATGTTTACCCGAGAGTGTTAGATCTTGTCAACCTGGGAGAGCAAGAAATGTTTACCCGAGAGTGTTAGATCTTGTCTGCCATGGAAAGTTTAGGTCAGTATATATGTTGCCGAAATGAGGAAAACGCCAACAGGAACAAGTTCGTATGATGTGGAAGACCTCAAAGCCAGAAGGGATCGGGAACCGAAAAACCCATTGGATATCGACCCATCTAATATTTGCCCAAACACCCATATCGCTGTATCTGTGAAGTCTGCATTGCGGACTTGATTGCTAATGAAACAAAGTGTTGTTAACTATACGTCACCATTAATCGATTGTATTTTAGGTAACCATAGAAACTATGACTTGAGTAAACATAGGCTAGTGGAATCTAATTCATATTTAAGTTATCTTGAAAAGTGTACAATATTATTAGCCAGTTGAAAATAGTTTTCACAACATTCTACTGGCTCTCAGTCATAATAACTAAAAGTCTATTTCATTTGTATGTAATACATTTCGCATTGAGACTTATTTTTGTTACAGTTGTACTCTTAGAGTTGGCAAGTAAGATACACTATTTTGTAACAGAGACGAAGGGACTCTCTACATTTTACATTTCTGCTTACTATGACTTGAAGGTATGCGACCGAGATTATTATCATTTCTGGACAAGTAGTTTGGACTGTAAAATTATTTCTTTGGTTTCATGACCTGGGATCACACAGTTTTAAAATGTTTAGAGTTTATTATTTATTTTGTTTGAAGCGGCTTGATTTCAAACATTTGGAATTTAATGTTCGTTTTTTTTTTTGTCTAAAGCACAGTTATAGATTTTAAATTGTTTTGTAATGGTGTAAAAAAAAAGCGTTCTGGTTGTAACTAGAATTTGAAATCAAACTAAACTCTGGGTGCATATGTTTCTTGAACCAATAGTTCAGTATTACAGTCATTCCATTAACATGGACAATCTTACAAGTACAAACCAAACTATATCATTCCATTAACATGGACAATCTTACAAGTACAAACCAAACTTTATGTTTGGCTGACATGCACACGTTGGAAAAGTTATCCAGCAATGGGAACATCGTGACCTTGCTCTCAGTTCTTGCCATTCTTCTCGTCATGTTCACCTTGCTGTTAAACCTCACACTTATCGTCGCTCTGTGTCGTTATACAAAACGATGACTGAGCGACAATAATATCACAAAGAAGCTGATGACGTCCTTGGCTGTTGTCGATGTCCTGATGACTGTTATAGAAGCCCCCTTGCGGGATATTGTTGTTGATTTACAACGGCGAGTGGATACTTGGGTTAGCTGCCTTTAAAGGATGGCAGATCTACAGCATTGTTTTAAGTGCAGTATCGGCTTGTCATATATTTAGCATGGATCCGGATAAATACCTGGCCATCTGTTAGCCTACTAAATAATAATTTTCGTTGTTTTATCAATATTGTTGATATGGTGCGCAAAGGTGCACGCGTTCAATATAATAAAGTATCATTCTCCTACATGACACTAATGGTTGTTGTTTGTTTATTGCTGACGGTGAACCTAGATCTTAATTAACATAGTGGCAGCGGTGTATTAATGATCAAAGGTAATCATTAATCAGTATATAAAGGTTATTGTTTGCAATAATAAATAGGCAACAATTCAAGGCTACGCAGTGCAATGGCAGCTGGAAATTTACTTCCTGTACCCGAGCCGCTCGAGGTAGAAGGAAACATGGCCGCTAATTGGCAAAAGTTTCACCGGAGCTGGCGAAACTATGAGTTAGCCATTCAATTGTCGGAAGAATCAGAGGAGGTCAGAGTGGCCACCTTTCTAACAATTATAGGAACAAAAGCGATGGACATATATGAAGGTCTTGAAAATGAGAAGGGAAAAGAAAGAAAGATGGAAGAAATAGTGAACAAATTTGAAAGTTTTTGCATTGGAAAAACGAATGAAACTTATGAGCGCTATGTTTTCAATACTCGTGAACAGCAAGAAAGCGAGAACATTGAAAAGTACATAACAAATCTGAGAAGACTAGCAAAAACGTGTAGTTTTGAACGCCTGGAAGATAGCTTGATTGGAGACAGAGTAGTTCTTGGTGTTAGACATGAATGCCTCAAAATGACATTGTTACAAGATAGTAGTCTCACATTGGAAAGGTGAAGAGATATTTGCAGAGCATACGAGACCGCCAACAAACAGTTGAGACAAATACAAGCCGACCCTCCAATCATTGAGAAAGTATCAACACCCTCAAGAACAAACATTTACAAAGGTAAATGCAGGTTTTGTGGAAGGATTCACGAATACATTAAAGAAAAGTGTCCTGCATGGGGTAAAATGTGCCTAGCGTGCGAGAGGAGACATCATTTTGCTGTGCAAAAAAAAATTCAGCAGGTGTCAGATGATATGTCTAACGATGAAAGAGAGCTGCAGTCGGACACAAGAGATGATGTCATGATGGTAAAAAATGAATGGGTGATGTCTTTGGAGAACCACAAAGTGAAAAGGATGACAGCAGTTATGACAGTAAATGGTCACCGTGTAAGGTTTCAAATGGATAGTGGAGCTGATGTAAATACCGTCCAGGAAAAATACGTAAATAAAATCAGATAGAAAAGGCAACGCAAAGATTACTAATGTGGAATAAGACTGAAATGAGCCCCATAGGGAAAGCCACTCTAACGACGAGAAATGAGAAAAATAAAGAAACATTTGAGGTGGAATATATAGTTGTAAGAAATAATCTAGCATGCCTTCTAGGTCATGAAACTTTAACAAGAATGAAGTTAATCAAAGTCAATAAAAATAGCTTCATAGCATCAGTAGTGAATAACCAAGAAGACTGTAATCCAAAGTTTACTGGTGATTAGGGTGACTTAGGAGAGGTGTCTTTAAAGATTGATTGCAGCATTAAGCCCAAGATCCCTATTGCTTTACAAGAAAGATTTAAGGAGGAGTTAAAGACCCTAGTGCAGAGAGGAATCATAGAACCAGTGATAGAGCCTACAGAGTGGGTGAGTCAGATGGCTATTGTGGAAAAAACTAATGAAAAAATTAGGATTTGCATAGATCATTAAGCCCTGAATAAAGTTTTACTAAGGGAATTCTATAATCTTGCTACTTAAGATGACATATTGGCAGATTTGAACGATGCTAAAATATTCAGCAAATTGGAAGTGTAAGAAGCTTTCTGGCATGTCAGACTAGACACAGCGTCATCTAATTTTACAGCAATTATAACCCCTTTTGGTAGATACAAATGGAAACGATTACCATTTGGTCTGAAAGTGAGTTCAGAAATTTTTCAGAGAAGATTAAATCTAGCACTAGAAGGACTGAAAGGCTGTTTCAATTACCTTGATGATATTATAGTGGTAGGAAGAGGAAGAACGAAAGAAGAAGCACTCAGAAATCATGATATTAACCTAAGAGAGCTGATGAAGAGATGTCAAGAAAAGAAGATTAAACTGAACCACGAAAAGTCTGTTTTTAGAACAGCTGAGATTAATTTTTTGGGTCATATTATTACAGAATCAGGAATAAAAACAGACCCGAACCCTAACCCTGACTTTGAATGCTCCAAAAGATATTTCATCAGTCCGAAGATTCTGTGGCATGGTTCAATATCTTGCAAGATTTGTTCCAGACTTATCGACAGATTTACAGCCCATAACAGAGTTGATCAGAAAGAACACACCATTTGTTTGGTCTGATCAATGCACACGAGCTTTCATTAAGATAAAACAGAAAATATCGACTCATGGCACACTGATATATTTTGACCCTAACAAAGAGCTTACATTACAAGCAGATAGTAGCCAAAATGGGTTTGGAGCAGCGTTATTACAAGATGGAAGTCCAATAGCATATGCTTCTAGATCATTAACTCATACTCAGAAAAGATGGGCACAGATTGAAAAAGAATTGTTGGCAGTGGTTGTTGGTTTGGAACGTTTTGACCTGTATACGTATGGCAGGACAGTTATAGTTCAGGATGACCAAAAAACCACTGGAAAACATCCTTCAAAAACCACTCAGTTCTGCTCCGAGAAGGCTACAGAGTCTAATAATGTGTCTTTATCTTTACGATATCCAGTTTCAATATGTCAAAGGCAAAAATTTGTTCATAGCTGATACTTTGTGGAGAAACCCATCAGAGGAAAAGAGTGATATCCCTAATGTTTGTACCATTACAGTCGGACTGGCAATACCAGATGCAGTGCTGGAGAAAGTCAGAATCGAGACAGAGAGAGATAGAACAATGCAAACACTTATTCAGTATATCCTAAATGGATGGCCAGACAACTTTAATAGTCTACCTGAACTCAAAAAATATTTTTTCACTAAGACACATGTTAACAAACGAAGACGGACTCTTGTTGAAAGGAGAACAAATAATCATACCGATATCACTTCGCAAGGAAATAGAAGAAAACTCCATGCAGCACATCTGGGAGTAGACTCAATGAAAAGAAGAGCAAAAGAAACAGTTTTCTGGCCTGAATTGTGAGCTCGAATAAAGGAAATAGCCAACTCATGTTACATTTGTCAGAAAAACAGACCAGCAAATCAGAGAGAAGAATTAATACAGCACGAAATAGGTTCTAATCCTTGGGAGATGATTGGAATTGATTTATTCCAAATGTGTAACCAACAATATCTAGCTATAGTGGACTATTATTCAAATTTCATAGAGGTAGAAAACATGCAGTTGACAACAACACACGCAATTATAAAGAAACTAAAAGTTTTATTTGCAAGATATGGGGTGCCCAAAGTCTGTATATCTGATAGCGGACCTCAGTTCACATCGGAATATTTTTCCAAATTTATGATGGAATGGGGAGTGACTCATTTGAAATCCTCTCCAGGACACCATCAATCCAATGGAAAGGCTGAGTCAGCAGTTAAAATTTTGAAGAACATAATGAAGAAATCTAGAGAATCAAAGTCAGATGCTTATGAAGCTCTTCTGGAATTTAGAAATACTCCAAGGCAAGACACAAATCTAAGCCCAGCTCAGATGTTTTTTGGTCGGATGAATCAAACACTGATACCAAACAAAAGGAGTAACATTAAGATTTCTACATGTCAAGAGAACATTATGAGAAGGAAAGAAAAAACGTCAGATGAGTGTAAAAACATCGTATGATAAGAGGTCAAGAAATTTAAGTCAGCTGAGAACTGGGCAGATTGTCTATTTCCAATCTCCTAATGACCCTACCTGGAGACGTGGAAGAATCCAGTCTCAAGTCAACCAGAGAGCTTACATTATTCGAGGTGACAATGGTGCAGTGTACCTAAGAAACAGAGTGCATATCAACCGGAACAGAGAAACAGAAGTAGATATATTCCCCGATACTGATGACAACTTACAGGACAATAGAACTCATAATCAACACATTCGCCACTCATCAACTCATCATTCCCTGCGACCAAGGGATCAGTTGAAGAAACCGACAAGATTCAATGACTATGTGTATTAATGAACTATTGAATGTTGATTTTTAAATGTGATATGTTTCATATTCATTAAGGCGTATACATGTATGTTATGTTTTGTTGTTTATGTTGTTGTGGTTTTGTTTTATTTTTTTTTCTATGATACTCCCCGAAATGTTTTTTTTTAAGAAAAGGGGATGTTGATATGGTGCGCAAATATAATAAAGTATTCATTCTCCCCCATGACACTAATGGTTGTTGTTTGTTTATTGCTGACTGTGAACCTAGATCTTAATTAACAAATATTTTCACGTGGCTTAATGTTGTTTGTTTACGATTGGTGAATTAAGTCCATTAGGTCTTCACATCGTAATACAGGCACAAAACATACAAGTATTTGTACAGTAAGTTGTAATTTCTCAGAAGTTCTTTCAAAAAAAAGTTGATTTAATACGTCCTAGTCTAAATGTCATGCATAACGTCAGGGAATGGCGGCGGGCTTAAACCCGGGACTATCGTAACGATTGTCCGAAGCACATATCACATGACCAGGCGACCATTCACTAACTTAAAAGTTATCTTACTATCTGCTTCTCTGTATCTGAAGAAACTGTAAATGTGTAAGTTAAAGTATAACATTTTGCTTCGTAAGTTACAAGTGTTACATGTGTTCTATGTAATTTATGCAATTGTTTTGTTTAAGTTATGCTATCTTTAAGTTATATTATGTGTAAGTTATATGTTGTGTGTAAACAGTAGTAGAAAGAAGGGTAAAAATGCATAACAGCCTGCTGGTTACAGATGCACAACCTGTGACCGCAGCTGTGTATCAAGGATTGGCCTCTTTAGTAACACAAGAATTTGCAAAGGGGAACATTTGCTATTCGTAAAATGCCACAGTCAGGAGATGTTATAAGATCTACACGTGAATCTAAAACTTGTAACTTATTTAAAACGTCTGTTTAACTATGTTTTGATTGTTAGGTTTCAAAAATATCTTTTATGAACTTAAAAAAAAATCAAATGCTACCACATTTTAAAAGACCTTAGTGTGTCTTTGTATTTTCTCTCTTACAGCATCAGACAGATGTGTTGATTACATAAAGATGGCAAATGTAAGCTCTTTTAACGAGACGTCTTGCACTTCACTCAGTGAGACTGTTCAGCAAAGGTTCTCAAGTAACTTAGACCTAATTGTTGTCATAGCTGTCATTGTTTTTCTAACAATTGTATTCACGGCATTGATGAACGTCACGCTTATCATTGCTCTGTGGAGGTACACGAAACCACTTCGGAATGACAACAAGATTACGAGGACCATTGTCATATCTATGTCTGTGGTGGATTTGTGTATTTCTCTTTTGTCAGCTCCACCAGGATCTCTGCTATTCATAACTAATGGTCGGTGGAGTCTAGGCTTAACTATGTTTAAGCTGTGGGCAAGCTACAGTTGTATGTTTTCTTTAACATCGGCCTGCCATATATTAAGCTTGTCTATAGATAAATACCTAGCTATCTGCCATCCAACCAGGTATAGAGTTTTGTCAGATAAAATTGGTTATATTATGATACTGTTGTCATGGCTATACCCAGTTATAATCAATCTTATCATGTTTCTTTTTGTACATATTAACATTGAAACGACTGTTTATGACCTTTGTTTCCATGGAAACATCCAAGCATATATAACGCAATCTTTTTACATTTTCAATTGGATTTTTTCAGGCGTTGCTCAGGTCCTTCCAATTTTAGCAACTTATGGTTTGTATTTATTCATTTTGATGGAAATTCGCCAATGGGTGAAAAGAACAAGAGCTTTTGTGAAAGTCGATAAGAAACAGATGACGATATCCAGTAGATCTCAATTCGGAGATGCACAGCAAACAATTGGTGCGATCAGAGACTCAGTACATGCAGATCAAGTAGATAAGACAGATAAGAACAAATCACAGTCTCTAAACGTCACAGCCCGTACACCATTTAGAGCTAGAAGATCTCTAAAAGCTATTGGAACCATCGGGTCCATTGTTACCGCCTTTTCTCTGTGTTGGTTCCCCACTTTTATCACCGCCTTCTTATCATCCAAAGGTTATTCTGTGACACTACAGTTTTTTCTTTTTAATCTCTGGCTAACGTACTTTAACTGTACATTAAATTTCTTTTTATGTCTTGGTATTACATTTGTTAGGTCCGCTATAAGAGACTTGTTGTTTATAAAAAGAATTTAGAGGTGGCTTAGAATAAATGTCTTTAAAATAAAAAAATTTAAATAAAAGAACATTATCTTATCCATTGCTAAAAGTGTACAACAAAATTATATGTAACTACTTTTGTCGTTTGAAGAAAAGTTGATCATATGAATCTGCCTAGAATATCAAGAACACTACATTTTAATCTCCTATTGAGATGAATAAGGCTACAGTACCATTTTACATTTACTTTTTGTGCTTTTCCTTTTGCTGCTCTTGTTTTACTGTTGTTCACGCCTGCTTTGTTTTCTCATCTTTTCTTGATCTTCTGAAATTGCTGCTAAAATCCTTTCCTTGTGGGTGTAAGACTTGGGACCCAGTACTTCTTGGCATGTAAAGGTGACTGTTTCTTTCACTTTCTGCCATGTCTGTTCTACTGTCTCCTCTTCTAGCAGCTCTTCTAGGAGCTGGAACTTGTTTGATAGGGTGACATTGATCTCTTCCTTTTTTGTGCAGTCTTTCAGCGCAATGGTGTTGTAGTGTTGTCTGGGCCCACTTATCCAAGTTTTCTTCAGCTTTAGTTTCACTCGAGCGCACAGGAGATGATGATCTGAAGCAACATCTGCTCTTCGTCTGACACGTACATCATGAAGAGATCGACGGAACTTCGTCCCAATACAGACATGGTTTATTTGATTCTCTGTTGATAGGTCTGGTGACATGGTCTATTTGGTTCTCTGTTGATAGGTCTGGTGAAATCGTCTATTTGGTTCTCTGTTGATAGGTCTGGTGATATGGTCTATTTGGTTCTCTGTTGATAGTTCTGGTGATATAGTCTATTCGGTTCTCTGTTGATAGGTCTGGTGATATGGTCTATTTGGTTCTCTGTTGATAGGTCTGGTGATATGGTCTATTTGGTTCTCTGTTGATAAGTCTGGTGATATAGTCTATTTGGTTCTCTGTTGATAGGTCTGGTGATATGGTCTATTTGGTTCTCTGTTGATAGTTCTGGTGATATGGTCTTTTTGGTTCTCTGTTGATATGTCTGGTGATATGGTCTATTTGGTTCTCTGTTGATAGGTCTGGTGATATGGTCTATTTGGTTCTCTGTTGATAGATCTGGTGACATGGTTTTTTTGGTTCTCTTGTGATATGGTCTATTTGGTTATTTGTTGATAGTCTCGTGATAAGGTTTATTTGGTATTCTGCTGATAGGTCTGAAGACATGGTCTATTTGGTTCTTTGTAGATTGGTCTGGTTATATAATCTTTTTGGTTCTCTGTTGATAGATCTGGTGACATGGTCTATTTGGTTCACTGTTGATAAGTCTGATGGTCTATTTGTTTCTCTGTTGATAGGTCTGGTGATATGGTCTATTTGGTTATTTGTTAATAGGTCTGTGATATGGTTTTTTTGGTACTCTGGTTATAGGTCTGGTGACATGGTCTATTTGATTCTCTGTTGATAAGTCTGATGGTCTATTTGGTTCTCTGTTGATAGGTCTGGTGATATGGTCTATTTGGTTATTTGTTAATAGGTCTGTGATATGGTTTTTTTGGTACTCTGGTTATAGGTCTGGTGACATGGTCTATTTGGTTCTCTGTTGATAAGTCTGATGGTCTATTTGGTTCTCTGTTGATAGGTCTGGTGATATGGTCTATTTGGTTATTTGTTAATAGGTCTGTGATATGGTTTTTTTGGTACTCTGGTTATAGGTCTGGTGACATGGTCTATTTGGTTCTCTGTTGATAAGTCTGATGGTCTATTTGGTTCTCTGTTGATAGGTCTGGTGATATGGTCTATTTGGTTATTTGTTAATAGGTCTTTGATATATGGTTTTTTTGGTACTCTGCTTATATGTCTGGTGACATGGTCTATTTGATTCTCTGTTGATTGGTCTGGTGATATGGTCTTTTGTTTCTCTGTTGATAGGTCTGGTAACATGGTCTTTTTGGTTCTCTGTTGAAGGGTCTGGTGACTTGGTCTATTTGATTCTCTGTTGATAGGTCTTGTGACATGGTCTATTTGTTTCTATGTTAATAGGTCTGGTGACATGGTCTATGAGGTTCTCTGTTGATAGGTCTGCTGACATGGTCTATTTGGTTTTCTGTTGATCGGTCTGGTGATATGATCTATTTGGTTCTCTGTTGATATTTCTGGTGATATGATCTATTTGGTTCTCTGTTGATAGGTCTGGTGATATGATCTATTTGGTTCTCTGTTGATAGGTCTGGTGAAATCGTCTATTTGGTTCTCTGTTGATAATGTCTGGTGATATGATCTATTTGGTTCTCTGTTGATAGGTCTGGTGAAATCGTCTATTTGGTTCTCTGTTGATAATGTCTGGTGACATGATCTATTTGGTTCTCTGATAAGTCTGGTGACATTGTCTTTTTGGTTCTCTGTTGATAGGTCTGGTGAAATTGTCTATTTGGTTCTCTGTTGATAGGTCTGGTGATATGATCTATTTGGTTCTCTGTTGATAGGTCTGGTGAAATCGTCTATTTGGTTCTCTGTTGATAATGTCTGGTGACATTGTCTCTTTGGTTCTCTGTTGATAGGTCTGGTGATATCCACGTTGCTTTGTGTATTCGTTTGTGTGGGAAGACAGTTTGTATTACGCAAATAACAAACTAGTGTTTAAGAGAGAAGATATATTAGGAACTCTATTTATTACATAAACACAAGCGGTGCAGATGTACATATGTTACAAAGACATATCTGCAAATCTCTCTCCATTTGCATTCATCTCACCTAGTCCATGTTTTCTAATGATCTCTTCATATCATCTGTTGTAATTGCCAATCTTAGCATTCAAGTCCCCATTATGATCAGGATGTTCTTTTTTAGGTCTGTCATGTAAAATGGTAGTCAGCATATAGTAAATATTGTCCTCGTCCTCAAAAAAGGAATATGCTGAAATAGATAGGAATGTCAAGCGAGTATCAGAGCAGACAGGCAGAACTACATTGAAGTACTGGCAAAAGAAGCAGCCCTTCAGAACAGTACCAAAGACCTGTACTCAGTCATCAATAAGTTATCTGGAAATTTACCATGTCAGAAAGGCCAGTAAAGGACGAAATGGTGAAGTGATAACAGGCGAAGAAGAACAATAGAAGAGATGGATTGAGCATTTCCAGGAGCTTCTTAACAGACCTACTCTTGCAAACCCACCAGAGATACCGCCAGCTGCAAGAGACCTACCTATCAAGTGCAGTGTAGCATACGCATAGGAGTGTAGCATAGGAGCTTCTTAACAGACCTACTCCTGCAAACCCACCAGAGATACTGCTAGCTACAAGAGACCTACCTATCAAGTTCAGTGTAGCATACGCCGCTATTTAGTGACGGGTGAACACTTCCTGAAAGTGTCCAAATGGGGTGGGTTTGGGCACACGACTGTGAGTGAACGAAAAGAAGGAACTCTGGAGAGAGCAACATACAATTGTCCATGACTGAAAACAGGTTTTGGAAGATACAGGCATATCTTTTTGAACGTTTGGTCTTGTCTTTTATTAATTGTCATGGCAAAGGCTAAAATATGGTTGGGCGACGTAGAGAATTATACAAAGAAGATTACTTGTTCTCCCCCCTCTCTTTTTTTTCTGAGCCGCGCTCTCTGTCTCCTCGAAAGTTGCGTGGGGTAAATTTAGTCTGAATTGCAGAAAAAAAAAGTTATCTTTCCATTACTTTTTCATCTAATAGTTAACAAAGAATAATAGATAAAAAGTATCGACATAATAAATAATGGCCTCGTAAAGCTTCTCTAAAAGTCTTTACGTAGCCAATTGTTTTAATAGTCTTCAACTGAAGATCACACATTTTCTTTGGAATGACGTGCCTATACACAGAGTCTCTAACTCCAGTGTGTCTTTCACTTTCGGTAGAGAAAGAATATAAAAATTAACGAATAAAAGTTTTTAGTTGGCAAGTCTATATACTTGGAAGTCTTCGGGCAGTGGTGTAGCTAGGGTTTAGGGAGTTTTAAAAATTTTAAAATCCCCCGACCCCCACTCGAGGGGGTTCCCAAATGAGTATTAGATATTTTTTTTTACAATTAAATATTTAATATTACGCAAAATACAGGGGCCCACAAAAGAGTTCCAGCCCCGTGCGCCCGATGATGACGAATACCTGGTTACGCCACTAAGTACATGAAAAATTGTTCACTTTTGTGTGAGCTATCAGAAACATACCGATGCAATTGATTTAGTTTTTAATGTACTTTTTTTTTATTCGTTGCATTTAAATGTATGTTTGAAATTTGAATAAACAAAGTTCGTTTCATGTGGCCACGTCGTTGTTGTTTTGAATTTACATTGTGCTCTTAATCTCTGTTTTCTTTCATTTTTTTTGTTATTAATACTGGAGTTGAGCAGGGGGCACATCTCAAAGTCCTCTCAAAGAACGATGATGGTCTCGAAAAAAAAGATATTTAAAATATATTGTATTTACATTCTTACATTCATGGGCGTAGCCAGGAGGATGGGGTTCGACCCCCCCTCAAAATGAAATCCCCCCCACGAGGAAAGAGAGAGACGGACTTTAGTGACTGATTTTTTGCTTTGATTTTCTTTATTTTAGGTGAGATTTTAATACTAAACCATCACTTGCCCCAGCGCAGCCAAGGGGGTTTTGAGTTTAAAACCCCCTACCAGGGGTTTTTGCAGTTAAATCCCGCTCTTCCATAAAACTAAACAAACAAAAAAATGCAAACGACAATCCCCAAATTCTAAGAGCACAGTTAAGGAAGATTTTGATTTTAAAACCCCCTCCAAAATTTAGGATAAACCCCCTCTTCAATACGAAAAAAAAAGGAAATTATGCACTCAAAATGTTATGAGCGTAGCCAAAGGGGTTTTGAGTTAAAAAACCCCAACCAGGAGTTTTCGCAGTTATATCCCCCTGTGACAGGTGGGGAAATGTGACGTGTGTTTGGCACGTTTAATGTCTAGGGGATGATTATTTTTAATGCTATCACACCCCCACTTATCAGCATATGAATCGGGAGCAGACACGCAACGAGACAAAGCAATGAAAGATAGATACAAAAGTTAAAAATGAAGAATATTTATTTACATAAATATACATATAAGAATAAAAAGGGGGAGGGTTTGCATCTATCTCTAGTATACTCTATGTTTAATCATCACTCTTGCACCTAATAAGAGAGTATGTCACTTTGTCCTCTGACTTAGCTGGTTTTCCTGTTGATGTCGCAGCTGGCTGTGTCCTGGCTTGAGGTTCTGCAGCTGGAGGTGGCGCTCTAGCGGATAGAAGGACGCCGGTGATATAGTTCTTGTGGAGTCTCAATCCCCAAAATCTAATATCTGTAGTGGGCACAGTAGGGCTGGTGGCCGGCTACCGTGGGCACAAGGTTACTGCGGGCAGAGCTGATCTGCCGTGGGCAGCGTAGTTGACAGGATATGTCCAGTGAGTTGCAGAGGGTTGGCGTAGCTATGACGTCTCGCACAGACCTGAGTCTATAGGGACGTCGCACCTGATAAGTTGACAGATGGGCTGTCGAATAGGCGGGCAATGCCGATAGCGCCAAGTAGTAGAGTTGAGTAGATCTCAGTAGGCAAGTGCAGCGCTGAATAGCACTAAGCACAGATGCAGGTAAATAGATCGTTGATCCAATGAATAAATAGGGGCAGGTCAGTGAGCTAGTGCAGTGCTGAATAGCACTAAGCGCAAAGATGGTAGGTGATTCTTGATATCAAACAAATAGTTGATCCAATAAATAGATAGGCAAATAGGCAGACACCTGAGGGAGGCTGCGGATAAATAAAGACAAGTTAGGACATGTCTTTCATGCATCTTATCGATGCCTTCGACTGAGGTGCATTCGTCAGATTGGTGAAATTGCTTTAGAGCACAATGAGGAGATGATGACAAATGGGATTTGGGAAAATAGATGGCAGATAGTAGCAATATAGAAATGTACATAAAAGGGGAAATAATAATATAAATAAACAACACAGGTGGATAGAGAAAGAAGGGGGGGGGGGAGAATGGGCGGTGGTCAGCGACCCAGATGGTTTGTTTACATATGACCGTGGGTCGAGAACAATGAAGCGTGCGTGAATGGAGAGGGTGTCCTTTCAAGCGGCGCAACTCTCCTTAGAGTAAAATGAGTAAAGGGGAGATAATTTAATACAGGGGAGATAACTCATATCTCCTTTCTAAGCGCAGTATTAGTGCGATAGTAAAATCATCAAGGCGATCAACCGAGATAAAGGAAATAAAATAAGGTGTACAAATATATACATGGTTGCATCAATGATCAATAGAGCAACGTAGCATTAATAGATTAATGCAATACTAAAATATATACATAGCACATGTTTATGTTTTCTACTTACGCCAGTGAGAAATACACAACGCACTAATTAAATATAAATGAACTAAGCAAAATACACATGATAAAATCCAATGGAAATATACACAGAGTAATTAAGATGGAACTTGTGATTAAGTTCGGCTTACCACCAGGTATTCCTCTAGGAGAGAGAATAAGTGATATAGTCCAGACTCGATAGCTCAGCTCGAATGAGAAATGAAAAAGGGTCTGGCTTGAGTTGGTTTACTTTATATAAGCCTGGAAAGTGCGGGCAGACACAGGAAATGCCCTAGGCTAAGATTTATCTTACACGTGGGTGGATTTGACTCGAGGTGGGAGCCGCACCTTGGAATATCACGCGGTGTGTTGACCAGGGTAATCTCTTAGATCAAAGAGAGACGTGAGAGAAGGGGGGGGGGAGAAGGATTAGCTTGCATTCAAACCAAGGCGTGTGAACCGCGACCGTCCTTCAGACATCCGGCGGGTAAGACAAAAGAGATTGTGTGTTTACCTTTCCCCGATCAAGGTCAGATAAATGAAAGGACGCGCCTTAGCTATCTCCAATGTGGTCAACTAAGTCTAGCCTGGAGAGGAAAAGGTGACGCGGGTGAAGAAATTGGGGTTAGGACGGGGAAATAATTGAAATAAAATAAATAAATAATGAAAAATAATAATTAATGCTGTGATAATTTAGAGTGACTCTGACAGCGAGTTTTTGACTTGTCACACCCCCTGTTCTATAAAACAAAACAAAAAAAGCAAACGACAAAAGCAAATTATGCACTCCAAATATTGTGGGCGTAGCTTAATTGGTTTTGACTCAGTTTTAAGTTTAAACTCCCATCCAGTGGAGTTTTAAGCTAAAAAATACATCTTCAATAAAAAAAAAAGCAAATTACTCTAAAATCTATGAGAGTAGCCAAAAAGGTTTTGAGTTTGAACCCCCCGCCAGCTTGATTTGAAGCTAAAAAATACATTTTCAATGTAAAAAAAAGCAAATTACGCACTCAAAATGCTATGAGCGTAGTTTTGAGTTTAAATCCCCCTTCAGAAGGGTTTGATGCTAAAAAATACCTCTTCAACATAAAAAAAGCAAATTATACACTAAAATTATTTGAGCGTAGCCAAGCCACTTTGGGGTTTTGAGTTTAAAATCCCCTTACAGAGCCTTATGAGGTGGAAAACCTCTATCTACAATATCATTCTAAAGTAAACTACAGTTACCAAATTTTATGATCGTAGCTAAATGGGGTTTTGAATTAAAAAAACAACAACAAAGTCCTGAGATTTATTAGTTTAAAACACACAGCAGATGATTTTGCCGATAAAACTTCCCTTTTCGATATAAAATCTGAAGCAAACTACAATCACCTAATTTTAAGAGCGTAGCCAAGAGAGGTTACATATTTCTACCAGTCCCTAGGCTCCATAAATAAAGTGCAGTGAATAGTCATCATTAAAAAAACAACAACAAAGTCCTGAGATTTTTAAGTTTAAAACCCCCAACAGATAATTTGGCCGATAAAACTTCCCTTTTCGTTATAAAATCTGAAACAAACTACAGTCACCTAATTTTAACAGCGTAGCCAAGAGAGGTTACATATTTCTACCAGTCGCTTGGTTCCATAAATAAAGTGCAGTGAATAGTCATCTTCCGAAATTGAAAAAGACTAAATATGGCTCAACAGTCAGTTATAGAGATCGAGTCTCAATCAAGGAAATGCTATGTCGAACTGAAAATCAACCACCTAGTAAAGTTGTGTCGCATGAGTTTTGCGGGACATGTTCTCCAACAAAATGAATTGCGCATAATAAGAGTTGCGATGACATGGAGGCCATTACGACTAAAGCACAAACAGGGACATCCTAGTTCAACTTGCCGCCACACTTTCATGAAGGTATTCAGATCAGTGGACAGCAGTTGGGAAGAGGCTTCAGACATTGACAGTGACAGATTTTTGTGGAGGCAGCTTACCGCCCAATGCGCGAACGTCGAGGGAGGATCTAAGTTTTTGTGGCTTTAAATACCTGAAATAGTGCTAGGCGGCGGGGCTCCGCCCAGAACTCCGCTGGGCTAGCTAACAGCGCTCCCCCAGACCGCCTTTGTTGCAAGGGCGGGATGTCAACAATTTCCCTACTAGCTCCAGGAGAACCTATTCTAGAGTACAATAAAAGTATTCCGAAATAATAAAGGGTCAGAATGTAATAAAAATCGATTATACACAAACACACTTATATATATATATATATATATATATATATATATATATATATATATATATATATATATATATATATATATATATATATATATATATATATATATATATATATATATATATATATATGTGTGTGTGTATGTGTGTGTGTGTATGTGTGTGTGTGTTATACATAGAAAAATCCCCCCAAAACCCACACCACTACAACCCCCCGAACAAAATCCTAGCTAAGCCCATGTGGAGCAGTACCAGGAGGAATATGATGAGGAAGACAGAGAAAGTGATAGGAAGACAACCCCTAGGAATAGACAGGCCTGCCAGTGAATGAAATTCTATCAAAGGCAAAGGACAGAGAGGAATGGAGAAAGATGATTGACGATTGTGGTGCCCCAACGGTCCAAGAGACTAAAGGATAAGTAAAGGTGCAGTAAAATGTGAACCTGGCCTAACTAATGTTATGAAACTAATTGATTTAATTATTTTGCAAGGGGCCAATCTCTCATTCAAAGTCTCGACAAAGAAAAGTTTTCCCTTTAAAAAATCCCTTTAGTTTAGAGTTCCTTTCTGTTCAATACATTACCAATCCACATGTATGATATAAAACGGTACGTATTAATTATTGTTTTAAATTATATTCTTTTATATTCATACAAAATAGATGTTTTCTCTATTTAAAAAAAAATACATTTTTTGGGTTAAATATTGGTAGTTAGTATGATAAAAATTACTAAATTTAGTAATAAAATTTAAAAAACTTAAAGAATATATTTTTTGACAACAAATCTCAAAGCGTTTGCATAAATGTGTTAAAAAATATGGTTAATATGTACTATCACGTGTTTATTTTATTTGATTGACGATGATTTTGATAAGATAACCTTGTGACATAAGCGGATTCGGAGATGCCGTGATTATAGTTCAAACACTTAAATAAATAACAAAGTGTTGTTATACTTTTTCTTGAGTTTATGTTGCAATTCTTTTAAACACAAACTTGAAACAATAAATGTATGTACAGTAGATATATAAAGCACATACAGAATACAGTTACAGTGATTGATAAAATGAGTAACTATTTACTTTTAAACTATCGACTTTTAACTTTCTAGCTCTCTCTCGTCCCAAGCTACTACTACTCTTTATATCTTTCCTTAGAATAATCTAGAACCAAAAAATGACACCTCAGTACCCTTGAACCAATTACAATTAATTTTAGTCGTCTGTTGTTTTGTATTTAATCATGTTAATTATATTTCCATGTCGTAGTCTTGAACTAAGTTGTTAATCAGCGTCTCTCAGGCATCTTAGTGTGATAACGCGTGACCTAAGTTTTAAAAGTTGATCTACCCGGAAAAGTTACATTTGATAAACTCCGGAGAGCAAGAAATGTTTACCAGTGTCGACCTTAGAATGTTAGATCTTGTTTAGCCAGAACAGCAAAAAACATTTACCCGAGAGTGTTAGATCTTGTCAACCTGGGAGAGCAAGAAATGTTTACTCGAGAGTGTTAGATCTTGTCAATCTGGGAGAGCAAGAAATGTTTACTCGAGAGTGTTAGATCTTGTCAATCTGGGAGAGCAAGAAATGTTTACTCGAGAGTGTTAGATAGTGTCTGCCATGGAAAGTTTAGGTCAGTATATATGTTGCCGAAATGAGGAAAACGCCAACAGGAACAAGTTCGTATGATGTGGAAGACCTCAAAGCCAGAAGGGATCGGGAACCGAAAAACCCATTGGATATCGACCCATTTAATATTTGCCCAAACACCCATATCGCTGTATCTGTGAAGTCTGCATTGCGGACTTGATTGCTAATGAAACAAAGTGTTGTTAACTATACGTCACCATTAATCGATTGTATTTTAGGTAACCATAGAAACTATGACTTGGGTAAACATAGGCTAGTGGAATCTAATTCATATTTAAGTTATCTTGAAAAGTGTACAATATTATTAGCCAGTTGAAAATAGTTTTCACAACATTCTACTGGCTCTCAGTCATAATAACTAAAAGTCTATTTCATTTGTATGTAATACATTTCGCATTGAGACTTATTTTTGTTACAGTTGTACTCTTAGAGTTGGCAAGTAAGATACACTATTTTGTAACAGAGACGAAGGGACTCTCTACATTTTACATTTCTGCTTACTATGACTTGAAGGTATGCGACCGAGATTATTATCATTTCTGGACAAGTAGTTTGGACTGTAAAATTATTTCTTTGGTTTCATGACCTGGGATCACACAGTTTTAAAATGTTTAGAGTTTATTATTTATTTTGTTTGAAGCGGCTTGATTTCAAACATTTGGAATTTAATGTTCGTTTTTTTTTTTGTCTAAAGCACAGTTATAGATTTTAAATTGTTTTGTAATGGTGTAAAAAAAAAGCGTTCTGGTTGTAACTAGAATTTGAAATCAAACTAAACTCTGGGTGCATATGTTTCTTGAACCAATAGTTCAGTATTACAGTCATTCCATTAACATGGACAATCTTACAAGTACAAACCAAACTTTATGTTTGGCTGACATGCACACGTTGGAAAAGTTATCCAGCAATGGGAACATGGTGACCTTGCTCTCAGTTCTTGCCATTCTTCTCGTCATGTTCACCTTGCTGTTAAACCTCACACTTATCGTCGCTCTGTGTCGTTATACAAAACGATGCCTGAGCGACAATAATATCACAAAGAAGCTGATGACGTCCTTGGCTGTTGTCGATGTCCTGATGACTGTTATAGAAGCCCCTTGCGGGATATTGTTGTTGATTTACAACGGCGAGTGGATACTTGGGTTAGCTGCCTTTAAAGGATGGCAGATCTACAGCATTGTTTTAAGTGCAGTCTCGGCTTGTCATATATTTAGCATGGCTCTGGATAAATATCTGGCCATCTGTCAGCCTACTAAATACAGGGTGCTGCCAGATAAAACCGGATATATCATGATTATACTATCATGGTTCATTCCCATTGTATGTCTTACAATAATGTTCTGTTTACCTGGCCTAGGCGTAGGAAACTCTGAATACGACAATTGCTTTGATGGTGACGTCATTAAGTACATCTCACACACATTTTATGATGTCAATTTTTTCGCTTCATCTGTGATCGTTGTTACGTCACTTCTAGTGACCTATATCTTATATGGCTGTATCTTTATACAAATTAAACAATGGTCCAAACGAACTAAAAAATATTTACAACCAGAATCAAGCGACAAACCTTCACCTATTCAAAGTAACATGTTAGCACAAACTCTATACGTGATAGGTCAGAAAGTGATGGTTCTCAACTTTTCGAAATCTCCCTCATGTAACATTCAGTCTAATGTTACTAGTGGAAGGAGAAACAGAAGCCTTAGAGCTATTCGTACGATAGCCTCCATTGTTCTTAGCTTTACAGTCAGTTGGTGTTCTGTTCTCATATTGTCACAGTTGATTCTATACAAAGTCACCATATCGATTCGATTTTATGTATTTGTCAACTGGATGTCCTACATAAACTCTACTATAAATCCGTTACTGTGTATAGGTGTTAAATTTGTTAGGGCCTCTATAAGAAATTTGTTGTCAACATGATTGGACTGTTTTGAAAAGATTCCTGAATTAGCCGCCAACATCAAAAGCATGTCGTGTATGTTACTGCATTCTCTACTTGCAGTGCACACAGGCGTACGTAAAGGAACAAAAGTCAAAAGTTGAAGTGGACACGAACTTGCCAACTACAAATCCACTTTGAAGAACTCACATTTTCGTTACATAAACTGACAAATAAATTCTTTGCCATTTTGTAATGTTTATTTAATGAGCATAAAATGAGGTCCTCACCTAGTAATACAGGCAAGAAAACATAAAAGTATTGTGAGTTGTAAGTTCTCAGACGTTCTTTCAAAACTAAAGATGATTCATTACGTCCTAGACTAAATGTCCTGAAAAAGGTCAGGGAATGGCGGCGGGTTCAAACCCGGGACTATTGTGACGACAGTACGGATCACATATCACATGACCAGGCAGCCATTACCTGACCAGGCGGCCATTCACTAACTTAATTAAAAGTTGTCTTGCGAGCTGCTTCTCTGTATCTTATGAAACTGTAAATGTGTAAGTTAAAGTATAACATTTTACTTCGTAAGTTAAATGTGTAACATGTGTTCTGTGTAAGTTATGTTACTGTTATGTTTATGTTATGTTATGTGTAAGTTATGTTATTGCTATGTTTAAGTTATGTTATGCGTAAGTCATGTTATGTGTAAGTCATGTTATGTGTAAGTTATTTTTTTTAAGTTTTATGTTATGTGTAAGTTATATCATGTGAAAGTTATATGGTGTATGTAAATTATGTTTAAATTATGTTATGTGTAAGTTATGTTACTAACAGCTAGGAAAAAGTGGCACTGGATAGATCCACATGGAGAGCGAGCATAAAGGAAGGGTTTCGCAGTGGTAGAAAATGCAACGGCGCTGATTACAAATGCCCAACTTTGTGACGGCAGCTGTGTATCAAGGATTGGCCTCTTTAGTCACACAAGAAGTTGCAAAGGAAAAAGATCGTCTCTCGAGACGTAAATTGCTATAGGCAGGAGATAAGATCTACAAGTGGATCTTTTTAAAAAACTTTTAACTTATTTCTGTGGTGGGTTGGGCACAGAACAAACTAAATGACATGACGGAGGCAACTCGTAGGACGATTCCAAACTGTTTATTATATACTAAAGACCTGCCAAAGGCAAACATAAAACATAATTACAAATGAACATAAACTAAACATAATTAATAGGCCTAAATACTAGATCTAACGAAAAACAAAAAGAAAATCTTTTGGTGTGAACCAATCATCTCTTTTACAAACACAAGAGAGATATGGAACACCAAAAACATTATACAAATA
This sequence comes from Biomphalaria glabrata, assembly GCF_947242115.1. Lineage (NCBI taxonomy): Eukaryota > Metazoa > Mollusca > Gastropoda > Planorbidae > Biomphalaria > Biomphalaria glabrata. Next base: position 22,361,221 of record NC_074719.1, read on the forward strand.
AATGACAACATAGTTCTCTAAAAATAAATCAACTAGTTGTTCTACATAAAACTAACATACATTGTTTGAAGAGTTTCGCTCTTTCCTTACCTTACAAAAACTATAATTAAATATAACAAATCTATACACTCACAAATATACTGTTTCTTAAAAGCCAGTATCTAAACACTTGTTGTAAAAATACATTTACAAGATGGACAGTTAACATTCTAAATAGAATACTACAGGTACGCATTTCAATAAATGAATTCATCTACATGCTGGCTTCTAAAAATAAGAATAGTCCAACATGAACATGGATGGCTGCCTGGTCGTGCGGTTTGCGCGCTGGACTGTCGTTCGGATTTATCGACGGTCGAGGGTTCAAACCCTGCCCGCTCCCATCCCCCGTCGTCCTGCGGGAGGTTTGGACTAGGAAGTAATTATCTACAACTCTGAAGGAACATCCGAAACATGTAAAACATTTTACAAACAAAAACCGCGGTAGTGATATTCTATATAAACTACTAATTAAATTTACAATCTAATATGAATAAGTAAAATGTGATTACCTGGAGCCATCCATACACACATGGTGTAGAACCAGGCACAAACAGGGAGTGGAGACGACGTAGGTCCAGTAACGTAAGGACACTACAGCGACAAGAGATGCCGGTCGAATGGACAAGTGCCCACGTTGGTCTGCCTTGTTATGCGCGGACACAAGGTGCCATTAGGGGGAAGGGTCACGTGGATATCGGGGTGGCCGGTGTTTTCTGATAAGGTATCCACTCCACTACATTTATAATAGTTTGTTTTACTATGTTTTGAATGTTAGGTTTTTAAATGATCTTTAATGAACTTTAAAAACAATGCTGCCACATTTTATAAGACCTCAGTGTGTCTTTGTATTTTCTTTCTTACAGCATCAGACAGATGTGTTGATTACATAAAGATGGCAAATGTAAGCTCTTTTAACGAGACGTCTTGCACTTCACTCAGTGAGACTGTTCAGCAAAGGTTCTCAAGTAACTTAGACCTAATTGTTGTCATAGCTGTCATTGTTTTTCTAACAATTGTATTCACGGCATTGATGAACGTCACGCTTATCATTGCCCTGTGGAGGTACACGAAACCACTTCGGAATGACAACAAGATTACGAGGACCATTGTCATATCTATGTCTGTGGTGGATTTGTGTATTTCTCTTTTGTCAGCTCCACCAGGATCTCTGCTATTCATAACTAATGGTCGGTGGAGTCTAGGCTTAACTTTCTTTAAACTGTGGGAAAGCTACAGTTATTTCTTTTGTATAGTATCGGCCTGTCATATATGTAGCTTGTCTATAGATAAATACCTGGCTATCTGCCATCCAACCAGGTATAGAGTTTTGTCAGATAAAATTGGTTATATTATGATACTGTTGTCATGGCTATACCCAGTTATAATCAGTCTTGCCATGTTTCTGTTTGTACATGGTAACACTGAAATGACTCTTTATGATCTTTGTTTCCATGGAAACATCCTGGCATATATATCGCAATCATTTTACATTTTCGATTGGATTTTTTCAGGCGTTGCTCTGGTCCTTCCAATTTTAGCAACTTATGGTTTGTATTTATTCATTTTGATGGAAATTCGCCAATGGGTGAAAAGAACAAGAGCTTTTGTGAAAGTCGATAAGAAACAGATGACCACAACCACTGGATCCCGACACGGAGATGCCCAACGAACAATTAAGGCGATTAGAGACTCAGTACATGCAGATCAAGTAGATAAAACAGATAAGAACAAATCACAGTCTCTAAACGTCCCAGCCCGTGCACCATTTAGAGCTAGAAGATCTCTAAAAGCTATTGGAACCATCGGGTCCATTGTTACCGCCTTTTCTCTGTGTTGGTTCCCCTCCTTGATCACCGCCTTCTTATCATCCAAAGGTTATTCTGTGACACTTCAATTTTTTCTTTTTTGTTTCTGGCTAACGTACTTTAACTGTACATTAAATTTCTTTTTATGTCTTGGTATTAGATTTGTTAGGTCCGCTATAAGAGACTTGTTGTTTATAAAGAGAATTTAGAGGTGGCTTAGAATAAATGTCTTTTAAAAAACAAAATTTAAATAAAAGAACATTATCTTATCCATCGCTAAAACTGTACAACAAAATTATATGTAACTACTTTTGTCTAAGTGTCGTTTGAAGAAAAGTTGATGGTATGAATCTGCCAAGACAATCAAGAACACTACATTTCAATCTCCTATTGAGATGAATAAGGCTACAGTACACGGCTACATGTGTGTGTGTGTGCTTATGTGATTCAAGAGGACAACCGAAAGACCTGATAATCTGTTTGGAAGAAATCTCATCACCGTACGAAGAAAAGAGACATTTTTTTTTTTAAGTTGTGATTTTTTTAAAGGAGGAAAAAAAAATCTTTATAGATAGAATAACAAATACATCAAGATAAACATATATATATATAGGCCTACTAGCCGACCCGCGGCGTAGCATACACCGCTACGTAGTGACGGCTGAACACTTCCTGAAAGACCCAGTTGTCCAAATGGAGTGGGTTTGGGCAAACGACTGTAAGTGAATGAAAAGAAGGAACTCTGGAGAGAGAACCATACAATTGTTCATGACTGAAAACAGGTTTTGGAAGATACAGGCATATCTTTTTGAACATTTGGCCTAGTCCTTTATTAATTGTCATGGTAAAGGCTAAAATATGGTTGGGCGACGTAGAGAATTATATCTACAGAAAAGATGACTTGTTCTCTCCTCCAACCTCTTTTTTTTTATAACCCGCGCTCTCTGTCGCAGCGAAAGTTACGTGGGGTAACTCTAATCAAATTGTAGAAATAAAAGAGTTATCGTTCCATGACTTTTTCATCGAGGGTTTATGAGTCGGCGTGCGTGCGTGGTGTCCCACATGGTTGGGCCACGTAGAAAATTAAATATACAGAAGATGAAATATATTTTGAACTCTTTATCGTTGAGGTTCATATTATCTCTATATACTGTACAAGTAGTTCGCTGACTATACAACTGGATGTTTTATGAACTCTATAAATATTTGTTTAAACTAGCATTCTTTGCGGGACACAATGTTCCCATTTTATGGACAATTTATACCTAATAGTTAATAAGGAATAATAGACAACAAGTATTGAAATAATTGTGTTGTAAAAATCCACTCAAAAGTCTTTACGTATCCCATTGTATGAATAGTATTCAAGTCAACTAAAGATCACACATTTGGAATGACGTGCCAATTTACAGAATCTCTAACTGTTAGTGTGTCTTTCACTTTCGGTAGAAATAGCAGCTAAAAGTTGGCGAATAAGACGCTTCTGTTTGCCAGTCTATCTACTTGGAAGTCTTCGGGCAGTGGCGTAGCTAGGGTGGGGTAGGGAGAGAATTTGAAAATCCCTCGTCCCCACTTTAGGGGGTCCCCCAAATTAATGTGTTCGAAATAGTTTTTTTACATTAAATATTACGCAAAATGCAGGGGCCCCCAAAAGAGATCAAGCTCCAGGGATTCCAAAGATGGTGAAATCCTGGCAACGCCACTGCCTTATGGGTACAGGAAAAGAAATTGTTCACTTTTTATGAGCTATCAGAAACATTCAAATTTTATGTTTGAAATTTTAATAAATAAATTTCGTTTCATGTGGCTACGTCGTTGTTGTTTTGACTTTACTTTGCACTCTTAATCTGTGTTTTCTTTTAGTTTTTCTTATTACTGGAGTTGAGCAGGGGACACAACTCCAAGTCCTCTCAAAGAACAATGATGATCTCCAACAACAAAAAAATGATATTCAAAATAATAATTTTTTTTTACATTTCACATTAATAAACAAAAGAAAATATAGGCTGCATAATATTATTTAAAGTTTTGAAAGTGGATCTAGTTAAACTAGTTTTTTTTTTTTTTGTTTCCCGGTAATGCAAAGCAAGCAGGTTAGAAGTATCAAAAGTAAAGTAGTAAAGTAAAAATTATACATACAACACTGTATATAAGCATAGGGATGCAACATAGCACTTCTGTAAGATACTCAGAAAGACACAAAGATAAAGGCACATTCCTCGTTCTATATGCTAGGACAAACTTGTACAAATGTCCCTTCTTCCCTAGTGCTATTAGAGCATGGAATGGGTTGCCTGAGCCAGCCAGGAAAACCAATGACTTGGCAGTCATTGGTTAACAAGCATGACTAGATGCATGAAGCGTAGGACGTAATCATCTTCTTTTTTTAAATTAACGTCTGTATTTTATAAGATAAGATAAGCAAACTGTCTACATAACATTACCTTTTATCTATTCTTGAACCTCAATTAGAATGTGAGAACAAATTACCAGAGTGACAGTTTAGAACAAAACACAGTTGGCTAGATTATAGCCTAATTTTAATTTTAAAGCCAGAGTCAGTAATTAACAATCTAATTAGTTAATATGCCGGTCCCAAGCCCGGGTGAGAAAGGAGGAGGGTTTGGCGTGGGGCTAGCGACCCCACCCTGTAAAACCACTATTGCTACAGAAACGGCAAACTCGACTCATAATGAAAACTGTGCGGCGAGGGCGGCCAAACCCTGATGACGGTGTTGGATCAAAGCCAACTGGAAGTCCAATGCCCGATACATGGCAAGCCTTTCAACGCAAGGAAACCGACTCTTATAGGCACGTGGAATGTAAAAACCATGAATTAATGCGGTAAACTGGCCCAACTTTTAAGAGAGTTTGACTCTTACCGGCTGGACATCCTTGGGATCTGCGAGATGCGGTGGACATCAAGTGGACAAATAATCAATGATGGCAAGACATTAATATATTCAGGACATGACAAGGAGCACATTGGTGGTGTAGGATTCATCATGTCTAAAATAGCAGCTTCAGCGCTAATTGCTTGGAAGTCGGTCAGTGACCGCATCATTACAGCTCGACTCCAAACAAAGCAAATTAAAGTCACTACCATCCAAGCTTATGCCCCTACAGAGGATGCAGAAGATACCATCAAAGATAATTTCTATAATCAACTACAAACCACTCTTGATGAAACACCTACTCACGACCTAATTCTACTGATGGGAGACTTTAACGCCAAAATCAATCCCAACCGAACTGGCTTTGAATATGTAATGGGACCATATGGCTCTGCAGAAAACATCAGTGATAATGGCGAGCGCTTGATTTCTCTCTGCGCATCCAACAGCCTTTCAATTGGAAATACATATTTTAAGCACAAACAAATACACACAAAAAAAAAAAACATGGCGATCACAAAATGGAGAAACCTTCGACGAGATAGATTACATTTGCATCTCCAAACGATGGAGGTCATCTCTGTTAGACGTGCGGACCCGCAGAGGAGCTGATATCGGCTCAGACCACTACCTTGTCAGTGGCAAATGTAAGCTCCGATTGAAACGCCAACCAAAACGAGCCACACGACCCCGCCCATTTAATGTAGAGAAGCTTAAAGACGGCAATACTGCAGCACAGTTCCAATTGAAACTAACGAACCGCTCTTGCAGATATATTGACCCTTGAAGAAGAGAGGGCCAACTTAAAAGATACCACTATTGGGTGCGCGGAAGAAGTTATTGGAAGGAGGCGAGGTTCATACAAGGAACGGTGGATACAAGACAGAACATGGACATTGATAGATGAGAGGAAAGAGGCCAAACGTAGACGAGATCAGAAAAATGAAACACAGGATCGCAGCCTAGCGAAAGAAGCCTATAGGGAAGCAGATCTGAAAGTAAAGAGAAGTTGTCGGCGAGATAAACGGGACTGGATTGAGCAGAAGGGACAAGAGGCACAAGCAGCTGCAAGCAGAAATAACACAAAAACCCTCCATCGTATTGTCCGAGATCTCACTGGAGCAAAGAGTGGACATGGGGCACCAATAAAAGACAAGCAAGGCAAAACTTTGTTAACAAAAGAAGAACAGGATGCAAGATGGGTAGAGCACTTTAAAGAGACCCTTAACCAACTGTCGCCAGAAATAACTTACATATTCAAGGACCCCTCTCCAGACAATGATCTCAAGGTCAAGACAGACCCAATAACTGCTGAGGAGGTTACCATGGCCATTGCAGTGCTAAAGAATAACAAAGCACCATGACTAGGCATGATATCAGCAGAAATGCTAAAATATGGGGGACAGTGTATTGTTAACAGAATGACTGATCTCTTAAATCTCTGTTGGCGAACTTCAAAAGTCCCAGAGGACTGGCAAAAGGGAGTGATTGTAAAGCTTCCAAAAAAGGGCAACTTGGCAGACTGCAACAACTGGAGGGGCATTACTCTCCTCTCTGTCCCAGGCAAAGTTTTCAGCACTGTTTTGTTGAGACGGCTTCAACAGTCTGTAGATGAAAGGCTCAGAGAAGAACAAGCAGGTTTCCGAAGAGGCAGATCATGTACAGAGCAGATTTTCGTTTTACGAAATATCATAGAACAAAGTCTGGAGTACCAACAACGGCTAACGATCAGTTTTGTGGACTTCAAAAAAGCGTTTGATAGTGTCCACCGAGAATCACTATGGAAAATAGTTAGAGAATACGGTATCCCAGAAGAATTCGCCCAGATCCTACGACACCTTTACAGTCAGTCTAGTTACTGCATTAAAACAGAAGAGGGAACAACAGAGTTTTTTACAATCGAGACAGGTTTGAGACAGGGGTGCATCTTATCTCCCTTCCTTTTCCTCCTAGCCATCGACTACATAATGAGGAGAGCAATGAACCAGACTGCCTTTGGTATTCCATGGCATGAACAACTCCGATTGACGGACTTGGACTTTGCTGATGATGTTGCACTACTCGGGGCTACAAATAAATGCATTCAAGAAATGACGGAGAGCCTAGACAGAGAGGCACCCAAAATTGGCCTCCGCATAAACTTGGATAAGAGTGGGATATAAGGCAAAGGGTATCCCCGTCAGACTTGGCGAGTCAAAGCTTGAAGAGCTGGACAAGTTCACGTACCTTGGCAGCATCATAACAAATGATGGAGATGCTTACCATGATGTAGCGTGCCGAATAGGAAAGGCAGGGAGCATTTTCCAAAGGCTGCAGCCTATTTGGACTAGCCAAGCCATTGGACTCGAGACAAAAATACACCTTCTCAACACAATCGTCATTCCAACTGCTACATATGCATGTGAGACGTGGAAGTCATCTGTCAAAATTGAGAAAAGACTAAATGTGGCTCAAAAGAGATGGCTGAGACGGATTTTGGGAGTCAGTTACACAGATCGGGTCTCAAACAAGGAAATCCTATGCCGAACTAGAAGTCGAACACTTAGTGAGGTTGTGACTGAGCGTCGCATGAGGTTTGCGGGACATGTTCTACGTCAAAATGAATTACGCACACCAAGAGTTGCGATAACATGGAAGCCAAAACGAGGAAAGCGCAAACAGGGACGTCCTCGTATTACCTGGCGACACACCTTCATGGAGGACCTCAGAACAGTGGACACCAGGTGGGAGGAGGCTTCAGACATTGCCAGTGACAGATCGTTATGGAGACAGCTTGCCGCCCAATGCTCCGAACGGCGCGGGAGGACCTAAGCCTAAGTCTAAGTAAGTAGGTAGTTAGTATGACGAAAATTACTAAAGTTAGTAATAAAATTTTTAAAAATTAATTTTTTGACAAAAAATCTAAAACCGTTTGCATAAATGTGTTAAAAATAGTTAATTCGCACCTCCCTTACTAAATAGTCTCCCGAGGTTTTACTATTAATAGTGAATAGTTGTAAAAATGATGTATTTTTATGAAATTGCTTGCATAGTTAATTTAAAAAAAAATACTTTTTTGGCTTTTGGAAAAGAAAAAAAGTAGCCGTTGTGTCAAAACTTTGAAAGGTCTAAAATATTGGGATGTCAAAGGTCTAAAATATTGGGATGTTAAAGGTCTAAACACGAACTAGAGTAGGGACGGACAGACCACACAAAACTAACAAGCGATTATTCCTCTTTCGGCGGCCGCTAAAAACTATTTCTTTTTCTGATGAGATCTCTTGGTAGCCTAACTCTCACTGGTAGCCTAGCTCTCACTGGTAGCCTAGCTCTCACTGGTAGCAGGGGCGGACTGGCTATATGGGCAAACCGGCAAATGCCCGGTGGGCCGTTACAAAATGGGCCGGTCTGGTCGCGACCAACGAAAAAAAAAATTCAATGCAGACAACTTTAAAAAAAAATTGACAGCAGCAAGATACAAAGGCCCGAACACGTTTTTTTTTTTTTTTAAATTCTTATTACAATTAATTTTGTTTGAATTTCAACAAGAATAAAAAAAAAAACACTATACACTGTACGTATTATCATTTGCAAAACGTTAGACCGTACTTTCTGCTATGCACGAGCGGCATGGACTGCTTTGATGTCTTCGAGGTTGTGTTTGGCCTAATCATTTTGCTGGTCGGCATGGGCCTTTGATAGAAATTAACTTTAACACATACACGCAGACGCGAAATTGCAAACCACCCAACTTATTCACAGCTCAATATGGGTATAAAGCTCCACTTTCTGCGGTTTGAAAAGAAAATGTTTCTTTTTGTTTATTTTTAATAACATAGATCTAAAAATACTACACTTACAAAAAAAAATTTAATTAAAAAATAAATCTAGATCTAAATCAAATTTATACTATTATAATTAATGGCAAACTTATGCTTAGTATTAAGTCATTAACGATGAAAATAATTACAATAATTTATATAGCGCTGTCACATCCGATATTTAATGAAAGGAGATTTATATTTTAAATAATGGGTCATGGTATATTCATATACAAATTGCGTTTTTGAGAATGTACTAGGAGGAAGCAAGAGCTTTTCACACTAAGTAAGTGCCTCTCTAACCGTTCTGCTTTCTCTTATCTTTTAATGGAATGGGTTGCCTGAGTCAGCCAGGAAAACCAATGATTTAGCATATTTTAAGTCATAGATCAACATGCATGACTAGATTAATACATGAAATGCGTAAGACGTAACAATCTTATTTTTTGAAGAAATGTCTGTAATCTATAAGTAATACCAAAAGGCTTCAAACTCATTAGGCTGCTATTGTTTTGTTTATAGCTTTCAGACTACATACATAATAATAATCTTTATTGTCCGTATGGAAATTTGTCTTACAATTTGTGAATTACACAAAACAAAAAACATTAAACTATAAGAAACCAAAGTGTACATTCACACCAGACTCACTCATAATTTACATGTGACAAAGTTTATACCAGATTGTTCTTATTTAATGATTTGATTGCCAGGGGAACAAAAGAGTGTTTGTGTCTGTTTGTCACAATAGAATACATTATGTAATCCTACGAATGCATGCATCCAGTTTACGATGCGTTATCAAACTTTATATATTTTGTAGAGAATTAGGCTTACGCCTATAATATAACACATGGGCTTAGCCTGGAGGGGAGGGTCTTCAAACCATCACTTGCCTCAGACCTCATTGTCTGAAAGGGAAACTTTACTTACTGCCCCAGTGCAGCACACGTAAGAAAACTACAGTTTCCAAAATTTCATGAGCGTAGCCAAAAGGGGTTTTTGTGGTTTCCCTCCCCCCTCCTATACAAAAACTAAAGCATTTTAGCATTTTCTACCTGTCGCTGGACTCCATTGAATAGCAGATTTGGTTTTTTAATTTTTTTTAGCGGAAGAGTAGCAGGCTAATTGCGCTGTAGATACCTCAGAATATGCATTTTTAAAACTTAAAATAACTGAAATAATGCTTGGTTCGGGGCGAACCACTGTGGAAGCTCACAGTGCTCCCCCGGACTCCTTAGCTGCCCTTTGGCGGCGTGTACTGTCTTTCCACTAATTATAGGAAGAGAGTATTCTAGGGCAGAAAAAGTGTTTGAAAGAATGAAAGATCAGAATGTAATGAAGATTAATTACATACACACACACACTAACATATATATATATAAATAAATTGCGGAGTGGGGTAAAAATCCCCCCCCACACACCGAAAATATATGATATGCCATTTGTGGGCCGGTTGCTAGTCCGCCCCTGACTGGTAGCCTAGCTCTCACTGGTGGAATTACATTGTGAAAGCGATGCGAGGAGCTTTGTGGACTCACATTGGACTCTCTACCCATCGCATTGTATTTCTCGTGGCTCTACGTTCACTTCACTGTTCTTCTGCAGGAATTCAATACTTCTGCTTCTCATACTCACTTGTGAAGACTCCATGTTCGAGCCCACTGGTTTAGTTCTCATTTCTCTATAAACCTTACTTGTAAACTGAGGACCCTCAGCAGTGGCGTCACTAGGGTCGGTGTCACCCGGTGGGGCAAGCTCAGGGTATAAACCCAACTCCCAACAACAGTCTTCAAACATTTCCCAGCATTGTTACGAAAACGTAAAATCAGTCTCTATTCTTTTTTAAATGTGATTGGTTATGACATTGTATCCATGGTTACTAGGCTACATAAATTAAAATGTCAGTTTGTTAATTAAGGAACATACTTAACATCTTTGAACATGTTTTTCTTTCTTAGACGTTACGTTTTTTACACATTACGGAAACTGTTTAACATCTTGCTAACCTTATTCCAACTTTTACGACCATTAAAAATATTTTAGACTCGAGAGCAATAAATGTTCGCCGCTCTCTTAGTCATTTATTGGTCAAGCTTTTTCAGTGTTTCTGACCTTAAAAAATGTATTTCCTTTGGTTTTAGATGGCTTCATTTCTCCTAGACAGAAATCGCAGGTAAAAAAATAAATTATAAGAAGAGGTAGAGGGGCTGAGTCTGAAGTGTGAGAAACATCCGAGGCCAATGAACAGAGCTTCTCAAACATTTACCTTAGGTTCTTTGCTAGACAATTTGTTTTTATCACATCCCCTTAGTAAGCTAGGTACCAAAAGGGGAACCTTGGATGGCTCACACAGTGGGTTTAAGAAGGCTTTTAAAAATGTAACGAAAAAGAAAAATTAATTAAAGAGAGATGTGTATAATTAGGACAAAATGTGTATTTTCTATAAATATTCACATTATGTTTAGAATCAAAATGTACGTACGAAGTGAATGTTTATTAAAAGCTAGTCCGTTTAAGTTTTGGTTTCGTAAATATTGTTTTGTAGATTCAAAAAAAATTTTTGCTGGAAATAGCATGAAGAGAGGAATGGGCTTCCCCCCCCCCCCTCCTTTAAGCGACAAGATCTAGGGGAAGCGCGTAAACTTCGCCAGGCGTTTTTCTGCGTTCTGGGCTTTATAAATTATTTTCTGGCGTCTGCAGCGCTTTTTTTTCTCATAGTATGCAGAGCCCGAGTCAAAAAGGGTTAAAATATAATACTCAAGGACTTTCCGATATTGAAGTGTTTTCTAGCAAGTAGATAGCAAGTAGATAGCAAGTAGGTATTCTTGCAAGTAGGTAGCAAGTAGATAGCAAGTAGATAGCAAGTAGATAGCAAGTAGATAGCAAGTAGATAGCAAGTAGGTATTCTTGCAAGTATGTAGCAAGTAGATAGCAAGTAGATAACAAGTAGATAGCAAGTAGATAGCAAGTAGATAGCAAGTAGATAGCAAGTAGATAGCAAGTAGGTAGCAAGTAGATAGCAAGTAGGGGTGCACCGGATAGTCCCTCCGGCTCCGGCTTCTGTCGAATATCCGGCATTTTTTACTATCCGGTGCTATTCGGCTCCGGTCGGATATCACTACCGGATAGTAAACCGGATAGTAAAAAATACACCTATTTAATATGCATAAAGTGGACCTCGTTCCATTAATGTCTGTTGTAGAATGTATTAATGTTTATATTAAAACAAAATAATGTGCTTAAAAATAGAGCCATTATGAATATGCACCAAACATCGTTTATTATAAAGACAAGGCGTGTTAATAACTTAATATAAATAGAAATGAAACTTTACATCATAAATGCGCTTTACATACAGAGCAGCAATGGCTGACACTTTTTTCAATTTGTCTTGACCTTTGAGTAGGTTAGTTAACATGTTAAAATGCTACATTCCTTGACTACGTCATGCTGACCAGACGTCTGTCTAGCTGTGCGAGTATATCTCCAGAGGAAGAGATGAACAACTCCCACCCCTTTTTATTTGTTTAGTCCATCACATTGAGTTTTTTTTTTATAGGCAGTTGACCACAAGTTAAATACGATGGACGTAGGTTTAATGTCAGCGTATTGACACTCTCTAGAGGTCACACCTTTCGAGGGAACTGAGTTTGTTTATTTAGTAGTTAATCTTTATTAAGGGGGCTGGACTACAAGAGCCACACCTCTAAGGTAACTAGGTATATTTCCAGATGAACTCCCTCCCCTTTTATTTGTTTAGTCCATAACATTGAGTTCATTGATTGACAGGTGACCCCAAGTCAGATACGATGGACGTAAGCACTCTCTAGAGGTCACACGAGGGAACTATGTTTGTTTACTTAGTAGTTAATCTTAATTGGGGTGGGGGGGGGGTGGGGGGTGGACTGGACTTCAAGCAAAACATCTACACGGGTATCCGGACAAAGAGTTTGCTTATTTGGAGAAAAATCTTAATCACGTGGTTGGTCTAGAGGCCACACCTTTTCAAGTGTGCTACGTTACTTGAACATAAATCTCAATGGACCTCATTCACCAATCGTAAACAAACAACATTTAGCCACGTGGCGCTCTATATCTTCTATATAATTTACGATCTCATGTTTAATTCATGATGGTTGTCACGTGACAGTTTTTTCCATTGTTTAATCAATAAGATCACGTGACTAAATGTTGTTTGTTTACGATTGGTGAATGAGGTCCATTAGTAAGCTGGACTAAAGATCACACGCACCTAAACGAGTGACATTTAGCTACACAGAACACAAACCGCGAGATTATATAGCCCAGTAAGCCAGTAACTAATTATTTTGTAGAAGACACGAAAAGGGCTATCTTTCAATGGAGAGCTAAACACCCCCTACTCTTTATTTTATTTCTTTGGTCATTGACACCCAATTTATTGATAGACATTGACCATTTTTAAGCCAGAATGAAAAAAACGCAACTTGCTAACAAAGGATATTACACTGTCAATAAATATTAACGTTAAATATTTTTTCTAACGTGTTAACTTGAATATTACTCCTGCAGTTAAGTGTCTTGATTTGATAACAATATTCTTAATAATTTGTGACAGTCAATTAACTCCTTGTTATTATTATTATTTTTTACTTAAGATGCGTACTTAGCTACTGTGTATCAGGCGAGGACGACTTTTACACACCTGACATTCATATGATTACTATCGATCCCTTTTGTAACAGTTACTGAAACCACGAATAAAATAATTAATAAGTAATAATTAAGGAAGATGTTTCTAACATACGTTCTTTGCATTTAATGTTTCTTACATACGTTCTTTGCACATTAAAATAAAACAAAGATGTGCATGTTTGCGTGTGTGTGTATTTTTGCCTTGTATTAAAACCTTTAGAAAGAAAGCTAATTTCATTGTTTAATTCTTTTGACTTAATAAATAACGGAAAACCTTACAGTAAATTTTAAAATCGCATAAAATAAATTGAATAATAGTACCGCAGTTAGATCTAGCAAACAAAGAAACAATATGCTGGAGCGTAAAAAAAACAACAAAAAAAAAAACCTTGACCTCTAACTAGTGGACGGGTATAATTTATCTACATGCTTGACTGACCATGCCAATGTGTTATCTTTTTTGACTGACACCCAATTCTATTGCGTGCGTATGCTCAAGGAAAAAACAATGCTTGATGGTTAACACAAACAACTATACACATTACACTAGGACTACATGTCTAGGCTCTCTAGGTATATCTGACCAGGTTGTTGCTCTGAAATGCATGAACACATACATCCAACCACTATACAAGGCAGATTGCACTTTACTTATGAGATTTACATTAGTAACTAGTTAAATATATACTAACATTATTTACATTGACCTTCCTACACATCCTTTACAGTTGGTGGTATCGTACATACACACAGACACACTCATGACATACAGATTTTTAGAAATACTGTTAAGTTTGAATAAATCAATCAGTAACAGAGTTTAAAACAATTAGGTATATAAAAGGAAAAAAAATAAAACCAACCAATATAGGTATGTTATTTAACAGTTTCGTAAAATGTTCAGCAACACAAGCTATTAACAAGACACTTAGGTATCCGGCTCCGGCTCCGGCCCCGGCCGAATATCAAAATTTACTATCCGGTCATATCCGGCTCCGGCCGGATATCAAAAAGTACTATCCGGTGCACCCCTAATAGCAAGTAGATAGCAAGTAGATAGCAAGTAGGTAGCACTAATCATTCAAGTTTTTTAAAAAGTCGTAAACTAAGCCAAGTCTAATAAAGAAGGCGTCAACATTGGTCAACATTGGTCAACATTGGTCAACATTGGTCAATACTGTTATACGATAGATATTCAAACTACATATAGAGCACATTAGAAATTACTTTGCGGAGCATTTATTTTCGTCACACAAAAGTCGTCAAAATAACGACAATCAACTGTTGTGAGAATTTTTGGCCTAAGAAAGACATTTAATTGAATTAATATTAAGACGATGATTAATAACTACAACAAAAATAATAATTTTTTAACTTTACGCTTGAAAAATAATTTAAAAGGCGCCCCCCCTCCACATTTGTCATACCCCCCCCCTCCAGTTTGAGAAACACTGCAGTAGAACATGCACGTTTTAAATGGGCTTGATCATCATTTCATCCTATTCGTGTTTAGCAAGAGGGCTTGTAGCAGGCCTGGTCTGTTCACGTATCCATAGTACGATTGTACGTCAGTCGGGAGAAATGTATCAGTTCTGACAGAAGAAGGAAGAAATGTACATTTGTTTTATACGCACTGAAAAGTCTTATATAAAAATACAAAACGCTTGAAACGATCTTGTAGTTAATGGGGAAAGGTTCTAGTTTTAATGATTTAATTTCTTTAATTTTTGGTGGGTGTCACCCGGTGCGGACCGCACCCCCCGCACCTGCCGAGTGATCACACTGACCCTCAATCTCCATACAGAATAGGGACAAGACTCAAACCTTCCGGGCCTGACTCGATCCATTTGCTTCACTTGCTGATTCTGTTTATCTGAAGTGTAACCTGGCATTCATTTGTATTAGTTGTGTGGTGAGTTTGGCGTACTATCTAAACAACAACTCATTTGGGTCTGTCACATTTCAAAGTAAGTAAATCGAACAGGTCACTATTGATCTGGAGCATGCCAGTCGAGGTAGAGTGTAATGAGCAAAGTTACATTTTAAAATCTAATCAATTAGTGTAGCTCTAACATTATACGACAAAGCTTGAAGGATAACATTGATACTGTACAGAAACACAAAGATTCATTATGTCCTGGATGTAAACCAGTGAGCTTTTTATTTTAAACTTGTATTTTACTATAGCGGACCTGTTGGTTATTGTAGTGGGAGGCAGAAGGAATGTCTAGTTTCACTCCTAAAACATTTCACATTTGTAAATTGTGTGCTTGTCATCAACGTCAAAGAAAGACGTTTCAACAGATTTCCGTTCAATGAATGAAAAAAAATATTTCTACAATTTTTATTTGAATCTACTTCAGCTTAGATAATTTTCAGAACTGACCTAACACCCTTATCCAACTAAAATGACCAATCCAGTGCCTGCTAATGAAACTGAATGCTCTACTGACGGCGACTCATACCAAAAGTTTTCATCTGACTTAAATCTGGTCGTATTCCTAGCAGTCATCGGATTTCTCATCATTATCTTCACTTTACTGTTCAACATCGCACTCATCATCGCCCTTTGTCTTTATCGAGCGACTTGTTTTCATGAGAACAAAATCACACGTACGATGATAACTTCCATGGCTGTCATAGATGTACTCATAAGTCTTATTCAAGCTCCACCTGGGGTTCTTCTAGTCATAACGAACGGAAAATGGATTCTCGGATCAACCTTGCTGAAACTCTGGGAAGGCTTCAGTATCGTTCTGTGTGCTTTGTCAGCCAGTCATATATTTGGTATGGCTCTCGATAAGTACCTGGCCGTCTGTCAACCAACAAGGTACATGGTGTTGCCTGAGAAAGCTGGCTATATAATGGTATCCCTAGCTTGGTTAGTGCCAGTGACGCTTCTCTCCATCATGTTTTCTCTTCAGGGGCAACAGTTTGGGATGCCAGAATGTGAACCAGTATTTGAAATCATTAAACAGTTTTACCAGAAATCTTTCAAAGTGATTTTCTATTTCGTTTACTTTGTAATTGTAACTCCAATTCTTCTTACTTATGTTTTATATTTCTTCATTTTAGTGGACATTTACAGATGGTCACAAAGAACTGGACAAATTCAACGTGCTGATAAAGAAAATCGCACTCCCACGTCATGTAGAGACAGCATCGTACAGGAAACAGTTTTATCTTTAGGCGAGACGGTGGCTCTTTTCAAGTTGTCTAAACATACCAACACCGGAAGTAAATCCACAGACGACAGAAAAACTTTAACACATCGCTGGAGACGAAACTTGAAAGCTATTCGAACAATTGGATCGATCGTAATCGCCTTCACTGTCTGCTGGTTTCCATCTATCATCACTGCGGTCACGGTGACACAGGGACATCCGATGTCTATGCAGTCTTTTATAATAGTCAATTGGATAACATACATCAACTCAACCTTAAACCCTCTTCTATGTTATGGTGTGACATTTGTCAGATTAGCTTTAAGAAAGCTGTTTTTCCATTAGGATTCATGTTTTGTGTTTTTTAAAAAGATAAAGAGATTCATTCTTTGCAAGAAACTGATTTAAAAGTGGATGGAACAAATCTTACAATCTTAGAGAAAGTGTCACCAGAGAGACAGAACATTTTCACATACCAGACGACATTCAAAGAATGGAATCGGTTTTATGAAGGTATCGCGATTCTCTATGTATCTTCCAACTGTAGTAGCTAGCCCTATACTTCATAACTTGTCAACAAAAAATACTCATCTAAGTCAGAACTAATACCAGAAGCAACCGGAGTAGTAGCCAAGTAGTTCACTTTCCACTATAGAATAGACTTTTCACTTCAGCAATATACAGTGTAGGCTTTAGGATGAAGTTTTTGTACAAATAAACAACTAAGACCTTAAATACCGAGTATACACAGGTCAGTCTTTATACTGAGTGTGTGTAATATTAATATTATTCTCTTGTATTATGTTTACTAAGCCACATCACTTCCTAAAGGAGGTGCGGTGGCTGAGTGGTAAAGCACTTGGCTTCTGAACCAGGGGTTCTGGGTTAAAATCCTGGGATTTTCAATTTCGGAATCTTTGAGTACCTCTAGGTCCACCCAGCTCTAATGGGTACCTGACATTAGTTGGGGAAAAGTAAAGGCGGTTGGTCGTTGTGCTGGCCACATGACACCCTCATTAGCCGTAGGCCACAAAAACAGATGACCTTTAGATCATCTACCCTATAGGTAACTTTAACATCATCTCCAAGTGTATCATTCACATGATACACTCTGTTGCATTGCAGTCTCTTGTCAATGTAATAAGTTATATTGCTGTCAGTGTTCTATTTTGATTCAGAATGAACAGAAAAAAAACCCTGAGACTTCCCTTAAAAAACACACTAGTGAGTAAAACAGGACAGAGCTTCACTGTTGAATATATTTTATTTGGTCTTAGTCCAACACACTATCTTATAGAACTCAAACAGACACAGCGCTCATGACATTAGTATATAGTCTCTTGACATGGTCAAAACATTCAAGAATAAATTAACTTAAGGACAAGACAAAATGCAAAAATGAACACAGCCAAGTCTCTCCTCTGGTTCTACAGTTGCTCAGTGTCACACTTTGAAGTCACTCAACTATTTTGTTCAATTAAAAGTTGGTTTACTCACAAAAAGATACAAACTATGGAAGTACATATATCACAATATGAAGCTACTACCAAACAGTGAAAAATGTTGGGATATGTTGTAGTACCTAAATAAAACTCAAAATAAAAAAAAATGTACAGTTAAGGCAACTGTTTTTTTTTTTATTATTATCATCAAAAAATGAGTTCTACAATTTTGAAAATGTCATAAATGAAAATAAATCTATAGAACAGTACATTTAAATTTGATCATAATACAAAAAAAAAACATAATGAGACTTTTTTAAAACATTATTTGTAGCTAGAATTTTTTTTTTGTTTTCAAATTATGTGAGACATCAAATACTTGCCAGGAAACGTCTGGTGGAGAAAATACATTTTGCCATTTTCCCATAGTATGGCACTAATGTCAGTGTATACAGTGTCTTGTATTATGCTTTGAAGTGTACAACAGGTAGCAATAATTCATGGTAGAGAGTTTGAGTGTGAATGAGCTCTTACAGGAGTGAGAATGACCTCTTACAGGAGTGAGAGTGACCTCTTACAGGAGTGAGAATGACCTCTTACAGGAGTGAGCCTTCCCAATGTCAACTTGAACAGCCTAGGGGAGGTAACTGCCAGATTAAAGACCATTACAATTTAGTTGTCATAAAAAGTTGATAAGCACCAATCAATCAACACCTTCTTACAAGAGTTGGGTAGCTATACCATCACTCTCCAATCAATCAACACCTTCATACCCAGTTCAAATATCTATCATACATGTCAGTGACATCAAGGATGTAGCACTGACTGACACAAACTGAACACAAGAACTGAAAGAGCAGTGACAACTTACATTGGCAGAAACATGAATGTACAGGATGGAAGAGAAATGTCATGACATCCAGAACTTGGTTGGACAATACTGATATCTAAATTATGCACTAGCAGAGAAGGTCTACACAAAATATATGAATAAATCAACATTCATCTCAGAAGACTGGAGACATTGAAGTCAACATTGTGGTGTCACTGAGCCTGGCACAGAACAGATCAGAAGAGTGAAGCTAACAAATTATGTTCAAAAGTCTATGGACTTACCAAAACATGTTCATTGGGAAAGAGGCTCATCATGTCCACCTTTATTGTGTTGAATAGAAACATGGACACCAATATACAAGTTTTGGTTTTATGTAGAAAAAAGCCAATGTCCCAACAGTGATACTTATCTAAAGAGACACACCCCCTTGACACAAGTTAACAGTGAAATAGCATCAAATTAAGTATCAGTACCGGGCACCACTTTTGGAAATCTTTTAGCATGGCTAAACATGGTATTAGGGACAGGTTCATTCAATAGACACAACAGAATGTGTGTGTGTGTGTTCATGTATTATTGTTAAGAGAACTCATTAAAAGGCTCATTGTTAAAAATGAACAAACCACAGAGCTGCTCACTTCATGTCTACAGATAATCTTAAAAAAGTTTTGACTAATTATTTGTTTATAAATCAATCTAAAATGTTGTATTTTAAGCCCATTAAAAATCCAACCCGTTCAAGACTCAATGCCAGTGAGGTCAATATGACATGAGACAAGTTTGACTGGACTACATGTTACACAGCGTCTGCAAACATTTTGTGAAACTTTATTTTTGTGTTCAATTCATGAAGTAAACCCTTCCTTTTACAAACATCTAAATACAATTCAACAGTTGTCTGCCCAACTGAGGAGATAGGAGAGTGGACATGTTAACAAAATAAGATTTGCCAGACAGGTTCAAGTCTTATGAAACCCAGCTTGCTACTATACAATAAAAAGAAGTCAGCAAATGAAATAGATAAAATGAAAGAAAAAATGAGCCTTTAACTGCAAGAGGTTTAAGGATTATACAAGAATGAAACTATATGTGTGTGATGCACCACTGTAAAAGAGGAAGACCACAACAGACAATTTTTTTTTCAATGCTCTTTATTGAATTTTTTGACAAAGTGTCATAACATAAAAAAAAAAAGGAAAAAGGGTTATGAAAAGGGAAGGGTAAGGATGTAACACTGGCAGATCTGTAGCACATGAGACAGTACATCATTACACATTACACCATCACATCATCCCTCATTACATCCTCCCTGATGTTCTACATGACAATGTTGTGATATGAAAGTCCCAACTGTGTTGCAATGTCAAGGCTGATTTCAGAAATGAAAAGAAATACAGAGTAAACTGATCAGAATATTTTCTGTGTGGAATTAGTGACAGTACAAAAACATTAAGTACAAAACTTTAGAGAGTGAGGACAAACCTTTGAATTGGACAGTTTCTGAAGTGATCAACAGATTTGTTTCCCTTCAATGGAAGAATTTCTCCAACATCTAAAGCAATTCAATTTCAGATCCAACAATTTTTGAGTTCAATGGCAAACTGAAAGTTTGATTTAAAAAATCAAACCAATAAAAGCAAATACATTTTGTTCTATGTATCTTGAGAAACAGAATTACTAGAATCAGGGAATAAAAGAGCACTAAGGACATTTCTTTACAGAATTCAATAGTTTGAGTTTTTTTATTTGTTAGCTTCCAGTCTTTAAGAATCCTGAACTAAGACTCTGGGAAACTTTCACTTCAGTCGCAGTGTGAGTTGGATTTAAAGAAAAAAAACAACCTTGAGACTGGGGATAAAACACTAGACACAGTTTTTGAAATAACTTTTGAGTCTCTCTCAGTGTAAGTAAAAGCTGATACTAGAACATGGAGAACTCCGCTGCTATGGCTGGCCCTGAATCAGACATCAATTCGCTGCTATGGCTGGCCCTGAATCAGACATCAACTATTTGAAAGCACACAATTACAACATCAAAACAAATCATCTCTAAAAACATTATCATCAGAAACTGATGGTCGTTTGTTTGGTTTCATAACATTTGACACACATTTAGAACCGAAGCCAATTGTTAATTAGCAGTACATTTTCACTTGTTGAATGAAACATTCATTTGTGTGACACTAACAGTAATGCTACAGGAGGATATGCTAACAAGACAGGCTCCACACCCTAAAACAAGCCTGTTTTCCCTGTATTGTTAGTACAAGACTATGTAACAACTTGAAACATGGCCAACAAAAAAATGTTTTTTTAACAGAAATATACATTCATCATTGTTTCAGTGTCACTACAGCTTCAAGTCAGCCCACTGTTCTATAAATACTGTACACTGTTTAAGACCAACCGCATGTTAAGTAGTCATTAACTTAGATCTATTTATAAATATATATATATATATAATACAAGAATGTAGCAGTTTTCTTTGACAATAACTCCCATTATGTAGTCAATATAAACAATGCACCAGATAATCCAATTGAAAAAATGATAAAACTTGAGACAATCACTGAGTTGATATATCCAGCTGCTTCAAGTCAAGCATGTGTCTTTGACATAGAAATGTTGTGTGCAGTCTAGCCCAGTCTGGTCAAATGTAACTAGTGATATTAACTGGTCCTGGACAAACTCAAGTGCTGATGCAAGCCTTAGGAAAACACTTAACAAGAACTAGTTTTGAATCCTGCTATTTCCTGAACATCTCCATTGCACAAAGTAGCAGGGGAGGAGTTACTATTCTCATCTCGTTCTTCCAATGCTGCAGCTCTGGCCGCCCTGGCCTTGAGGTCTGCAAGAGACAGAAGAAGTTTACTGTTGGCCTCATCCAGTTTACGTATCCTGTGTTCCTGGACCTCTATCACTTGTTGCTTGTGCTCCACTGCACTGGCCATATCAGCTTGTTCTTTCTTGAGTTCTTCCTCAATCACCTGAAGTCTGAAATGTAAGTCAGAGAACATGTCAGTTAATCAAAACATTTTATCATTCAACTCATAAATGTGGATTGTTTTGACATAGATTACATTATTACATCTAAGCCCTAACTACCCAGAGGATATTGGAGGATGGCGACAGACAGGGTTCAAACCTCAGACAATCAAGACAATAGTCCAGAGCACATACCACACGACCAGGCAGCCATCTGAAGTTGACAGATTTAAAAAAAATCACCAACACTAGATGTATTGTATTTTTTGTATTTTGGCACATCGGCACAATTTAGGCCATGTGGTGCCCTCAACATATTTAGAACTTAGAGCACAAGTCTTTCATTTGTTCTAAAACCACAGCAAAGCAATAGTAATTAAAAAAAAGAAAAGAATGGTAAATAGAATATTCAATGAAATCTACACAGAATGACTCAGTTATAATCATTTGATACAAACAATTTCTCAGAATAAATGAACCAATTATTCAATGGGGCTTTTGATCCCATCTAAGTCAAAGTCTTGCTGTTCTGACCTGCCTATAATAGCTTTCATTTGTTCATCTTTCTCTGCCTGTTGTCGCCTCATTTTCTCCTCTGACTCCACCAGTCTACTTTGCCATTCTCCCATCAGATTGTGAGTCTCTACTTCATGTTCCAGGAGTCTCATCTCAGCTTGTTGCAGTCTTTCTTGAGCCTCCAGGAGTTGTTGGCGGAGAACATGAACCTCTTGTTCATACTGTACCATGAAATCAAAATGGAATTGACTAAAACTGTACAATACTACAACTACATAACAAAAAGAACATAAATGGACAAATATGTAGACCCATTTTGATCAGACAAGATCAGAAATTTGACTACTTTAACATAGCAGGGTGCAGCCTATTAATTTGAGATCTAACTCTAAGCTGTAAAAGTAAGGTTCAATATAAGAAAAAATTATTTGTATCTAATGAATGGAGAAAAACATTTTGTAAAAAAATTCTATAATTCTATTTGTTTATATCTAAGTTATTCATCCAAGTTTGTAAAAATACTTTCAAGAAGAAAAATGTATTGAGTATAGGAGGATGTACCCAAACTACAACTAGTGGTCAATATTCTGGCCCAAACTGCAACTAGTGGTCAATATTCTGGCCCAAACTGCAACTAGTGGTCAATATTCTGGCCCAAACTGCAACTAGTGGTCAATATTCTGGCCCAAACTGCAACTAGTGGTCAATATTCTGGCCCAAACTACAACTAGTGGTCAATATTCTGGCCCAAACTGCAACTAGTGGTCAATATTCTGGCCCAAACTACAACTAGTGGTCAATATTCTGGCCCAAACTGCAACTAGTGGTCAATATTCTGGCCCAAACTGCAACTAGTGGTCAATATTCTGGCCCAAACTGCAACTAGTGGTCAATATTCTGGCCCAAACTGCAACTAGTGGTCAACATTCTGGCCCAAACTGCAACTAGTGGTCAATATTCTGGCCCAAACTGCAACTAGTGGTCAATATTCTGGCCCAAACTGCAACTAGTGGTCAATATTCTGGCCCAAACTACAACTAGTGGTCAATATTCTGGCCCAAACTGCAACTAGTGGTCAATATTCTGGCCCAAACTGCAACTAGTGGTCAATATTCTGGCCCAAACTGCAACTAGTGGTCAATATTCTGGCCCAAACTGCAACTAGTGGTCAACATTCTGGCCCAAACTGCAACTAGTGGTCAATATTCTGGCCCAAACTGCAACTAGTGGTCAATATTCTGGCCCAAACTGCAACTAGTGGTCAATATTCTGGCCCAAACTGCAACTAGTGGTCAATATTCTGGCCCAAACTGCAACAAGTGGTCAATATTCTGGCCCAAACTTCAGCTTAGAATGCATAGGGAAACTAGAAGATTGTTTGACTCCCAGGTAGAAAGAAAGTTGATGTTTTGAATGCAAGTTGAAGTCAACAAATTTGTGTCATCCTCAAAACATAAGAAAATGCAACTACAACAATAAGAAATAAATATGTGACAAATTAATGTAATGTGTGTTTGCTCAGCTAATGTTTTAGAATATATCCGCTGACATTTAATTTTCTAAATGTTCTGTAAAATCTTTTTGCAATAATACAAACATATTTTTCCTTACTTCTTGTTTGGTTCTTTCTTGTTCTTGCAGTTTTCTTTGAACTGAACTGATGCCCATGTGCACAGTGGATTGAGGAGAAAGTCTGCGATTAGCTGTTGTACTGGCACTGGATGACACAGACTGGGCACTGTCCTCCCTAGACAGTGACCTGGACTGACCAGAACTGGTAGGGGAAAGATTGTTGGGGGGCTGGTTTAAGGTGGAATCTGTAGAGGCTCTTTTCAGAGATTCCCCTTGCTTGCTTAGGTAGCCCAGATCCATGCTTCGCGACACCATGTACGCAGATCTAGAACTAGAACCAGAGCTGGAAGAGTCAGTGTTGGAGTGGTACGAGGCTGATCTCTCTGTCCTGGGGCTAGCAGGATGGACGACTGAGTATTTAGAGGTCAGAAATGCAGGGGGTTGTGGCAGAGGGGTAGACTGAAGAGAACTGGTGTGTATCTGGCTGTCACTAATACTGGAGAGTCTGGAGTTAAAAGGGTTTGAGCTGGACAAATACTGACCCCTGTTGTCCAGCTTAGAGCTGGAAAAACTCATACTGTTATTGTTACCACTGCTGACAGAACTATTTGAATCACTGGGTGTCTGTGAGATTCTGTGAGACATGTTCATCCCTCCAACGGAGCTACTGGAGTCACTCCTGGCTGGAGCCTGGCTCCCCACTTTAGTCAGGCTACTCAAAGAGCTGTTGGAGTCACTGTGGGTGGGTGTGTAGCTCCAGGGCTGAGACAAGGAGGGGGCAGAGCTGATGCTGTGAGCGCTACTGGACTCATGCATGCCTCCCACCTGGTGTTGGGTGGACCTTACAAGGCTCTGTGGAGATGAGTCACTGCTGCTACTGCTGTTTTCCTGAGAGGAACTGGAGCGCTCTACCTGATGGGCCATTTGCCACCCAGTGGATGTAGCCATAGCAGATGCTGGTGGCCTGTGAGAGATCACATGAGAGTTTAAGGATTTCGGAGAGGAGAAGGCATTAGAATTCATGTTGACATTGCCATTACTCCTGTAAGACGCTGGGCTTGATATTCCAGACGGCTGGCGATGACCCGCAGGGCTAATGAGGTCATTAGTTTTCTTACCACTATTTATACTTCTTGGTGGTACAGAAGGACTAGATGTGGTTAAATTACTTTGGGGGCTTTGAGCATCCAGGCTTGTCCCCATAAATCCAGCTATACCCTTGCCAGAAATATTTCTCTGTTGCACATGTCCAGCAGGGTTTGTGGTTAGTCCAGCCCTGTTCTGATAAGGTCTTGTTGGCTGCTTAACAGTATGGGCAGCTGAAGCAGGGTTGGAAAACTGTCTTTGATAGAGTGGGACTCTGCTGGAAGAGGAAGTCTCCCATTTGTCTTGCGCCTCTTTTGGCAGGGCAGGTGGATTGATGTCTCCAGCCGCAGCTGTAGAGTGGTCCTGCTGCCTATTGTGGTGGTATCGTCGTGGAAATGTACTACATCCATTCATAGTGCTGGCATTTAAGGAAGACATGACAGACGACACTTTTGTAGAAGGAGAGACAAAGTTGGTAGATGTCGAATGTACAAAGTTTGAAGTGCTGGTCAGCTGCTGACCACTCAGACTTTCATCACTGCTGGAGCTAGACAGCTGAGAAAGTTTTTTAAGTGGTGCAATGTTGGAGCTGTAGTCTGATGTTTTCACATAGGATGGCTTGCCGTCGGTTTCTGGCTGACCATCATCGCTGCTGAGTGAGGAGTCACTGGAAACCCTCTGCACTGTCTGTGCCAGGGTCATGCCATGATGAGTAGCCACAGCAGAAGACATTACTTTCCCTCCTGTCCGAGGCTGCTGCTGATGTCTGAAGAGTGGATTGGCAAAGGCAAGTGGTTGTGGGGGTGTCTGGAACAGAAGTAATACAAATAGAATAACCTTCATGTGAAGAGAACATTGTTTAGTTTCAAGCACTACAACTGGGTAAGAAAAAAAAGACAAAAGGGCCATTTCCAAATTTAGTTAGCACATAATGAAAACAAATCAGATGAACTTGACATTACTTAGTTTGATGATTTCTGTTTATACATTGTTGGTATTTCCTTTTATATTAATTATTGTTCTAACAGAATAATCTTGCTGGAGATTATATAAATGACTTGATAACACACTGAAGTAACATGTGTGTTCTCATAGAACTTTTTTATTAAACTTCTTTAAATTACACATATAAGTAGATTCTCAATTCAATAACAACTTGACTTAAATATCTTCATAAAATGAAACTTTCTAATACAACAACTTTAACTGATATAACTTGTTGCTGTACCAACTTAAAGCTACAAATTCAATTATGTAACTTCAACTACTGGACCCGTAAACATTAAAACGTAAGACCATTACTATAAAAAAATCGATACAATGCAAGGAAAGCGTGCCTCTCCAAGGACCTATTCCTCTGCAAGGACTGTTGAAATGCGAGGACCCCGACTAACTTTTTCCTAATTTATAATTTCCTAAACCGTTCTTGCCAGAATCATAGAATCTTCTATCTTAATTATTTTCATAACTGTGACCTTCTAGAAACTGACGTTTGCTACTTTTCCCTTAACCTCTTTCTCTGATGACTATAATTAACGTGTGTTTGTTCTGGACTTATATGACCTGACCTCGGCTACTAGAAAAAGATCGAATTAGGTCACAGCATTGACTCTGACACTTAGACTATAAGAGAAAAGAGAACTGTACTTAGTGGAAATAGAGGAAAACTTTAATGCCCAGTAGCCCAACAGATTGTTGACACAAATCTTTAATTCCAGGTCAGAATCTTATTGAACTCAAACAAAGCTGAGCTTTAGCTAACAAGAAACAAAATCTTTCTGGACTTACAGCAACAGGATAATGGATGACTGGAGATCTGGTTACTTCTCTGGTCAGCTCAATAACCTGTTGGTGGCTGGACATGTCAGTTGGGGAATTAGATTGATAGCCAGAGGATGTTACAGTGGACACTGGACCAATAGACACCTTAATTTAAAAAAATTAACAAGATAAAGTATGTAACAAAATCAGTTCTACATTAAGTTAAATTGTTGAACCCAAATAAATGTTATAAAGTCATGCGTAATAATGAAGAAATAATGAACACTTTTGGTATAGCGCATGGATGAATCAAACAAGTATTAAAGAAATCACTTTAACAAAAGTAAATAAGAAATAATATTTAAAGTACTACCCCAGTAAAGGTAATAATTGTAATGATAAAGACTTATGATAAATGATGCACAGACTACAGAAATCATATACCATACAACATTCCATTTATATAGTTTCATTTTTTTAAACATACATATTTTATAGAGAAAATAGAAGTCTAATGGAAAAAAAAAGACCAACTTTAATAATCTCAAATAAATTTTTGTGTGGAAGCTCATTCTTTCAATAGCACGTAAATAGTTCTAAATAATTATAAGCATGCAAGATGATAATAAAAAAAAAATCCAAAGTCAATAATTGACACCCATGTAGAAAACCAAGTGAAATGAAAGCCACCTCATAATGCGTCTCACACTTGCTAATGTAGGCATAAATCTACTACAAAATGTGAATAATAAAAAAAAAAAAAACTTGCTTCCTCCCATGTTAAAAGCCATTCTTGAGTGTTCAATTTGTAAAAAGAAATTAAGTTGAATGAGGGTAACAGATTGAAATTGCAATGTAGCAAACAGTCAAATGTATATCTAAGTTTACCATCTACAAACTATCTACACAGCCAGAAATTTAAAAAACACACACAAAGCTTATCTACAAAGAATGTTGAGCTAGGCACATGATGATGTTTGAGTCAAGTACGTATTCCCTTCATTTACCTGGCTACCATGTGCATTCAACTCCAGTTCTGCGGAGGAGTTCTGCATGTCTTCATCCATGAATGGAATCAGATCAAACATCTCACCGCTATCGGCCGCATGGACCATCCGACTCCAAGTCTCATTCAGTCTACGCTCGCTATAGCTTTTGTGTTCTGCCTCACGTTTAGACTTAACCACGGTGTGTGATGTGGAGTGTTTAAAAGACGAGGCAGTTACCTCCGCTCCATCATCCGAGGGCTTGATCCTGCTGGTCAGGGCAGCTATGTCTTCGCTGGACTCCCCACACTGCTGCAGAATTTCTATCAGGATCTCCGTAGAGGAAGAAGATACCATGTTTTTGGAGCGAGGCGTGTTGGATGTCTGGGATGTATTTTTGGTTGGACTGGGGATGTGGACCAAGTTGTCGTAGATCTGAGACTTCCTATTGCGAGGCTCAGGAGGAGTTTTCTTCTGACCAACAGTGGGGTCATCATAAGCACTTGTCAGATTGTTGATCAACTGGTTTAGCTCCTCAAACTGTTTGCCAGAAGTCTGATAACAAAATACACAAATACAAATAGAGTTACAAAAGGGTCACACTAAAAAATTAAAACTTTCTACCCATAGACATTGTGGTCAAGCTGTATGCATTTACAAAATACCACAATGTTTAACTGAAGGATAGAGGTGCTGTTGGAAGCTAGATTGAGGTGGTACTTGTTGTTTTTTTTTTTTATAAGTTTCCAACTTTTCAGAAATGAAGATTATTAGTCCAAACCTCTGACAGGACAACAGAGGATGGTAGAGGGTGCAGAGTTAGAAGTCAGGATATTGTGGCAACAATCTGAAAAACATGTAATGTAAACAGAAAGCCATAACAAACATATCACACAACCAGACAGCCATAACAAACATATCACACAACCAGACAGCCTAACAAACATCCCACACAACCAGAAAGCCATAACAAACATATCACACAACCTGACAGCCTAGCAAACATCTCGCACAGCCAGGCAGCCATAACAAACATCTCACACAACCAGACAGCCATAACAAACATATCACACAACCAGACAGCCTAGCAAACATCTCGCACAGCCAGGCAGCCATAACAAACATCTCACACAACCAGGCAGCCATAACAAACATATCACACAACCAGGCAGCCTAGCAAACATCTTGCACAGCCAGGCAGCCATAACAAACATATCACACAACCTGACAGCCTAGCAAACATCTCACACAACCAGCCAGCCATAACAAACATATCACACAACCAGACAGCCTAGCAAACATCTTGCACAGCCAGGCAGCCATAAAAAACATATCACACAACCAGACAGCCATAACAAACATATCACACAACCAGACAGCCTAGCAAACATCTCACACAACCAGAAAGCCATAACAAACATCTCACACAACCAGAAAGCCATAACAAACATCTCACACAACCAGACAGCCATAACAAACATATCACACAACCAGACAGCCTAACAAACATCTCACACAACCAGAAAGCCATAACAAACATCTCACACAACCAGGCAGCCATAACAAACATATCACACAACCAGAAAGCCATAACAAACATCACACAACCAGACAGCCATAACAAACATCACACAACCAGACAGCCTAACAAACATCTCACACAACCAGACAGCCATAACAAACATCACACAACCAGACAGCCATAACAAACATCACACAACCAGACAGCCTAACAAACATCTCACACAACCAGAAAGCCATAACAAACATATCACACAACCAGAAAGCCATAACAAACATCACACAACCAGACAGCCATAACAAACATCACACAACCAGACATTCATAACAAACATATCACACAACCAGACAGCCTAACAAACATCTCACAACCAGAAAGCCATAACAAACATATCACACAACCAGACAGCCTAACAAACATCTCACACAACCAGACAGCCATAACAAACATCACACAACCAGACAGCCATAACAAACATCACACAACCAGACAGCCTAACAAACATCTCACACAACCAGAAAGCCATAACAAACATATCACACAACCAGAAAGCCATAACAAACATCACACAACCAGACAGCCATAACAAACATCACACAACCAGACAGCCTAACAAACATCACACAACCAGACAGCCTAACAAACATCTCACACAACCAGACAGCCATAACAAACATCACACAACCAGACAGCCTAACAAACATATCACACAACCAGACAGCCATAACAAACATATCACACAACCAGAAAGCCATAACAAACATATCACACAACCAGACAGCCTAACAAACATATCACACAACCAGACAGTCATAACAAACATCACACAACCAGACAGCCATAACAAACATATCACACAACCAGACAGTCATAACAAACATCTCACACAAGCTACTTTGATGAGAAAAAAGTTTGTAACATTGATTTAGGTCAGTGTTTCCCAAACTTTTTTGTTATCAGAATACTTCGCACATTCTGATTATTCAGCAGAACAATTTGCTTATTTTTGAAGACATTATTTCATGTAGCAGCTTACTAGTTAATTATTCCTTTAGTTCGTGCGGCACCTATTCAGGCCTCGCGAACACTAGGGTTCCACGGAACACAGTTTGGGAAACCCTGATTTAGGTAAATAATACAAACAATAAAAAAAGAGTAGAAAGAAGAAACCTGGGAATGTTTCTCCATATATTCTGACAATAAACAATGAAGAACAGACAACTCTTTGCCAAGGTCGATGTAACCATCAAATTCAAGGAACTGGTTGCTACCTTCATCACTCTGTAATACACAAAGTAAAAACTGAACATTAGAGCAGGACTTCAGTCTAATATAAACACTTTGGATTTGAAATTTATAAACTGAACATTAGAGCAGAACTTCAGTCAAATATAAACACTTTGGATTTGAAATGTGTAAACTGAACATTAGAGCAGGACTTCAGTCAAATATAAACACTTTGGATTTGAAATTTATAAACTGAACATTAGAGCAGGACTTCAGTCTAATATAAACACTTTGGATTTGAAATTTATAAACTGAACATTAGAGCAGAACTTCAGTCAAATATAAACACTTTGGATTTGAAATGTGTAAACTGAACATTAGAGCAGGACTTCAGTCAAATATAAACACTTTGGATTTGAAATGTATCAACTGAACATTAGAGCAGGACTTCAGTCAAATATAAACACTGGATTTGAAATGTATTAACTGAACATTACAGCAGGACTTCAGTCAAATATAAACACTTTGGATTTGAAATGTATAAAATCAAGTACACGTTTCATAATAAAATTTATTAGTAAAATTCGGAATCCTCTGGCTCACAATAAAATTTGGTATTACTTGGTTTCATAATAAAATGTAATACTATTTGGTTCAATAAATTCTTTGGTTACATAGTAAAATTTGGTATTGTTGGACAAACTAGTTCTATGGTGTTAATGTTGGTTCATAATGCATTTTTAAACTAGGAACAATTGTGAGAACATCAATTGTCTAGTGAAACTGTAAAAGTGTACTTATTGTTTATATTATTTACTGCAATTGAAATTAGATACAATATTTTTTTAATGCCATTTTCAGATCCAGAAATGTTTAAATACAAAAAAAAAAAATAATAGTAAATTGTAAACAATAAAATTTTAATAATTTTTATTAAAAATGTAAAAAACAAACTGAGGAAAACAATTTACTAGATGATTTCACACAAATACAGGAAAATTTAAATTATAAACAAAATAGTCTAGATTAGTAATGAAAAGATGTTCAACATTTTTATAGTGACTTAAATTTTGTGTCTTAAAAATGTATCAGTGGTAATTAAAACAGCAAATTCTTGCTTTGTAATAATGTCATTACCACAGCTCAAACAAAAGCTGTTATACTAATAGTGCTGCCTCATTGATGTCATTGCTTTATGCTAGATAATACATACACACAGTAATAGCAAACATATGGTCTATTTACTGTCTGAGGCATTGTCTTGCTGGTAATTTTTAATTTGTATGAAGTGATTCAATATTTGTTTTTATTATGCAATAACAATTTTCAATATTTATTTTAAATGTGTTTTGTATGTCTTAGTTCTGTCTACATTAAATTAGTATTTAATTTATTTCAGGCTATCGTTAATCTCTGATCTAAACATTCTTGTCCATACTGAATAATTGAATGCTCTATTGTGACTCACAGATATTTTGTGTAAGAAAGTCTTCATGTTGCTGGCCTCCCTTTCCACAAAGCTGTTCATGAAGATCATAAACTCTTCCTTGCCACCAAACCTATCAATTTCAATCAATACAAAAACAATTAGAACTCCATCTTGGATGTCAAATACATTCACAGATATAGAACATGTAGTAAACTATGGACAGAAAACAAAAGCCTGTTGGGATTCAATCAGAAGCAAAGTATGGACAGAAAACAAAAGCCTGTTGGGATTCAATCAGAAGCAAACTATGGACATAAGAGTTAAGGAACTTACTGTGTAAAATTGGCAAGGGTCTGTATAGTTTTGGCAATCAGCGTTAGATTCCTGGAAGCTCTTTCATTGGGATACTCTGGGGCATCATAGAGAAGAGATATGAACAGTTTAGTGTTATTTGATGGGACATGGGATGTGGTCCAGGTCAGGTCCAAATACTTATTTAATTTTTTTTTATCAAATTAAACACACAAAAATGATTAAAAATACATTTAAAAATTCATCAGCTGGTCTATATAAATTATGAAATCAATCAAGAAATTCATTCTATTCCAAATCAAATAATATAATATAAAATTTCACACATATTGTCATTATTATAGGAAATTATTATTTGATTTGAAATAGAATGAATTTCTTGCTTGATTTAAATATATATATTTTTGTTAATTGAAATGTATTAACACTTTAAAATATTTAAATCATAATAAAAAAAAATCCAAACCATGAATATAAGAAATTAAATACAATTCAATATCCATACAATATGATAATAAAAGTACTTGTTATAAATAATTTGACAGAAACATTACAAGCAGTATTGGTGACACATTAGAGTCTTATAGGGAAAAGAATAAGATTTTCAGATGAAATGTGTCAGGAAGTTGTACTTCAGTTCATTGCTTTTAATAAAAAGAGAAATAAAATTTAGATCCTAAGTGAAAAAAATTCTAATTGGTCAGTAGTACAAGTTCAAACTGCTTAAATGAGTTTATGTTAATGTTTCTGTCTCTGCTCACCTTGAGTCAAATTAAACAGACTAGGAGACAATATGGCAGGGCAAAGGAAACGTAGAAATATGCATCCACTGATCAGATTGTCACTGTAGTCTTCTTTACCTCGGGCTTTACATTTCTCACGCAGATTGGCAAACACTTGTCTCATTTCACTGCAACATACAATAGCACAGATTTAATGGCATTTATTACAGAAAAACAACAACAGTTTGTATCTTTTTAAAATAGGTTTCTATCACACCAACAACATTTAGTATCTTCAAAAATAGGTTTCTATCACAACAACAACATTTAGTATCTTTAAAAATAGGTTTCTATCACAACATTTAGTATCTTTATAAATAGGTTTCTATCACAACAACCACATTTAGTATCTTTAAAAATAGGTTTCTATCACAACAACAACATTTAGTATCTTTAAAAATAGGTTTCTATCACAACAACATTTAGTATCTTTAAAAATAGGTTTCTATCACAACAACCACATTTAGTATCTTTAAAAATAGGTTTCTATCACAACAACAACATTTAGTATCTTTAAAAATAGGTTTCTATCACAACAACATTTAGTATCTTTAAAAATAGGTTTCTATCACAACAACATTTAGTATCTTTAAAAATAGGTTTCTATCACAACAACATTTAGTATCTTTAAAAATAGGTTTCTATCACAACAACATTTAGTATCTTTAAAAATAGGTTTCTATCACAACAACATTTAGTATCTTTAAAAATAGGTTTCTATCACAACAACATTTAGTATCTTTAAAAATAGGTTTCTATCACAACAACATTTAGTATCTTTAAAAATAGGTTTCTATCACAACAACATTTAGTATCTTTAAAAATAGGTTTCTATCACAACAACATTTAGTATCTTTAAAAATAGGTTTCTATCACAACAACATTTAGTATCTTTAAAAATAGGTTTCTATCACAACAACAACATTTAGTATCTTTAAAAATAGGTTTCTATCACAACAACAACATTTAGTATCTTTAAAAATAGGTTTCTATCACAACAACAACATTTAGTATCTTTAAAAATAGGTTTCTATCACAACAACATTTAGTATCTTTAAAAATAGGTTTCTATCACAACAACATTTAGTATCTTTAAAAATAGGTTTCTATCACAACAACATTTAGTATCTTTAAAAATAGGTTTCTATCACAACAACATTTAGTATCTTTAAAAATAGGTTTCTATCACAACAACAACATTTAGTATCTTTAAAAATAGGTTTCTATCACAACAACATTTAGTATCTTTAAAAATAGGTTTCTATCACAACAACATTTAGTATCTTTAAAAATAGGTTTCTATCACAACAACATTTAGTATCTTTAAAAATAGGTTTCTATCACAACAACATTTAGTATCTTTAAA
Source organism: Biomphalaria glabrata (assembly GCF_947242115.1). Lineage (NCBI taxonomy): Eukaryota > Metazoa > Mollusca > Gastropoda > Planorbidae > Biomphalaria > Biomphalaria glabrata. The sequence goes on from NC_074719.1 coordinate 22,395,423, forward strand.
AATAGGTTTCTATCACAACAACATTTAGTATCTTTAAAAATAGGTTTCTATCACAACAACATTTAGTATCTTTAAAAATAGGTTTCTATCACAACAACATTTAGTATCTTTAAAAATAGGTTTCTATCACAACAACATTTAGTATCTTTAAAAATAGGTTTCTATCACAACAACATTTAGTATCTTTAAAAATAGGTTTCTATCACAACAACATTTAGTATCTTTAAAAATAGGTTTCTATCACAACAACATTTAGTATCTTTAAAAATAGGTTTCTATCACAACAACATTTAGTATCTTTAAAAATAGGTTTCTATCACAACAACAACATTTAGTATCTTTAAAAATAGGTTTCTATCACAACAACAACATTTAGTATCTTTAAAAATAGGTTTCTATCACAACAACATTTAGTATCTTTAAAAATAGGTTTCTATCACAACAACATTTAGTATCTTTAAAAATAGGTTTCTATCACAACAACATTTAGTATCTTTAAAAATAGGTTTCTATCACAACAACATTTAGTATCTTTAAAAATAGGTTTCTATCACAACAACATTTAGTATCTTTAAAAATAGGTTTCTATCACAACAACATTTAGTATCTTTAAAAATAGGTTTCTATCACAACAACATTTAGTATCTTTAAAAATAGGTTTCTATCACAACAACATTTAGTATCTTTAAAAATAGGTTTCTATCACAACAACATTTAGTATCTTTAAAAATAGGTTTCTATCACAACAACATTTAGTATCTTTAAAAATAGGTTTCTATCACAACAACATTTAGTATCTTTAAAAATAGGTTTCTATCACAACAACATTTAGTATCTTTAAAAATAGGTTTCTATCACAACAACATTTAGTATCTTTAAAAATAGGTTTCTATCACAACAACAACATTTAGTATCTTTAAAAATAGGTTTCTATCACAACAACATTTAGTATCTTTAAAAATAGGTTTCTATCACAACAACATTTAGTATCTTTAAAAATAGGTTTCTATCACAACAACATTTAGTATCTTTAAAAATAGGTTTCTATCACAACAACATTTAGTATCTTTAAAAATAGGTTTCTATCACAACAACATTTAGTATCTTTAAAAATAGGTTTCTATCACAACAACATTTAGTATCTTTAAAAATAGGTTTCTATCACAACAACATTTAGTATCTTTAAAAATAGGTTTCTATCACAACAACATTTAGTATCTTTAAAAATAGGTTTCTATCACAACAACATTTAGTATCTTTAAAAATAGGTTTCTATCACAACAACATTTAGTATCTTTAAAAATAGGTTTCTATCACAACAACATTTAGTATCTTTAAAAATAGGTTTCTATCACAACAACATTTAGTATCTTTAAAAATAGGTTTCTATCACAACAACATTTAGTATCTTTAAAAATAGGTTTCTATCACAACAACATTTAGTATCTTTAAAAATAGGTTTCTATCACAACAACATTTAGTATCTTTAAAAATAGGTTTCTATCACAACAACATTTAGTATCTTTAAAAATAGGTTTCTATCACAACAACATTTAGTATCTTTAAAAATAGGTTTCTATCACAACAACATTTAGTATCTTTAAAAATAGGTTTGGATCAAGGCTAATGAAACTGAGCTTGAGTTGTAAACCTTTTGTGACTGAAGAACATCTTTGTGTCTTGTGTTATAATAATAATAATCTTTATTATCCGTAAGGAAATTTGTCTTACAATTTGTGCATTACACCAAACAAAAAACATTATAACTATAAGAAACCAAAGTGTACATTCACACCAGACTCACTCATAATTTACATGTGACAAAGTTTATACCAGATTGTTCTTATTTAATGATTTGATTAATATAGATTAATGTAAGGAATGATTATCGTGCAGCTTGTCCTGAACTGAAGCTAACAGGATAATTGTGTAACATGTTGTTAAATTTCTTAACACAAATCTTTAAGTACAGCATTACTCTTAGAAAATAACTTGGAATATAATCTTTAGAATGTTTAACTTTTTATTTCTGTCTTTTTTCCTGATGCGATTGTTTTATCTTTATGTTTATTTCATGGGACCAAAATAATGTGATGAAAACAATTTTTTAAGTGTATTGGTTAATCTTTAATGACATATGAAGTGCAAGAGGTATTTAGTTTTAGATTTTTCCATATTTTAGGATTAAATGTACAATTTAAGGTTCAAATCAATTAAATTTTTTAATGAATTTTTTTTATTTATTACACTTTTGAAGCTAAATCAATTTCCTTTAAAATAAAATTAAATGTGTTAGATCAAGAAGTTTAGTTAATTTTAGTAACTCTACCCCCACATTTTTGTTCATTCCAGAAAATTCAAAACTAAACACATTGAAAAATTTAATTCAGGTTACATTGTATAGTTCTCTAAAGTCAAGATATAAGTTTTAGGATATACATATTTATTTATGTTGTTTTTTTAGTTTCAATTTAAAGAACTTAAACTATAGCTTTGAACCAGGCTTTTTACCAAAGCTACTGAATAGTCGCAATATCCCATTAATCTAGTAGTACTTTGCCTAGTCCTACACTTACTAAGGAAAACGTATAGCAGAATCAATGACTTTGGCCCACACCAGATTGCAGTACATGTCCAGATTTTTTTGTTGACAAGTCAAGAGAGGCTGAGATGGCACTTTTGTGGGGTCTACCTCACAATCATCAGTGGTCTGTATCAGTTCTTTTACAAATCCACCTAGAGTGTCTTGAAGATACTGGTAAATTGAAACAACAAAATATCAATTTAATATTTCATGCCTTAGGAGAAATAAACACAAATCAAAACAATAGAAAGAAAAAATAAATATTACTCAAATCTTTACAACAAATATTTATATCACATCTAGATTTTTTTTTTTATTATCTGCAGGGGTCGACTGGATGTCAAAATTAGCCCTTGCATTACCATAACATCTGGACCATTGTCATACGATGTAGGTTTACATCTATTATTGATACCAGCCCCTCAAAATAATTAAAGTTTTGATAATGCAGTGAAAACTGAACGCAAGCATGCAAAAGTGGGTTTAGTCAGATAGGCCTCATTTAATGTACTATATTTCTACATCTAGACAGAATAAAGGACATCTCAGTACATCAGAGGGATTGTGCAACTGCAGCCTTAACTAGTTTGAATTTAATACTATATTACATGATTTTGAAATGGTTTGATATTACTAAAAGAGGCATAACTTTTGAAAAGGGAGCAACATGAAAGTTCTTGCAATGATCAAGGATAAAAAAAAGTCCCTCACCAACAAATTTTATCAACAGTATTAAACATGAAACTTTGAAAGTGATCTTGTGTCAAGATGCTTTTAAGCAGATTCTTTAAACATTTCTTTAAACATTTCAAGGTATCATTCATATCAAAAGTTACTTGCACTAGCATTAACTAAAAAAAAAACCAAGCTTATGATTACAAAACCTGCCCATCAATAAATTGTACATTTTTAACATTGAACAACACAACTTGATCGATGACACTTTAGTCCTGAAATGACTATGGATCATCTCAAAGAAATGAGATGAAAGCCTGGACATTAGCTATGGTAGGAACGATTTTGCCTACACAGCAGTTCCCCCTCTCCACACAACTGATCAGCGATCATACTGGCCCACCAGGCATTTGCCCATAGAGCCTGTCTGCCCCTGATGACCCACCCTAAAAAACAAAACAATTTAATTATTTTGTCAATTATTTTTCTGTGTGAAGAGCTGTACAGCCTACAATGAAATCTGAATGTTTCAATGTAACAAAATAAAAAAGTGTCAAGTGTGAAGTGAACTACTGACTTTTTCTCCAACGAGTTTCATGTAGGCTTCCATTGCTTTGGTTGCAATGCTGTTTCCTCTGAAGGTCAAGTGCTCATCATCTAAAGACATAGACACAGTCCAATGAGTTCTTCACAATCAATACAAAGTGAGACATTTTAGGAAACAGAACATTCGAAGGAATCATTAAAGAAAAATGAACCACAAAAAAAAAAAATAAAAAAGCTCATGCTCATCAAGTGCTATTCTTAATGTTTATGAATTCAGTGGTAAAAAGTTTTGATCAACTTTAACGTAAAGTGTACAGAGTCAGAGTCAGCAATGTGATCAAATATAAATGTATTTCCTAACTAGGAGGAGAACTACTAAGAGAACTGCTCAGGACTCACCCAGTCGGGAGATTTCCTCCATGACAATATCCGACAGGAACTCACAGGCTTTACTTTGTTTCTGTAAGATGTGCACCAGGCTAGTGGCAAAGTCTTCCTTCTCTCTGACACTCAGCAGTGGCTCAAACATCTGGCACAATTTCTTGTAGTCTGTGCTTAGGTACTAGACACACACACACACAAACAAAGAAGTTAAATAATATGTGCTTAGGTACTAGACACACACACACACAAACAATGAAGTTAAATAATATGTGCTTAGGTACTAGACACACACACACACAAACAAAGAAGTTAAATAATATGTGCTTAGGTATTACATACACACACAAACAAAGTGTGCAGTCAATAACTATGTCACTACAGTGTTCATTATCCCTAATTAAAATGTCATATGAGACAATTTTACAAAATTTTTGTGATCTTCAGATAGCAAAATCTGAAATAAGCCTAAAATGTCCTATGATAAATGTAACTAAGACTCTTGGCACCTTCATCAGGTAAGTAGTCTTTTAAAAATATTTATATTCAGGGATTTCTCATAGATTAGGTTTTTTACATTGACCTATTTCAAAAAAATGTTTTAAAAACATGCAAATCATAATCTACAGACCTTAATGAAAGACTGGTATGCATCAAGAGGTAATATGTCAACAGTTTGTTTCCTGGCTTTGATTCTAATAATGGGGAGCTCACTCTTGGTTTCTTTACCAGCTTTACCCACAGTTCCAGAGCTGCAGGTAATCCTGAAAAAGTGGCACACCACTGATATAAGAACATTTCACACAGGCATCTAGATTATATATCCAAGTCTACACATTACTTTACACAGGCATCTAGATTATATAACCAAGTCTACACATGATTTCACACAGACATCTAGATTCTATATTCATGTCTACACATTATTTTACACAGGCATCTAGATTCTATATTCAAGTCTACACATTACTTTACACAGACATCTAGATTCTATATTCAAGTCTACACATTATTTTACACAGACATCTAGATTCTATATTCAAGTCTACACATTATTTTACACAGACATCTAGATTCTATATTCATGTCTACACATTATTTTACACAGACATCTAGATTCTATATTCAAGTCTACACATTATTTTACACAGACATCTAGATTCTATATTCATGTCTACACATTATTTTACACAGACATCTAGATTCTATATTCAAGTCTACACATTATTTTACACAGACATCTAGATTCTATATTCATGTCAACACATTATTTTACACAGACATCTAGATTCTATATTCATGTCTACACATTATTTTACACAGACATCTAGATTCTATATTCATGTCTACACAGTAAAACCAAGATATGCTTCAGCAAACATAAATTTAACAAAAGTATAAGAATTCTGCTTACCACTTCTCGATAACTTGTCTGTTGTTGATTTCAGACAGACACAGATTGATGTAACCTGATTCAACATTACACAATTGTTAAGCCATTTGTTTAAACATGTCAATGTATACAATTTCAGCCTCTTTGACAAAGCCTAGAGCCATTACTTTAAATGTGTATTGCCTAAACACAAGCAGAGCTAAGGCTATTTTTATTTATTAGCCAAAAAGATGATTAACTTTGAAAATCTAGACCATTCTTGTGATTTGGGTCTAAAAAGTATCAAGGTTCTGGTTTGTCTTTAATTCCTATAAATGTTTAGTACATTCAGATATATATATGTATGTGTTTGTGCTTAGTTGGACATTTGTGTTTATATTTGTATTGAGACTTAAACATTTATTTCTAATTCTACTTGCTATATCTTCCAATCAATGTAAGCTATACTTGTATTATCTAGCCAATTAATCCAATGGACAACAAGACTTGAGTAAAACAATCCTGCAAAGCATCAAGGTAATCTTACCTAATGTTAAATACAATTAAATACTGACATGATTCATGTAAAAAACTTTCATATTGATAATTTTTGTTTCATTAAAACAATTGTGTTCAAGTCTTAAAGATATAAACTAAATAGTCTGAGATACAAGAATTCTGATATGATCTTCCTATTAGCATTCATTTCCCAGACACAGGATGGAAGAAAGTCAGACTAGAAGAACAAACAACTGACCAACAAGTGTGGTTTTGTCTTTCTTTTTCTTCTTGTCAGCATCTCTGTACAGGTTGATGGTGATAGTTTCTACAGCTGGTAGGTTCCTGTCAGATCAAGAAATCAGTGTGTGAGTGCATATAAAGGAGTTAAAATAAATTAAATATAGAGCCAAACCACTGATAGTTGAGTGACAACAATCTGAGACTGTCCAACTTACTTGAACTCAAAGTGTTCCCCCCAGAACAACATCTCAGTCATAGTTTTGATAGAAGTCACAGCGTACAGTTCCCGGTCCAGTAAAATTTCACAGAAATATCTGAGAAACAAGAGAGAGAAATGTTTTTAGAATCCACCTACAGGAGATAATTAACTGCAATCCACATGATGACTTTGACATACTAGAGGACATTCACTTCAGTACTTTAAACATTTTGTAATCACATATAAAAACCACTTTGAGCATATTGTGAAGAAGTTCTTGGACTTCTAACATCAGTTCACAAAAACTGTTCTTTTAAAAGATTCCAGTTCCAGCTGTATCAGTTTGTGTTGTTTTTTTTTTTTTTTTGCATAACTGTGATACAATTACTTGTGAATGTTATCTGTCAAAACAAAAAGTTGTCTACATGTAAGGTGCAGCTATGGAAGGAACCAGAAGACAGAAGAAAATAAAGGAAGTGGGGGAGGGGGGCAACACTGGACACATGGCCAGGAAGTTAAAGGACAAAGAAAACAAAATAAAACAAAACAAAAATTACTTTTTGTGTATTTATTTTTTCTTTGCTGTGTTTTTTTTCCCCTTCATTTGTATTATGTTCAAGTTCTGTTTAAATATCTATGAAGTCCTTGGAAGATTAATGTGAACTAATGTCTTTAAGATGAGTTTTACATTCTCATTATTCATGAGGCTTTGCAATGATCATTTGTAATCACTATTTAACAAATTAGATTGACAGACCCAGTAACACAAGGATACAAGCACATTTCTTATTCCTTAGTTGACCTTTTATCTCCAAAGTGTCATTAGAACAGGCAATGGGAAGCCTAAGACAGCTAAGGAAGCCAATGATGTGGGTTGATAGGAACAGGCAGGTTCACACATACATGTACAGGACATAATACTATTCTTTAGTTCAAGAAGCTGTGCCTGGACTTGTGAGGGAATACAAGTCTTGCCACTACCCTGTAGAGTCTACATCCTCCATGAGTCCTCACCAGCCAGTGTTCAAGTGCACAAAGGATGTCAAGGTCTATATTTAGAAGCAGTGGTAGACATTCCCCACTAGACAACTCCTAGTTTGATCAACAATCCTTGTAGTCCAGGTTCTCAAAGTCTACATTCACATCTCTCGTGCAATCCCGTGACCTGACATTTACATACACAAGTCTGGGCCCTCACACTTAGCTTCTTGACACACTTAGGGAGTGCAAGTGTTTGCTTTAGGTTCCTTTACTCCAGACATACCGTGGGAACCTTAAGACACCGTTTCATCTCCCCCCCCCCCCCCCCGCCTCGATTTGATTCAACAACAGTGAATACATTCTGACAAGTCCAGAACTAGGTCATACATTCAATGCCAAATTCCATTTCACTGTTGGGGGCGTTTTGAACTCATGCTGTGTGACACCGAGGTAGCAATGCTACCTTCAACAATAATGGGCTACAGCACCCCAGTCATTTACTTTATAAAGTAAAATAAATATAAATATATTTTGTCTGTCAGGCAACAATTGATAGTTTATGATGAAAAAAAAAAGTATACGTTTAATAGAACCTATAGGGTGACCAAGTTTCTATCAGAATCAACATATCACAGAGGTCACGCTTCTATCACAACGTATCACAGAGGTCACGCTTCTATCACAACGTATCACAGAGGTCACGCTTCTATTACAACATATCACAGAGGTCACGTTTCTATCAGAATCAACATATCACAGAGGTCACGTTTCTATCACAACATATCACAGAGGTCACGCTTCTATCAGAATCAACATATCACAGAGGTCACGCTTCTATTACAACATATCACAGAGGTCACGCTTCTATCACAACGTATCACAGAGGCCACGCTTCTATCACAACGTATCACAGAGGTCACGCTTCTATTACAACATATCACAGAGGTCACGCTTCTATCAGAATCAACATATCACAGAGGTCACGTTTCTATCACAACATATCACAGAGGTCACGCTTCTATCAGAATCAACATATCACAGAGGTCACGCTTCTATCACAACGTATCACAGAGGCCACGCTTCTATCACAACGTATCACAGAGTTCACGCTTCTATTACAACATATCACAGAGGTCACGCTTCTATTACAACATATCACAGAGGTCACGCTTCTATCACAACGTATCACAGAGGCCACGCTTCTATCACAATGTATCACAGAGGCCACGCTTCTATCAGAATCAACATATCACAGAGGTCACGCTTCTATCACAACGTATTACTAAGGTCACGTTTCTATCACAACATATCACAGAGGCCACGCTTCTATCACAACGTATCACAGAGGCCACGCTTCTATCACAACATATCACAGAGGTCACGCTTCTATCACAACGTATCACAGAGGTCACGCTTCTATCACAACATATCACAGAGGTCACGCTTCTATCACAACGTATTATTAAGGTCACGCTTCTATCACAACATATCACAGAGGCCACGCTTCTATCACAACGTATCACAGAGGCCACGCTTCTATCACAACATATCACAGAGGTCACGCTTCTATCACAACGTATCACAGAGGCCACGCATCTATCTAAAACGTATCACAGAGGCCACGCTTCTATCACAACGTATTACTAAGGTCACGCTTCTATCACAACATATCACAGAGGCCACGCTTCTATCACAACGTATCACAGAGGCCACGCATCTATCTAAAACGTATCACAGAGGCCACGCTTCTATCACAACGTATCACAGAGGCCACGCTTCTATCACAACGTATCACAGAGGCCACGCTTCTATCTAAAACGTATCACAGAGGCCACGCATCTATCTAAAACGTATCACAGAGGCCACGCTTCTATCTAAAACGTATCACAGAGGCCACGCTTCTATCACAACGTATCACAGAGGCCACGCTTCTATCACAACGTATCACAGAGGCCACGCATCTATCTAAAACGTATCACAGAGGCCACGCATCTATCTAAAACGTATCACAGAGGCCACGCTTCTATCACAACGTATCACAGAGGCCACGCTTCTATCTAAAACGTATCACAGAGGCCACGCTTCTATCTAAAACGTATCACAGAGGCCACGCTTCTATCTAAAACGTATCACAGAGGCCACGCTTCTAAACGAGAACGGCTCATTTTCTAAACACACACACAAGCAAGTCACATACATGTTATCAGTGGCGTAGCTAGAGTATATGATGCCTGGTGCGGTACCTCATCTTGATGCCCCCCCCCCCCCAAAAAAAAAAAACAACACAAAACAACTAACTAATTAATAACATTGCAAAACCTTACTTTTTTCAAAATAATATGTAGGCCTATTCATTAATCAGATATTGTTAATTCTTTCATGACCTTAATGACCTTTCATGACCGCAGCATTATCATAGCCTTTGTATCGATGAAGTCAACAAAAGACTCACGAACCTGCACCCTGTCATTCTCCATGACAACATACCGTAAAATTTGGGAAATTTGATCCAGCTTTGAGATGTCAGGTGTACTGTCAAAAATAATAGAGAAATATTTGGCTTGTTTTACTTGCTGTATGATTTGTTTTTTTAGCGTGATCCCCCAATATTGTAATAAATTCATTTTGTATTTGTGGAGACATGTATATATTCGATATGGAACAAAGCTTAGTTCGAAGCACATGCTCCCTCAAGAGTGGATCGTACTTTGATAGTAATTTTACTAACTGTCCAGGTTTTCGTCTCTTGTATAATCAAATCTTGGGCCTTGTTGTCAATATTGTTCCCTACTCTCAGGCAAACTTCAAGTTCCCTCCAAGCAAGCGATGACTGAATGTGAGCTCTGCTGGTCTCATGTTTTTCTATTTTCGGGGATAACCTCCACCACTCATTGAATCCATCTTTGGATTTAAATGAAGATTTGGTACTTGATCTTGTTGAGAAGAGCATGCAGGGGAAGCAAAATAATATTTATTTTTTTTTGGCGAATAACACATCCACTTTCTAAGAACTTTCTCGCCGTTTGACATTTGCCGGAAAAACCAAGCCTTTGAAAGCTTTCTAGCCTTTCCTTTTGCTGATTCTTGATGTCTATACGCCTCTCTGAATTGACTGTCCATACGCTGAACTGTTTCAGATCCTTGAGTGAAAAGGTGTATGCGAATATTATCTGTGATGACATCAGGCCAATCTCCAATGTCGTTCAGTCTAGAGTTTATTATCCTGCTTTCTGTATTGTTTACACTGTCTGATGGTTCAGCTTCTTCAGTATGAATTTTTGAGGACATGCTTGTGTGCTGTCCTTTAGTCTCTAGAACCTGCGGTATTGAAGTATTTTTTCTTTTCACGATTTCGGCCTCATCTTTTTTTTTCTGAATTCAATGATAACCGTCTCATCTTGCTTTGTTGCTTTTAATTGTTCAGTTAATTCATACCCATTAACAGCTAGCCTATAGTCGGTGGACTCTGGCAATGATGTGACTTGAAATTGTCTCGATGCTTCTTTAGACTTAAGAAATTTAAGAAACGCATCTCACTGCGGTCAAAGAAACTGCTTTATGCGGATGACATTGTCCTCTGGTCAACCGGCAAGAAAGCCGACCAAATACAGGCGGCATTACAAGCAGACCTCCAAACCATCTCCTCGTATTGCGACAAATGACAGATTCTGATAAACATTGCCAAAACGACCTGGTCCCTGTTCAGCCTATGGATCGACATTCTTAAGGCTCCATTCGAGCTTCAACTTAGTGGGCTGCGACTCCAACGTGAAAACACGCCAAAATATCTAGGGGTGACCCTGGATAGAAAGTTGTCAATGCTCCAGCACGTCCAGGAAGTTGAAAGAAAAGCCTCGGAGAAGTTAGTGTTACTAAGAAAGCTGGCCAGCACAAAGTGGGGTGCCAAAGCTTACATGCTACGCACATTGTACTTAGGGGCAGTCAGATCACACATTGAGTACAGCTCAAGTATATGCTAGTAAAACTGCCCTCGAATCACTCGACCGAGTACAATCACAGGCACTAAGGTTCATTTGTGGCACCTTTCGGACAAGCCCAACAAACGCTGCTGAAATCTTAACAAACGAGGCCCCTTTACATTTAAAGAGGGAGAGGGCGGTACTTACAGCCTATGAGCGCTATAAAAGGGGCGACAACATGTACCGTGTGTCCGAAATAAATCTAGTAAATTATAAGAGTCAAACTGTTCTATAGCTTACATTGTATGGAAGAAATAGTCAAGGAGATGAAACAAAATAGCGACATGACTAGTTTATAAATCGTTAGTTCATGTTTAAAATACAGTAGTTGAAGTTTGTTCGTGTCCATACAATTAGTCGTTTTTACTGAAAAGCTCACGGAAATAGGAAATTAATACACACTGGGGGAATCTTGGTGCCCCTCTCCACTTGGTGCCCTGTGCGGCCCGCACCACCCGCACATTGGTAGCTACGCCACTGCATGTTATATTATTTCTCCAGATCAAAAGAAGAAAACCCATTCACATCAAAATTAAGTAGCCCCATAAATAAAGCTAATCTTTATTTTAAAAAAAAATCTTAAAGTGCGTAAGGTGAAAATTGTATGTTAAAATAGCCTACCAGATGAGAGATTCACAGCAGCCACAATCAATACATAGTAACTTTCATTCTAATTCATTCCAGAACCCAATAACAAGATACATAAAACAAGGCTGGGTGATAACACAAACATATACATAGTAACAAACCATTACCAACTACAACCCTAGCTCCGTTAATACATAGAAAAGAGTCGTGTGCGTGTCAAAAGTGTTGCCGATACTGTTGTATTGTTAGTTTAAACTAACTACGTAATACCACAAGGGGCTGAGATTTATTCATGTTACTATTATTATTTTGTTAATATTCTTATGTATTCAATGAAGTGCTAGTTATGAAGATCTAGTTCAATGTGAACCTGTTTTGTAAAGAGCCAATCTCTCATTCAAAGCCTCAACAAATCAACTTTTCCCTTTGGTTCAATTGTGCATTGTGTGTAGAATAGGAAACGCTGTGGTTTTAAATGAGATTCAATAGGCATACTAAATAGCACTGAACCATTATCTTCAAAAACAAAATCTAATAAAATACTCAGAAAGACACAAAGATAAAGGCACAAAGATAAAGACACAAAGATAAAGACACATTCCTCGTTTCAAATGCTAAGAAGAATGTGTACAAATACTCCTTCGTTCTTAATGCTATTAAAGCATGGAATGGGTTGCCTGAGTCAGCCAGGAAAACCAATGACTTAGCAAAAATCGAAGACTGTTTGTGGACATTTATAATTAGATTGACCAAGTAACACTCGTAAGACGTAATCCTCTACTTTTTGAAGTAACGTCTGTATTTTACAAGATAAAACTAACTAGATTCTTTCTCTTTTATTTCTTTAAAATATAAGTAGCTAGTTTGTTTTTCAGAAAGTACTTAATTTAGTAATACAAATTTAAAAAATAATATTTTTTTTACATAAAAATCCAAAACCGTTTGCAAAATGTGTTTAAGATATTCAAAAAATAACCTCCCTAAATAGTTTTTTTTTTTCTTATTAATAGTGAGTACCTGTAAAAATGGTGTGTTTTTATGAAAAAAAAAACTGCTTGCATAGTTGATTTTAGTAACTAAACTTTTTGCTATAAAAAATAAAACAACAGAAAAAAAAAACCTGTTGCATCAGAAATTGGAAAGATCTAAAACATAATGATATCAGATTTTCAATATCTTTTATAGAGATCTAAAGACAGACGGACAGACAGACCAAACAAAATTAATAGCGACTATTTCCCTTTTGAAGGGCGCTATAAAAAAAAAAGAAAAAAAAAAGGTGACGTTAATATTTGTGTAGATGTAGTTCGATGGGGACTCACATCCCAGCAATCACAGAAACATGTCAACATTGGGCTGGTTCATGTGTCTCGTTTTAGTTGACCAGTTAATGTCCCCTTTAAATTCACCAATTGGTCCTTCTAGTTTGGCAATCAATGTCCCCTTTAGTTCACCAGTCAGAGATCAAGATGTATGAAGAGAAGTTTACTAACGAAAATGGGATTGAATATATATCATTAGATAGTAGATATAAAAGAGGTATAGCATATTATCCATTTCAGACCTTGCAATCTATAGGAACAGATGACATAAAGGTAATCTGTATGGCCGACGGTTAACGAGGGTGTAATGTGACCAGCACAATGACCAACCGCCATTACTTTCCCCAACTTAAGTCAGGTACTCAGAGTTGGTTACCACCACGCCCCCTACATCACTAGACATTTTGAGACTAACCCACAAGTCATGAAAACATTGTATGTCATTGTGGCTGTAATGATTCTTTGACCACCTAAACCTTAACACACAACTAAACCAGAAAGAAATCCCAAGTTTAGTTTTTTCCAAACTTTTATAACACTGTCTAGTTAAATCGTCTGATGAAATGTCGACTTTTCTGACACCATTGTAATAATCTGTAGAGAGAATCAACTAGTTCTACCCAGCCAGCCAAACCTTGTCCCACAGAAAGAAACTCGAGACCCTCGTGTAGCTCAGAACTGCGTTTATTTAACAGGGATTTTTTTTTAAAAATCTTTTTAGAAAGTATTTATAGAAACACTCTATGATTTCCAGTGTAGGCCGAGGGTTTAGAAAGAATATGAGCTAATTATGCTGGGCTGTCGGCCAAGGCAATCGGACGGGTACATCCCAAAAGGATAAATCTCCCCCCTCCTAAAAAACGATGGTCGATAACTCTAGTCAGTAGAAAACTGATCATTATCTACCCTTTCAATCACAATCTTCAGAAAGAAGAGCCTACATAACGATGGGTGGCGACATAATGTATAAATATCTGCAGCTCAAATCTCCAGTTCATAAATCAACAACTTATATTCACATTGGAGATATTGAAAAGTAAGGATTTAGTTGAACCATGCATGGAGCAGTGCTAGAACTTGAAATTTGAAGTTGTGGTGACACTAGGTTTTAAAAAGAAAAAGATAATGGGAGGAAAACTCAGCACATCATTGCAATCCTCCTCATCATCAAAAAAAGGGACAAATCTGGACAAAGAGAAGATATCAATGGCATGGACTGTCTCTATAGTATAACTTTAGAAACGTTGTAGAGTCAGCCATACCAGTTGACTGCATTGATAGGGCGATTTGAACCACATATACAATTGTTTCTCTACATAAACAGTCATTAAGACCCCACATACTTTCAACAAAATTAACTAGTGCTTTTGAAGTAACAACAAGTAAAGGAAAGATGATTGTGTGAGTGATATACTGAGTAACTACTGCTGGGAGACATAGCACAAGCTCTACGATTGTGTGAGTGATGTACTGAGCAACTACTGCTGGGAGACATAGCACAAGCTCTACGATTGTGTGAGTGATGTACTGAGCAACTACTGCTGGGAGACATAGCACAAGCTCTACGATTGTGTGAGTGATGTACTGAGCAACTACTGCTGGGAGACATAGCACAAGCTCTACGATTGTGTGAGTGATGTACTGAGCAACTACTGCTGGGAGAGATAGCACAAGCTCTACGATTGTGTGAGTGATGTACTGAGCAACTACTGCTGGGAGACATAGAACAAGCTCTACGATTGTGTGAGTGATGTACTGAGCAACTACTGCTGGGAGACATAGCACAAGCTCTACGATTGTGTGAGTGATGTACTGAGCAACTACTGCTGGGAGAGATAGCACAAGCTCTACGATTGTGTGAGTGATGTACTGAGCATCAACTGCTGGGAGACATAGCACAAACTCTACGATTGTGTGAGTGATGTACTGAGCATCAACTGCTGGGAGACATAGCACAAGCTCTACGATGGTGTGAGTGATGTACTGAGCATCAACTGCTGGGAGACATAGCACAAACTCTACGATTGTGTGAGTGATGTACTGAGCATCTACTGCTGGGAGATATAGCACAAACTCTATAACATATAAATAGCCATTTTGGAGGCAGTCCTGCCTTTACAATAGTCCTCACCTTTTCTTAGGCGCCACATTCTTAGCCTCTAGTATCCACAGTTTGAGTGAGCTGTCTGTTCGTCTTAGATGTTCTTCGTGGGGACGATGAGCTCTTCTTAAACTTGATCAAACAAAACAATAGACACATTACGACATGGTTACTAAATGTACATAATTTAAAAAAAAAAAGTCTGTTGTGAATACTAAAGGACAGGCGTCATAGTAAGACTAGTGAACTCTGGCATTTTACTTCTCGAGACATGATCTTTTCCCTTGCGCCGTTGCATTTTTACCATTCTTTCTGCTTCTGTTGTGTATGGCATCTGCAATCGGAGACCCTTCCTATATGCTCTCTCTTCATGTGGATCTATCCAGTGCTACTTTTTCCCAGCTGTAGCGTCGATTTTGAAGAGCTTTATGTCGAGTTTGCATACATCCACGGGCGACCAGCGGCTCTCCTGCCTTCTATTAGATCGCCATACAGAATGTCTTGTGGAAGTCGACCTACTGGCATTCTACGAACGTGGCCAAGCCAGCCAAGGCGTCTGCTGCTGATAACAGAGCGGATGTCCTGGCACCCTGCTCTTCGTAGCACTTCCTCATTGGTTATTTTATCTTGCCACCTTTTTTAAAGATCCGACTAGTGAACTAGGCAATTGCAATTCTGTCCAACACAGATCATTTCAACCTGCATGGACGGCATTATGTTTTGATACAAAATGCTCGTGTGACTAGTCAATTATCATCTTTCTAGGTGGATAATCCAGGTGGGTATTCTAGAAATCCTCAAACTCCATTTCAGTGAGAGCTTGAGCGGTTCAAATCCTCTCTTACAAAAAAAAAACAACAAAAAAAAAAACGACCCTTGTCAGAAGCCCTGATCGTGTGTGTAACGCAAATATAATATATGTCACCACACAAGTCGAGAATGTGTTGGTTTCCCAGACCTGTGGAGCCCGAGTCCAGCAAGTCTGGGCCAATCTAAAGGAACATGAGACACTGTCTTCCTAAAGGAACACGAGACACTGTCCCCTTTTCCTGGGGAACGTGAACCAAAGTTTAGCCTGAACTGTGCGATCCATGAACTAATCAGGGGTAATACAACTGGGTAGTCATGATGACTAGTTGGTCATTTTAGATGAGTATTCCAGTTGATTATTTTATACCGGTATAAGTATCTCAGATGGGTACTCTAGAGAAGCTATACCACCATCATCAAACTACATGTGAGTAAGGGTGTGAAATGAGAAAATTCTCTCTTGCAAAAAGCCCTGTACAGAAACCCTGCTCTTGTGGCTTCCCAGACTTATCAAGACATAGATCAGCAAGATGTGGGGCGGGGGTACTCAGCATTTTCTGAGGCGGGGGGTACAGTGATTCAAAATTTGACTTGAATAAAGACCAATGGGTATCGGGTATTCTAGATGACATGATGAGATGGTTTTATAGATGGTTTTATTTAATAATAATAATAATAATTATAGCTTTTATATAGCGCTACTTTCATGCTTATAGCATGCTCAGAGCGCTTTTGGTCCAATCTCATTTGTGGACCGGTGGGGGGGAGGGGGTATCTAGCAGTTGGTTTTCCGTGCTGCCATTAGGCGCTCAGTAAACACAACTCTGCCCGAGTCGGGTGTCGAACCTCGAGCCCCCTTCTAGGTAGCCAAGACAAGCCAAGTTCAAGCTTAGCCTCTCGACCACGCTTTCAGTTAGGTAATCCCTATTGGCCTAGCCGTGCCCTCTAATCACCGTTTCCACCCGAGAAAACAAAACAGCTTCCTGTTGAGGTGCCGAAGGACCAAGTCCATTTCACTGGCGGGGATGGAAAGAAGCCTTAACAAACATGTCACTATCCACACACCGGGGACGTTTTAATGTAATACAACTTACAGCGTCAAGGGATACAAACCATCGATAACAGGGATGTAAAAAAAAAATCTGGAATCTTTCCCAGACAAAACATTTTGATCAGACAGGCAGATGGCGTCAAGATTCCGTGTGCCTAAAGTTGCAAGAGTCGCAACTCTTGGGTCAATTACAAAGATGGGTATTCCACGTGGGCGAGTATTCCATATGGGTATTCCAGGTAAGTTTAGGTAGTCCCCCCCCCCCCCAAAAAAAAAGGGTCATCTCTTACCTGGACAGCCATCTGTCTCTCTCCTCTGCGGTGGTGCAAGAGATGTACTTGCTGCCCTGTGAAGTGGCCACCTTGAAGCACTGACCTTGACCCAGCACGCTACTGTGGAGCGGCTTAACCTCCACATCGGGGTCCCTCAGGTCGAAGGAGTGCATGCTGGGAGGTGTGGCTAGCAGGGACTCGTGTGACCTTGAGCTCCGGAGCTTAGCATTGATGAGAGACCTGGAGATAGAACAAGAGACGAAATCATGAGTAGAATGTCAAGGATTTGGCGATCCATCGATATTAATCAATCAAGTGGACAAGTGTAAAGATAATCGACACAAGGGGCTGCGAAATGTGAGACATTTCCAAATCTAAAGCGTTTTATGGTGTACCTGCTTCGCCCAATGCTCGTTTTGTCCAGGGTTCTATTCAGTCCGGTCACGCCAGCTTATATTCTGGTAATATAGTGTCATTAGACATCTATGAGAGAAGTGCAGAAATAAAAGGAAATGTCTGATTTGAGAGAGAGAGAGAGAGAGAGAGAGAGAGAGAGAGAGAGAGAGTATCCTAATATAGTTTTTTTTTTTATCCTGTCAATTATCTATAAAACTACATTCTACTAAAAGAACATTAGCATACAAACTGAATACGACCTGTGAAAATTGTGATAACCATTTCTATAACGAACAGGTCCACAAGCGACAATAGTTGGTCGTTTGCGTAACATCCTCACATTGTCAACTGGAAAGTTGTTCAGAGATAACCTGCTACCGACCGGCTACCGTGTTACATGTACACATCCTTATGTAGCAGAACAAGTTGTCAGAGATTCCCACGGTAGCAATTCAGTACGTAAACATTCTAAAGATTTGTTCATTCAGTAATTGCATGCAACGGGTTATATTTCTTTAACACCACAGAAAACCTGTATAGATTTCTATATTTAGACTCCATATGTTGACCTTCTATTCAGATCCCAATAGAAGAAGATAATTTTTATGAAGCGCATGAAAAGATTTTAGCCTATAATTCAATTTCATCACTAAATGGATTGTTGATGTACATGTTGGGTGTAGAAGAAACATTGATTATTACATTCGAACCATAAGGAAAGACAAGCAATAATAATATTTTTTTAATGGGTGTGGGGTAGGGGTAAGATACAGAGCTAGAAATAGACATTGAAGGGGTGGGAGGCATCCTTTCCCTTCTCTTTTGTAATCTTACTAGTGAGACATTCATGTGAGTAAAAAAAAAAAAACGACAAATCCTCCATCTCACTTTACCCTTAAAGTAACTAAGTTGCGCAGGTAATGACTAGAAATACTACAGTTGTTACACATACGCTACCAGGTCTGACACTCCACTAGAGACAACATCACAATGCCTTAATCCAGTTTGATAGTAACATTCGATTTGGAGATGTAAACATGTGACGAAAGCGTAATACTCTATGATGTGAGTCTCCGTAGAAACAGTGGTCTACTAGAACTCCTACCATTCCACTTGTTCGCGGCGTGTGTGTGTGTGTGTGGACGGGGGCTGGGGTGGAGACAATGAAAAACATAACGAGGGAAGAGAAAAATAAAAAAGAGAGAGGCGTGAGAGGAACAGAGGAGGAGGAGGAGGAGGGAGAAAGAGAAGAGACATGAATGGAGAGATGTCTGTTGGTGTAAACATAGGTCTACATTCGAAACAACGGCTATTTTAAACAATGACGTCATATAAAAAGAAAAAAAAAGAATTTCTGAACAACAAAGTTAAAAAAAAACAAGGTTACAAAGACAGTTTGTGTGGAAACACAAACTTAAAATCGGCCCCCGAAGTGGTCCACCCAGGCAGGCTTCAATATTTTCAGAAAGAACATTCAAATGAAATTATATCAAAGACAAATGAGAGATAAGAATGGAGAAAGAAGGTTGACAGATCTTGTGTAGTGCCACACTGGTGCTGCAGATCAAAGGATAGGTGAAAGTGAATGTAAAGTTAGATGTGAACCTGGCCTAATTAGTTCCCCTTGCAGACCTTGTGGTCTATAGGGCAGATGATGTAAAGTTCATCTGTTTTTGTGGCCTACGGTTAACGAGGGTGTCATGTAGCCAGCACAACGACCAACCGTCTTTACTTTTTCCCAACTCATGTCGGGTACCCATTAGAGCTGGGTAGACTCAGAGGCGCCCAAGGATTCCGAAGTTGAAAATCCCAGTCTTCACCAGGATTCGAACCCAGGACCATCGGTTCGGAAGCTAAGCGCTTTACCGAGCCTCTCCTGGTCTTTACATAATCTTTTATTCGAATTCTCAAAAGCAATACATAAAAAAAATGTTCAAGTAAATGAAATTTATAAGATTACTATTCCTTTTAAATTAGGTCTAACTTATAATGCATACTAATTAGCTTTTTCTCTTTAAAAAACTGCTTGCATAACTGATTTTAAAAATTAGATTTTTCGCTTTCAGGAAAAAAAAAAGTAGCCGTTGCATCAGAACCTTGAATGGTCTAAAATATTGTGATGTCGGTTTTTCAATATTTTTTCTAGTTTACGAGATCTAAACGGGACGGACGGACAGACATTTCGCACAAAACTAATAGCGTCTATTCCCCTTTCGGGGGCCGCTAAAAATCTAAATCAAGAACAAAGAGACTGGAATATAAATTCCTGTGAAGGAAGAAAACCTGTCAACCTATTAGAAAATGTTGATCTAAACATGTGCTGTCAAAACATCATACAACTTCCTAGATTGTCATGTTCTACACCTACAGAGATCAAAGCTTTTAAGTTTTTCTTTCACTGCTTGGACACAGCGTTCAGGACTAGACTGGAAGAGGGCTCACATAGCAAGTCTCTATATCAGTAGTAACAGTATTTCTTTTTTTCATCCAAGTGAAGATCTCCTTAGGCACACTGTACGTTAGAAAGCAATGAGTTGAATCAGATAAGAACTGTACAAACCAGGACAGACTATTACGGCAGACATTACGAGGCGAGGAGTTTTTGCACAGAAACACAACTAAATTTAAACTGCTAAATCCTAACAATAGAAGAACTGTCTGTGTGACAATCAACGATAGAACTATGAAGAAAGCCAGACCCTAACCGATATACCTTTGCACAGTGTTTCCAAACTCTGTTCCGCGGGACACTAGGGTTCCGCGAGGCCTGACCAGGTGTTCTACAAACAATTGGAGTAATTAATGTGTAAGCCTATGCGTGAATTAATTCCACAATAAATGCAGAACAGAAAAATCCATTCTATTAGCTCTTCTAGTGAACGGAAAAAATCCATAACAACATGACAACATGAACTTTGAACTGCTCTCGATTTGGCTATATCGAAACAAAGATTCAGTTTGTTTGAAGAGTTCCACAAGGTTGTAAAATAAAGTCTCGTTGTTGTTTTTACCTCGTCTCCTACAAAGTAATTGTGCGAAGCCTCCTTTCTTATTACGTTACAACCAAAGACAGGGTATTGTAACAAGCTCGACACACACACCAGATATTGGATCTCATCTCGGATTTATGCTCTTCTAACACTCAATACCATCAATGTGTTCAAACCTTCATTTATCTAATGCTTATATTTGTATTTTATTGTATTTTTATACTAAAAATGATAAAATTTTGAAGATTATTATTATTAATAATTTAAACAAATAGGAAAAATTCTAAACTAGAAAATAATCAAAGTGTTCCGTTCCATATGCGAAATGTTCCGTTAAAACCTTACTTGTCATGTTTACATTTGATGAACGTACAGAGCGCGAGCTAGACCTACACTTAAACAGTCAACACAATCATTACACCAACCTAACAACAACACAATCATTACACCAACCTAACAACAACACAATCATTACACCAACCTAACAACAACACAATCATTACACCAACCTAACAACAACACAATCATTACACCAACCTAACAACAACACAATCATTACACCAACCTAACAACAACACAATCATTACACCAACCTAACAACAACACAATCATTACACCAACCTAACAACAACACAATCATTACACCAACCAATGTCTAAGAAAAACAAAAACCGTGATATCAAGTATTCGTTTCAATCGTGTGTACTCTATGAATAGCTTTAGTACCCAGATATTTGTATTGGAGTAAAGACATTGTTGGACAGACGCCTTCATAAGATTGTGTTGGCAATGTAGTCTCTCCCCCAGCTATAACCAGTTTAGTTTGTCTCACAAGTCCGTGCACCATGTTTCGCTTCTCCTCGGTACTGTAAGGGAAACAAGACCTAAACCTTTTCATACTTAGTGGTCATATATGTGGGTCAACACCGAAGACACCTTAAATGGGGGGGGGGGGGGGGAGAGCACACTAGCGTTTCGTGCCTGACGCTAACAGCAAATGTGGAGAAGATGGATGTTAGTCCACTTAAAGTGACCTGGGATGACCCAAGGCAACTAGAAATACCTAAGAGAATATGGCAAAAATGGCCTTATAACTGTTCGGCACAGATCGTACCAATAAAGCACTTCAGACAACATAGAGTGCCCATGTACAAGGAGGTTCTATGGCCAGCACAATGACATAACACCTGTACTTTCTCTGCTCAAATTCAGAGTCAGGCAGACAAGCTCAAGTCACGTGCGAGAAATGTCAGGTATTACCCAGGTGCCGTAACTAAGATCTACAGTTAGCATGGCCAACTTTCTATTATTGTTATCTTTATATTGTTAATGTTGTTAATATACAATAGTCCTGTTTCACATTAAAGACATGCAAACGTTGAAAAAAACAACAACAACTACATTTTGTAGAGGTCTTACAGTATTCTAGTTCAAGTAGTTGGGAGAATAAAAATACTTTCTCAAGAAAACTATCCCCCCACATCCCCACAAAAAAAAAAAAAAGCCCTGACCCATTCCCAGCAGAAATCAATTCCAGAGTGTACAATGTTGTCCACTGTTACTTGAGACTTAAACTTCCAGACAGTGATTGAGTGACCAGATCGATAGAAGCGTCATAACCTTAGGATCACCCCCAGGGCCTGGCCACCCCGCGGAAATACGTTCATGGCCTTAACAGTTTTGCAGGCTTTCGGGATCAGAGCGAACCACTAAAACTAATCTAGTGACCGCCACGGACGTCACGATTCACTTGCTCATTGCTACTTGTGTGTGTGTGTGCGTGTTTGAGCAGATGTCGAGAGCAGGCCAACAAATTGAACACAAGCCAAGCTAATCAATACACAAGGTTTTGTTTCCAACCCTAGAGCTCCGTGTAGCGGTACCTACTAAGTCCTGCAAGGCTAGAACAGATACTCAAGAAACAATGAGAAAACACGTGCACAGTTTAAGGGTTAAAGTAAATGGGGAGAGGGCGATTCTATTTATCACCAACATTTCCAGACATAATATAGAATAAATATTGTATAATATTATTATGTAAATCTAAAGTATTGACATTAGTAACCAAATATGTACACGTATTGCGTAATTATCTATTTCAAAAACACATCGGTCACCTTAGGGGTGGGGGGGTTGGTGATGGCGGTGAAGCAGGGAGAGGAGAATCATCTCTACCTCCCCTCCGCTGTATCCTGTCATGTCTTTATTACATAATGACTCTTCATCCGGACTCATTTTTCCCACACATTCTCAGGATTGTCATTTTCCCCACACGTTCTCAGGATTGTCATTTTCCCCACACATTCTCAGGATTGTCATTTTTCCCACACATTCTCAGGATTGTCATTTTTCCCACACATTCTCAGGATTGTCATTTTTCCCACACATTCTCATGATTGTCATTTTTCCCACACATTCTCAGGATTGTCATTTTCCTCACACATTCTCATGATTGTCATTTTTCCCACACATTCTCAGGATTGTCATTCCCCCCCCCCAGATGTTTCATGTCAATGCAGTTAGAAATTGTTCTAGTTGCTATTTTGGATAGCGTCACCGAGAGCCCATAGCCTAAGGATAAAATATACGTCAAAATTGTTTAATTATGTTCCAAATTAATGTCGCTATTAAAGAGTGCCTGATTTTCCGGTGCCTAATTTTCCGCCTTGTCAAAAAGTGCCTAATTATCCGGTGCCTAAATTTCCGGGTGCCTAAATTTCTGGGTGCTAAATACTCGGTGCCTAAATTTCCTAAATTCGGTACAATAATACTCAGCGGTACACCAGACTTACGCACATGTATTCCATGCAACGCCCAGTTATAAACAATTCAAGCGATTAACAACTTTATTTCAAGACAAATGATGCTACCTATTTCAACAGTTCTGTAAACTTACTAGATGAATCCTTCAACTTCTATTACCAATGCTTTTTATTTTCATCTTAAGCTGCTAACAAGATCAAAATGTAAGCAAAAAAAAAAAAAAAAAGACCGAGACCTACTTCTGACACTAGGTCCAAATTCTTACTAATATAGAAAGGGTAGATCTAGCTGATTAAACTTGACCTCACCTTTTCTCACAAGTATTAACTGCAGAATTGAGCGCTACAATCACCCACTAAACTCCAGATCCAGCGCTAGTGCACGCGTTAAACAATTCAAACCTAAAACTCCAGGTCACGGCAGCTGAGTTCAAATATTGAAACTATTTTTGGAGCGAGCACTCCCTGCACGTGCCGCGAGTAACTTTAGCCTAACTGATCACGAGGAGGAGGGGGTGAGCTAGAGATAACAATAAGTGATTCCTCCAAGCTCGCGTGATAAGTCGTCGGAAAACTTATCCAATAGATGTGTGATAAGTGAGGTACTCCTGGTCTTGCAAGAGATACAAGTGCTACATACTAGGCCGTGAAAGTTTAGAAAACTGTTGCGAACACAAAGTTGAGTGAAACCTTAGCCAAATGTGTGAGACGCAGAAAGTACACTGTGTAGAATAAACTCAACTCATTCCAAATACAGTCTTAGTTTGAATAGACTTGAGTCTAAACATGAGCAGGAAACAGTGTGTTGAGGAGAACAGTAACGGGGAGATGCTGACAAGTCCCACACATGCAGTCCACCCACAACAGACTCACCAAAATACTCAACTTACAAAATCACAGTCAAGTGTTTGAAAGGTCATCATTTCATACTTGGCTATTTCTTAGCTCAGGGACAAAACAAAACTAGACTTGGTAACTAAGTTGTGAAGTACTTTGTGAAATCAGGCAACGTGTGGTGACTGTACAGAGAACAAGCCACGATTTTCATTTCATTTTAATACACTTGAGGCATCGTACAGAATAATGCATGAAATAAACATTACATGATAGAAGACACAGCACTGTATGATAGTGTGCACAGCACTGTATGATAGTGTGCACAGCACTGAAAGACCATGTATGACGTAACATTTAAGACAAAAAGACCCTCGACACTCAACAGTTTTTTATTGCGTCAGTTGAGGTCACAGCTGATTGCGCAGCCACTTTTCCTTAACCCTCCAAAGGCACTATTTTACAGATTATTAGTATTAGACTATTGACGATGCTCTGTGTTCGTATCAATGTACCTAGGTGACTGTGGACTAAAAACTTGACATGTGTAGAGCATTGGTGTGAAACAAACAACATACATGAAGAGGGGAGGGGACGTGTTCTCACTGCAGTTCCTGTGATCTATTTTTAGCTTCGTGTGTAAGACAGTGAGCAGAGAATGTCAATTACTGATGAGGCCAACACACGAGATTCTGGAAGTTTAAAGTTCCACTCAGAAAGCAAGAACAATTATCTATTAGAAGACAGTTAAAATTGTCAACTTCAGAAGTTAGTCCCAAGTTGTATGCACGTACGCTACGGAACTCGTCAAACAAAAGCTCGGGCCTAGTCAGTGACAACCGGAGCTGGGTCTGACAAAACTTAATGTCTTTGTCATGTCTGTCTTTCTGCTGGCAATAATGTTCAGAGTAGACACCTCGTCATTGTGTTGATTGTATTCAAAGTCTGTGAATAAAGTGAGTGGATGTTGCAGGTTTAAAAGCACTCGTCAGTACGTCGGTGCATGAATAGTAAAAATAAAAACGCTCAGCTATCAATCAGTCTGTTTGAAGAAAGCAAGAAAAAAAACACAACCAGTTTCTTTGTCAGAGGTCTATTGCAGTGGTTCTCAAACTTCTTTGCCCCAATCATTCCCGTTATATAATAAAAAAAAAACTTAACCACGGACCCCGAAGTAAAAAATCTACCTAAATGTAAAGTATATCAATTGCAAATGCTAACAAAAACATTTCGTTGAAGGAGTATTTACACAAATGAATGACTCGGGAGAGTAATGTATTGTAAATTGTATGAGGGTTTCTATGTCCAGCTCAATGTTTGCAACCGCCAATCTCAACGAGCACACATTTCTAGTCGGTTTCTTTTATTTGTGACTAGGCTCATGACGGCAATGAATCCACGTTGTACCAAATAAGAAGACGGGAAAAGTCAATGCTGGCTGTAACAATGGAATCTTGATTTGTAACCAGAATATGTGGTCTCTTTTGTTCAAACAAGTTTAAGCTCCTTGATTTGTGGATATTTCAATAAGCTGCTCCTGTACTAAAATGAATTCATGTCTGATTGGGAGCTGCGTTTGTCTACTCGCTAAAGGGTTCAATAGCCAGTCGGGAAAGAAGAACGACTTCAAATCTTAGGTTTAGGTCGTCATAGAATAGTTCGTAATAAACATGTTACACAGTAGTGAGGGGGTGATCTCATTATTATATGATTGAAATGATCCCAACTGGCTTTTAGTGAAGAAGTTATTTAAAATGTATATAATTTTCAGCTTTCTGTGGACCCCTACAATAGTCTTACCGACCCCCAGGGGTCCTCAGACCAGTTTGAGAACTACTGTTCTGTTGTATTAAATGATGTGTGCGTGTTTTTGCGAAACATTGTTTCCAAAAGAATAAGTGTGTGAGTCAGCTTTAGTGAACTGTCTACAATACATCCAGCCAAATAAAATAATCCTCCAGCCAATGAGAGTTCAAATCTGTCTACATGAAGTTTGGTTGTGAATGTATCTCCAGTGTCACATTGACGATGGCCATGAATCATTCTATCAAAGTCTACCAGTAGGCGTGGCCGCCTTACATTAAGTAGAGCTACTCGACACAGTCTAGTTAGTATTCATTGAACACTCAGGCTAGACTACCAAGTGTCTACATGCCAGAATAAACAGATTCTGACTAGATATGAATGTACAGGATAGTTGCCGTATTTAGGGTTGTAATGACGAACTGATAAAGTCGCAATTTGTACTAAATACAGACAACAGATACAAAGAGACATGACTATAATGACAAAAAAAAAAATAATGAAAATCCCTTAAAAAAAAAGATCACTTTAAAAATCATCGAGCCGTACTAAACATATCGGGTTAAGAATCCAGCTATCACTTTAATTATATCGCATTAAAGCTGAACCAATCAGCATATGATACCATACGTACTAGAGCTATCGATCTAGTTTCTATTAATGAATAACGACAATGGATTTATCTGGTCTAACTCCACACTTTATTTCAAATGATTCTTTTTAGATGAGACGGTCTAATAGGTAAATGTATAATAAACAACACAGATACATTTTTATTTTCACATGATATTGACCATAAACTTTTGAATAGAGGAACCACGTCAAAGGCAAAAACAATTATACAACAACAAGTATGTCCAGAAGATAAGATTAGAACCCTTCCTGGTAGATCACCACCACAGTAAACTTTTTTTTAATACAAAGAAGCCCACAGTGATTGTTCATGGGTACCTTATATTTGACTTGAAACATGCTAGTAGAGACTTCATTACATGAATAGCTGTACAGTTTATTAAGTCTACCGTTTGTTCATAAACCATTATATCATCCATTTCAATTATAGCCATGTGATTCAAAGAAAAGATATTAGCACCAGATAAATGTGCCACTTACCTACAGAAGCTGCTAAACTAAACTAGTGTTGAATTCCTTCCATTGTCACATTCTGATCATGTGAATCCCTTCAAAGCCGGAGACACCAAAGACAATCCCACCAGTTCTAACAATATCCTCATTCTTAAACACTCATGTTCCCCGCGGCTCACTCTCCCAGGCTTATTGAACTAAGTGTCAAGATTTTAAGCGCTCACCACTGCACGTCTGGGGGAGGGCGGGAGAGTGGTGGAGACTTGAGGAATGTACGCGAGCTTGTCAAGCTTCTAGCCCTGACGTAACGCAGCACTCGAAACACGAACACACAAACACACGAATCACACACACACAAACACACGTAGACACAGAGCAGCAGCAGAGTGGAATATGGAAACACCGACTGAAAACTATCAGACATATGACAAGTGTCTTCGTATCATGTAGGACAAAAACTCTATCAGACAGATGACAAGTGTCTTCGTGACCTATAGGAACGGTATGATTGACAATTCAAAGTCTTTGGTATTAGAACATATCTTGTATTTAGATTTATGTATCCAGGAACTTTGGGGTTATAAAATAAAACAAAAAAAAACATTTTTTTTTTAAACAAAGCTTATACGAAATGTGTATCAATTAGTTTCATCAGTCATGTCATGAAATGTGTACTAGATCTAGACCAACAACACTAAATATAGATGCGATTAGAAATATCGTTACCATTATTTGTTTGTTTAGCGCTATTTCATGCCTGTAGCTTTTGCAATACGCTAGGAGGGGGGGGGGGCAAGAAAGAAACGGAGTGGTGTATACAACTTCTTTCCCTTGTTCGAGATACCAAACAAGCGAATTAATTACCAATAGTTAACTAATAGTTGTTTTTTTGTTTTTTGTATTGATTCTTGTGTTATCAGGTAATAGAAATATTTGTGCAAAATTTCAGCTGAATCAGAGATTGGGTGTAGGAGAACTAACGTGTACAAACTTTTGACAATACTTTTTATATTTTTATGGTTCTGTTTTATGTCTCAGTATTATGTTGGGCCGTTCAGATGACTAAACTAAATAGACAAATATACACGAGGTGAACCGCGCAGTGGTTGCCAAATCAGGCAGCTCTCTATATAGTTTTCTTTCAATAGGGGTGTTTTGGGGCCAGTGTCTTGTTCATGCCTCTTGGTAAAGAATGCAGTTTTAAAGGACATGGTCGGCACTCCACTGGGCAGATTTCGCTAGTTCAACTTTTTGAGTTGATTCCAGCTTTGTAAAATAGAGGTGTTGGGCATAATTAGTTGAGACAGTATGTTTGAAATAGAAAAGCTTGACTGCAGTAATGTTTATCTAAACTTAAGTGACAAGCTTCAAAGCTGTGCATGCCGATAGTCTACACACTGGGACACTGACATTTGTTGAAGTACAGAAATGAGATCAATGCATTTTCGGTTGGGAGGTTAGTAAAAGGAAAATGGCGAATATGACCAATTGAGAACACCATACCCGAAACAGGAAATGATCATGTTCTAGATATCTAGTACGCATTTAGTGAGACGGAATGGTATTTCCCTGCTGCCTCCTTTTTTCAAACCATGTAAAATTGTCTTTTTATAACTATTTTTATTTTAGATCTACTTCTGTTATATTCTTAAAGCACACTAAAACTACATTACTGTGGTCATAAATATTTTATTCCACAACATATGATAAGACAGGGTGTAATAGTAAGTAATGTTGGGATTATTCGGATATGATCTTAGCGTATGTTTTATACAGTCTTTTAAAGAAAATACAAGAGACGGGTATTTGGGGCGAATAGCTGTGTGTGTCCGAGTCGTGTGTGTGTGTTTTGTTCCTAAGGCACTTCCTAAATTTGTTTTTGTTTATTTTCACTTGTTAGACTCCGGGTCCTCTACTTAAGCTCAATAGTTGTCTGTGACTAGGAAGTGAGTCGATTTGAACAGGTTACATGTACTACAGAATTGACCTAATTTACAGGTACACTATTCAACTAACTATTATATACACAGGTATTTGTACTACCTACTTGATGGCTAGCACGCGTCTCATGCCAATATCAACACAAAGGCCAAGTACCGATGACCAGCCAACTGACATTATTGACACAACTGTTTGACAGCAGTGTCACCATCATTAAACATCCTGTGGGTAGACTTCCTCTCTCTCTCTAAGCCTGGGACCCGCAGTAGGGAAGTTTATGGACTACTATGTCAACATTGGTCACCTCATAGATTGCGTGTTTGTTGTGTGTTGGTTCCTGACACACCAGGGTTATGTGTTGGTTCCTGACACACCAGGGTCACCTTCTAGTGTAACAAGAGCCTAGGGAGACCTTGAGGAAACTGAAATCTAAATGTAACGATTCAAAACTCACTATTTTGTCTTCAGTACCAATAGGCCTAGGTGTGCCTAGTTTCTTCAGTACCAATAGGCCTAGGTGTGCCTAGTTTCTTCAGTACCAATAGGCCTAGGTGTGCCTAGTTTCTTCAGTACCAATAGGCCTAGGTGTGCCTAGTTTCTTCAGTACCAATAGGCCTAGGTGTGCCTAGTTTCTTTAGTACCAATAGGCCTATATGTGCCTAGTTTCTTCAGTACCAATAGGCCTAGGTGTGCCTAGTTTCTTCAGTACCAATAGGCCTAGGTGTGCCTAGTTTCTTCAGTACCTTTAGACCTAGGTGTGTTTCCAATTATGATGATAACACTAGGGACATTTTTCCTAAATGCATAAACCTTTTTTTTTAAATTCCTTAATACGTAATCGGTTCAAAAACCTAGTTGGATACGGATCTCGAAAACGGCTCCAACCTTTTCCCTAGAAACTTGACAGTTTAGGTATATCTTTGGGAAAAGAATTACTAATTGGCCACAAAGGGAAAACTCTGGTTTGAACGTTATATTTTTTTTTCAATGTCCGCATGTGTTCGTTAAAAAAATAAATATATGTTCAAGAACATTTGGCGCACCGTCTTACGCAGAATTCATGAGCTGGGCTGGTACAATTAATTACAAAAATGTTATATAAAATAGAATTAATAAGTGACAATAGACACGTGTTATATAATACTTATACATTTATTAATACGCGGTTAAAAAAAACAACTTCCTTTTTCTATCTATCATTCATTAGTTTAGTAATTAAGAGCTAAGTAATCAGCTTCATACAGGAGGAATAGTCTTTTTTTTTAAAGTACTTTTTATATTTTACATTTTGTTTAATATCGTTATTTAGTATAGACTAGGCACAAAGAATGACATCGTTGACTTAGGTTGGTTACGGGGAAAAAGTCGCCCATGATAAGCTATGGTAGGGAAACAAACGCGATGACAGTACTCGTGCACAAAGGCAGTAACTACATAGATCCATGTACTAGGATAGTAAAGACGGAATGAGTTTCACTTATGAAAGCTTAGGTTTTAAATAGAAAGCGAATTCGAACACAAAAAAAAAAGGTGTACTTGAGCTATGGTCAGAGGTTTGCTTCATCTGTGTACCATTTAGTAGACGAACTAGACTGGTTCTACAAACAAATGTTTACATACCTGTCTACATAACGTCCACCACTACCAATGCAAGAGAATAATCCACTATTTCTGGTCATTCTTGCGTCTCTTATCACACAATCGAATGTTAGTCTACTGTACTGTCGTCGTCCAAGTCTGAAGTTGACTGCATGTTGTTGCAGCTAATACTGTGTGTTGCCTAGACATATACTCCTGTAGTTACATTGTTTAAAGTGTAGAGGCAACTTAGTAACACTAAAGACAAGGTGAACTTTTACAAAGGTGTTGAAAGTGAAACTAGGCCGAGCGGTGGTGTAGTCGCTGCGACCCCAGGGTAGACGTCACACCGAGTCTAAATACATTCATTGATAACCGACTTTGTTGTCACAAAGATCTACCATGGGGGCTAGACCTTCAATCATGTATACACCTCATCAAGATTTCACGCAGTAAGGTCATGGGGGGGGGGGGGGGGGGGAGGAGACATTAAAAAAAAAAAAAGGTTAATCCAGAGGGTGATGAGGGACACACCAAGGTTGACACGCGACACACTGACCATCAACTTTGTGTGTGTACTCCGTGTAGGAGGGCAACTTTTTTTCTCACTGACCTGGTATGTTCATAAAACGTGACACGTCATTCCAAACAGCAGAAGACTAGCCAGTGAAGAGGACGCACATGACAGCGTTGCCTACGCCCTTACAAGACAGCATCGAAAAAAAAAAAGGTGATTTAATGGAAACACATTTTCAAACCAGTCACAAACTTTAAGAATATTTGAATGTAACAACCTCAGTTACCACAGGCATACAACTCGACAGTACACTAGACTTATAGAAAGTCAATGGCTTCAATGAATTGTATTTGTTGCGCTAGGTCATTGAACTGATTCCAACATTATCTATGCTTAAAATAAAATGCAACGATAGTCCAAATCCACTAAGTCTCAAGGCGCCTACAACAAATTGAACAGATCCACAATACGTACGAATATGAGAAACTTATAAGAACAACTATTCATAAATATGAAGTGTCTTATTGTGTCTACATGACGCGATCGAGACTGATTTGAAGACTAGACCGACAGTTTCCTTCCTTTCACTATGAGTACGGGCTAATAGCTCTTTGTTCTAAGAAAATAAGGATGTACGAGAAGTTCATGAACTTTGTTTGACTCCGGTCAAAGTCTAGAGAACACACGTCAATTTCACGCCATAATTACACTACGCTCCTATGCTATAAATGTGCAAGTAATCCAAACTCAAGTACTACTACTAATTTGTAAACAAACCGCAACCCGTATCTCTGCCTGATGAACAAAGGAAATCATTTAATTATGATCCATTGGTCTTTTCTTATGTCTGAACATACACACAATGAGTATACATTGAAGTCTCTAGACACACAGCCAGGAATTGGTCCAAACACAGTCGTATTTTACATGTCACCTGTACATGTGGTCCAGCATGGCATGTGGGATAACATCAAATACAAGGAATGCAATTTCAAACATGATCGATTCAAAACTATCGACACTAACTAATGGATGAACAGCCCCAACAAGGTGACTCACTATTGGACGAGATCGATACATTCAGTCCTCAGAACCATTCATCCTTTACAGATGACCAGAACAATCGATAGTGTCACTTGGTAACCAAAGTTAACATCTGGACCATGCCATATCGATCAAGAGAAATTTGAAGTTTCACTGTACTCTCAGGTTCCAGACACGAGTCTAGTGTTTAGACTAGCTTTATTTAACATTCGTTTAACTCGATGTGCGAAACTAAAACTAGTCTTTTCGATGTGCGAAACTAAAACTAGTCTTAAAACAACACAGTCTGTTTGAACTATTGTATACACCCTGACAGCAATAGGTTTAAAATCTCTCCGAACACTACTTAAGCAGATAGACTCCTAGTTTCAGTGGTAAAGGCCGGAGATAGCGACTGTCATGACAAAGAACGGAAACATGGCTCCTAAAGGTTGAGAAGTCTGATCAAAAGATACATTCAGGCGTGGAAATAAAGCAGGCAGTGAGTTTAAACTAAATCGTTCTATTCAGTGTGATGAAACAGTTACTAAGAGAACCAAACACACACAGCTACAGAAAGTCTATCTCGATCATGTCCAGGAGTGGTACAATCTAGTTCACGAAGCAGCAAGCATCCTAATGTAAGAAACTTTCACAGTGTTTTCAAACTATACAACGAAATATATAGTTCTCGTCGCTAGTTACTTGACTGTCTTGAGTCAAGAACTCAGTGATTGGGAGGAAAACATATAAAACAAAATTCAATGTTTGGAAAAGAATAATAAATTAATTCCCGCAATTCAGTAAAGAATAGCTGCTATCTTCCTCTTGGTAACTACATGAGCGCTAACACAGACTAGGTAATAGCAAAGGTCTATAACCAACACATGTCCAAGTGAACAGAACCATCCAGACACCGTTAAAGGTCATGTTCCTGTCCAAATCTTCAACAGTCCACTAAAGTCAATAAGCTGTGAAAGCTAAACCCGGTCTATAGATCAGTCTGAAAACATTCCTGGTCAGAGCCAGACCTAAGCGGGCCTAGACTAACCGTGACGAAAACTGTTTGGACATTTGTCAAGCGAACTCTTCCCTCCCCCCCCCCCCCCTTCCAGGCCAAGAATACAAATCGGTGATCGAGGCCTGGCTCCAGAGATAAGAGACCCTAGACTGTGTGCTTCACTTTGTGCTCGGTTGAGATGGGAGCCATCAAACCCAGTGATACAAGGCGAACGTTTACAGCCAGTGCTTGGCTTATCTTCGGGGTGGGCAAACTCTGACCCGCGAATAGCTTGCGGTCAGTGAAGCGATAGCATGCCGGACATAAAAGGATAGGCAATTAACAGACTGTCACTATTCGTTTACAAAAAATCTAACTTGTGTCTACACAATACTGGTAAACAAAACAGTTCAAATATACAAGTTGACCTATTCCTTACGCTTGGCACAGAACTACTCCAAGAGTTAAGACGATACGTTTTTAAGGCATTCATTTCCAATGTCATGTCAAAATACACCAAATATCGATTTTAAATATTCGCTCATTGGGAAAAAAAAATCAGACAAAACAATACTAATGACACTTCCAATGAGATGTATTGTACAAGATGTCTCTTGGATGTGTAAGTGCTGGCTCTAAATGAAAGAGATCAATTCTACGAAGAATGCACATGATCTTGTTGACAGACACATTATGGATTTATTGAAGCTACTTTTTAATCACAAGATGCGCCGCAAGTTAAATGTATGTTTAATTAATAACCTAACGTAGCTTATAATTTCCCAATCAACTAAGCAGGGGCGTGGAAACGTTCAATGCAATACAAAGTATTTGGTTTTGAAGACCGGTAACTAGATCAAGATCTCGCCACTAACTACTCTTGTTCTAACTCTACCAACATTTCTCTTGTTCTAACTCTACCAACATTTCTCTTGTTCTAACTCTACCAACATTTCTCTTGTTCTAACTCTACCAACATTTCTCTTGTTCTAACTCTACCAACATTTCTCTTGTTCTAACTCTACACACATTTCTCTTGTTCTAACTCTACACACATTTCTCTTGTTCGACCTCCAGTGTTGGCGAGTCATATCTGTTTTTGTTTTGTTTTTATACTTTGTAAAGACAGAAGCTACTTCAGCTCAGGCCTCTATTCATATCGATTATCAATGGAAGACATCGTGCATTTAACACCCACCCCCCTCCTCCCCGACTGTTCAACACTACAATCCGAGGCTTGGGAGATACTCTTTTAACTCCCTACATGCAGGGTTTTGGTCCGGGGCAAGAGGTGCATTCAGTCTCTCCAGACCTCAACCACATTGACTTTGATGGTGATATATTAATTAATTTTAACATCTAACATCTCAGGACTATTATCACATTAGCGCTATGGTAAATAACTCATGTATGTGTCGGAAATATCCAATGTTACATATGATATGCTCATACTGAAAGGAAATATCAATGTCAAGTTAGGTGCTGAAACAAACGAATGATACAGATATGAAACGCAGCATCAGGGACCAATGAATGACTCTAAACCAGAGGAATGTTGTTGTTGTTTATTTTTTTTTTTTTTGACATTTCGATGGTCTAGACTAGAGGTCAAGTTCTTAAGTCCGCTTTGCAGAGAGTTACTGCCTGGCGGTGTAGTCGTTTCCAGGGTCACTGGTTCGGGCCTCGGTCGACGCAGGCCCTTATATTCATCGCATTTAAATCACTATTTTCTCTCATTTAAAAACTTGGGTCCCTGGTGCTGCTTTTCATTTATGTTCAACATGTATGTATCATTCATTTGTTTCAGCACCTAGCTTCACATCTATATTCACGTTTACAGTTTAATTGCTGATACTTGGACTTCAGCTTCTCTATGTCGTGTATCTATGTTGTCCACTTGTCCTAACGAGGGATACACAATTAGAGAGAGACATTGTTGGTCTAAATATATGCCTAACGTACTGTCTGTAGTCGGCTCTGTTGAATGTGTTAGTGAACACAGGTGTGGGGCGGGTTAGCTTGGGCATGTGGCCATTACCCACTGGGGTGGTGATTTGCATACGGACGAATGACTTTGGACCAGAAGAATATTTTTTGGCCATTCCGATGGCCTAGAGGTTAAGTTCACTTTGCAGCGCGTTACTGTTATCGTCTCCAGGGTCACTGGTTCGGGCCTCGGACGGCGCAGTCCCTTACTTTTGGTTGCATATAATGCACTTTCTCTGTGACTGCTGCTTTTCATTTATGTTCAACATTGTGTGTTTCACATTGAAAGGGTTAGGGTTCTTTTAAAAGACTTGAAATTGGTTTAAAAAAGAAAAAAGACATCAAGCAAGGTAAACAACTCTTTCAAAAATAGATTTGAAATTGTAACAGATATAGAAGAAGATGCTACTGTACTAGATAAAAACAATGAGGTACATCTGCCATTGTCTTTACTTTCCGTGCATACATTATGCCAACATAAAAAAAAAATTGTGTTGAGTCATCAAAAGTCAGTGTAACTATAAAGACTAAATATTCAATCAAAGTTACTGACACTCGCCCACCCATTAATCCTCTTCACGGACCCCAACAGTAGGCGGTCAATCAACCCGTAGAGTAGTCTGGGTGATCAAACAATCAATTCAATAACGGACAGAGAATAGAAAAAAAAAAGGGGGGGGTAATCTTTGATATATCTGGATTAGTACTGTCTGTCTAGGTCACTATATTTGACACTAAAAGAGACAAACGAACGGGACAATGAATACTTTCTGTTAGTGACTTGATCTTGTATGTATAGATGTCTTGCGGGGAAGGTGAAGAGTTATTTTTAGGCCAAAACTACACAATGTGAACATCAAAGAACCCAGGTGTGTGTGTGTGTGTGTGCTTACGCAAGCACTCGATTGCATGTCCATGAGAGAGCCACACACACACACAGAAATAATAATGAACAACAAACTTATTTCGTTTAGACAGCATTATTGACATCGGTCTCTGTGTTATTTGATGTGAACAAAATGGGCCAAGAGTTGAGATCCAGTTCAGAAAGAATCTATTTCGGCCCTGACTGCGTGCATTCCAAATAGTGCTGACTCATTCTTTCTGTGAAGGCAAACTTTTTTTCTTTACACCAAAAAAAATAAACAAATAATAAACTCCAGGCCAATGAAATCTGCATGGTGTGATGATGTTATAGACTAAACCGCCACATCTCTTTAACTATTTCGGCCTTGTACCTAAGTTCTAGTCTGACAGCATCACCTGGAAAACGTATTGCTCCAAAGTCCAGGTAAGGCTCATACATACAAATCAACACTCCTTCAGTCACATACACACACTAGCCTGCATGGTTTACACACAGCAATGAAACCAATGGCGGCTAACTTCATAGATTCGGACTTCTTTCATGTGTCAGCCTTGGCGCACAGATCTGCTGGCATCGTTTGATGAAATCCAGACCCACATGTGCTGACCCACCCCCTAGCCGGCCAGCACCCCCCCCCCTTTGCTTTGAAAACACCGAGATGCTCAACACTAGTGAGTAGTAAGGTTCCTTCCCTTGTTGTCTACGGCGGGAAGAGGCGGCCAGCACGTGCGGTCATGATGTATCACTTTCTGAGCATTAAGAGATCAGAGCAGCGATGGGGCACAGATAAAGCGTGATGTGTGTGTGTGGGGGGGGGGGGGAGTCACGCTGCGATATGAAAGATAAATCTATCCAAAGCATACGAACTAGGGGAGATAGCCTTTTTTTTTAACACTCTCTAATTTGTATTTATTTTGAATGGTAAATCTGTGAAGAGGCGGTCATTTGAAAACAAGGAGAACAAAGCTTATATAAAACGTAGTTGTATCAATTCGTTTGGATCGGTTATGTAATTACATATGTCATAGATCTAGACCAAATACAATACATCTGTGCCATTACAAATATTTTGAACAATTGTTTTCGTTATCCCATGTTTAGCATCTATCACTTATATCGATCTAGATTGGTTTTGGGGGGAGGGGGGGGGGAGGAGGAAGAGAAAGAATTATGCATCTGGGTGATCGCTTTTTTAAATGCATTTATATATTTAAAAAAAAGGTTTATAGTTGTCTATTGTTAGTTTCAAACTTTTCTCACTACAAAGTATAATACTCAACTTATACCACCTTACCAGTTAAGTGCAATTTCTTTCCATTGTACGAGATACCAAACAAAATAATTAATTACCAACAGTTTATTAACTAATTTGTAATTGGTTAATTTTTAAATTGATTCTTGTTTTGTCAGGTAAAAGAAATGATTGTGCAAAATTTCATCTTAAACCGAGATTGGATGGGGGAGAAATAATGTGTAAACATTTGACCAGACGGACAGACAGAGTGAGTTGATAGAAGCTTTGTAACAAAAAAAAAAAAAAAAGAGAACGTAACGGTTAAGGGAGGGGAATACAACTTAGTTACGGACAGCTGCAGCAGGGCCGGTCTTAGGCCACTGCAACCTATGCGGTCGCAGTGGGCCCCGCGCTTTCATAGGCCCCGCGCTAATTCTATGTGTAATTATTAATTGCAAATTATATACGAAAAATTTGCTGCACTAATTAAAATCTCCTGAAAACTCATCAAAATCTCATGAAAAATAGACAAAATTATCATTTGTGTGTGTCATTCCTACGCGCGTTAAAAAAAGGCAATGTCAGCTTTCTTGTAATAAAATGTAATGATCGGACAAATTTTCCCCCATAACCAATACCGTATTTACTTTTATAGTCACTGGCATAAAAATATGCCATAGGTTGCAAGATTAGTAAAGTTAAGTTAACTTGATCGCAATTTTGTACTTAGAAAAGAATGAAAAAAAAATGCAAAGCCGAATTTATTTTCTAATACAAAATCTTAATTTTCACTTACTATCCTTTTTCTCACCTAGACTAATCAGTTTCGCATAGGGCCCCGCAATTGCTAGGACCGGCCCTGGCTGCAAGGGGGAGGAAAGGGGGGGGGGGGTCTGGAGATTGGTCATCTAACAAAACAAACAAAATATATTCAAATAAAAGAACAATACTTTTTTTTTTTTAGAATAGTATGTCATTTTAACTGTCGTGTTTATGTTTGTAATGTTATCATGGCGCCTCGAGCCTACTATATTCGGTTTGTTAACAGCGCTCTATACATTAAGTTATTATTATTAACATATACAATGCCTTAAGCATTTGGCGGGTCCAACGAGGGGTGTACACAAATATTAAAGGAAAAAATACCCACGGGTTTTCCGGCGCCGCCCGATGTTTGTAAACAGTATTGGGAAGGGGGAATGAATGCACCTATAGAAGTCTAGACTTTTCCCCATCATTTTTATAGATACCAAGATGAAAAATGACATTTGGGAAAATGATAACTCATCAATAAGTATTTTGTCAAGTTCGAATGTTCTTGTTATGTTAATCTATCGGGGAGGTTTTTTATTTATGATTTGATATAAGGGGGAAAAAGGGGTAAAAATAAACGTGATTTGTTTGGTGTTACGTATTGGCCCGTTCTGAAACCTAGCAATAACAACCTGTTCTTCCCTGTTTTACTGCCAACAGTCGTCAGATTTCGAGGGTCCATTCCAAATTGTCCACACCCTGCCTGTTTTTCCGTTTTCCCGATTTTGGTGCCACTTTCTCTCGTCCATTCGCAAACAACCGTCCTACCCTGCTCAAATGTCTGTGGCTCTTCCGGTGAGTCCAGTTTGCTGCCGAACTTGGCAAGTCAGCCCTCTCGTTTCCTTCGTTACTGACATGCCCTGGTATGTACTGTAATGTCGTCCGAACACTGTTTGTCTTGAAGGCGTCCCGCGGTAGCCAGTGTTTTTGCCAGTGGTTCCAAAGGAAGCTCTCGGACTTTCTAAACGTAGTCATGCTGTTACTGACTAATGACTTTAGCATCAAATGTTTTCAGTCAAAGTGTTTGATTGAACCGTCCATTTACATAAACAGGTGTACACTTTTATGTCATCACAAGCAGATATAAACATACACACTCAAGTACCGTTACTTAAAAAAGAAATTTAATCAAGAGCAAGATGACGCAGGCAGGGGTGGGTGACGAGAGGGAAGTGTGTGGAACAATACCCACATGGCCACTTCCTCACAGTACAAGACGTGGGAACCAACGTCCAGATACACTACGTCAGGGGATGGCCAACCTTTTGCTTCCGAGCGCCAATCTTGTTCACTTCTCATTCAGATTCATTTCAGTACTTTCTCGCAATAAAAGATACAAGTCGACCGGCGGCGTAGCATACGCCGCTATTTTGTATGGCCGGCCCTAGGCCACTGCAACCTATGCGACCGCAGTGGACCCCGCGTTAATTCTAGGTGTATAAATTATTAAATTAAACCATTTTATAACCTATAACAGATTTCCCGCTGCCTCCTGTCGATTTACCAGGAGCTCCTGGAAATCTCCTGAAAATTGCAAAATATACTAAAAGTCCTGGAAATATCCGGAAATTATTAAAATCTTTTGAAAATTCATACAAATCTCCTGAAATATATAGACAATAATTGTCATTTTGGGGTGTCATTCAATATGGAAAACACCAATCCTACGCGCGATAAAAAAAAAACGGCATTATGCAATACACGTAATTGTGGAATCTAGTGAAAGAAGCTTCTCGCGCCTCAAACTAATGAAGAATTACTTGAGGTCAACAATTCTCGTAGATAGATTGAAACATTTGCTAATTCTTGCTATTGAGCGTGATCTACGTAGGAAACAGAATTCTTATGATATACTGTATGACTTCGCTACACGCAAGGCTCGTGTAGTAATTCTGTGCGTAGTAAAGAATGAATAAAATGTGAAGACGAATATATATTTTCTAATACAAACTCTTAATTTTCACTTATCATCCGTATCCCTACCCAAACTGGGCCCCGCGAAATCCGTTTCGCATTGGGCCCCACAATGGTTAGGTTCCGCCCTGCTATTTAGTGACGGGTGAATACAGAGTAGATTACTTGTTCTCTTTCCATGACTTCTTGGTCACAATGGTTAAGTCCGCCCTGCTATTTAGTGACGGGCGAATACTATTAATACTTGTTCTCCCTTCCCCCCTGTTGTTTTTTTTCGCCTCTAAAACTACGTGGGGTAACTCTAGTCCGTCCGACTTACAGAAATAAAAGAGTGATCTGTCTATTACTTAATGTCCAAACTCTTGAGCCATGAAGAGAATTTATATATATATATATAGATTGGTGTATAAAACATTGGTGTCTCAGAAGTGGACAATCTAAGATTCTTTTGAGCAAGATTACAGTTAAAGTAACTCTACCAGTCATTGACGGCTTAGTCTACTTTAAGTTTACTTTATTGGATAGATGATTTCCTAGACATGACTTTGCTACCTCTCATCATCTGGTTTTTCCTTAGAATGACTAAAGACCAATAAGTTCTTTAAACAAAAAGCTTAAATATGTAACATCAAAAACTCCCAAAAGTCCCACTACTAACGAAAAGAAAGAGTATATTTATTTACGAAAGAAAACCCAATACTAATAATTACATTAATTTGTTTAATAAAAATTTCGGCTGAACAGGCATGCTCTCTCTCCATTTTTTTTTTTTTTGAGGGTGAAATGAGCTACTTCTAATTGTGCTGCCACTTTTGGCGCATGTGTTGTAGGTTGGCCACCCCTGTACAACGTGCTCCAGCCGCTGGGGCACAAAGACAAGGATCGAAGTATTTTCTTTCTGACTTCATTGTGAGAGAAAGTATCCAATGACAGAACACAAAAACGTTCTAAAACATCTCAACCATGAAATTATATGGTGTACATAGTGTGTTGTACATAGTGTCTTGTACATAGTGTGTGACTGCTTTCAGAATGTCCTGATAAATCTACATTGAATCTAGGAAAGATTCAGGACTTGGTGAACAATTAAAATGTCTATTAAACATTTGTTTGGAGAACTTGTCCCCAAGACCACTCAGATCTTCAGCGCTCAGCCATGTCGTTCCTAAGAATACAACGTATACATAGACATGCAGTCTAGTAGAAGTATTTTTTTTTTGGGGGGGGGGGGCGGTGCTAATTTCATTTTTCAACAAGTGAACATATGTGGTCTCTCACACAAACTCTTGGGGACCACTGCGATTAAGTCTTACTCCAAACATTACTCTATTACTAGACAGCGGAGAAGCAAATCCTTCTTGTTCACATCCAAGCTAATGGTTGAACACAGACGTTTTGAAAACAAAATGGTTCGCCTTCAAAAGACCAAAATAACTTCTGGGGACGATACAGATGATGTTAAAATCTGAGTTTCAAAACCTCTTAGGTTGTTATTTTTTTTTAGATCTAACCGCTTAGACAACTCAAACTTGGAGACCGCTACAAACCCAATGGAAATATACACTGACTGTTTGTCTAACGCTCTGATACTGTACAGTCAGTAATAAGAGACTTCATTTAGAACAGAAACTGAGTAATAGCTGAAGATTATTGATTTTGTTTGTATACCCTACAGAAGCCTAGGGACTCAGTTTAGATTCATTTTGAGAAGGCAGACCTTTGATGGATGGCACAATCAACTGGCGCCATCTTGACAGATATTTTTCACGCGGTCCTAGTAGGTGAACTAAAAAAAAAAAAACCTTTCACGTTAAACATTATATTTTACACATACCTAATTATAATGTCGCCTATTATATAGCAAGATATTTCCTATACAAGTCCAGTCAAATGATCTTGTTTATCTTCAATGCCAAATACTCGTACTCGTAAGAGATAGACTTACACATTCACATGCATGCAGCCAGCAAGCTCTAAGAGAAACAGAAATCTTCAGGTCTTGGTATGTGCTGGTAGTAATGAGAACTATTGGTACATAAATGTGAATAATCTGAACTTCACAATAATTTTAGAACGGAATCAATGAATTCACGTGTTCTAAATCCATTTCTTTAAAGACTATTGTCTCATACAAGTCTCCATTAGAGTATACAAACACATGGGCAATGGGAAAAGGAAGGAAAACAAAAACGTAGATAGTACAACTGTGAACAAAGAAAGACTACATTGTCAGATATTTGTGTTGAGCGGTCCAAAGACAGCCGGGTAGTGCAATTGCTTCATATCTCTTTCAATAAAAGAACCCCCCCCCCCCCCCCCAAATCGGATTCAAACAAAACATTAGCAACTAATATTGCACTATTTGACAAGATCTCTCTGTCTCATTATGTATGTAGGCCCGTGTCTAAATGGGACTGAGTCTAGTGATGACAGCAATGCCGTGGAAACATGGCACGTAACCTATACCACTGACGAGACTCATTATCTAATAGCAAAGGAAAGCGAGGCCAGTGTCCATGCATCTATGTATTGTATTAACATACAGCGACCTTTCACATCATGGTCAGTTGATCAGTTGGAATGCACCTGAGACCTGACAGCGAGCTGGAGAC
This sequence comes from Biomphalaria glabrata, assembly GCF_947242115.1. Taxonomy (NCBI): domain Eukaryota; kingdom Metazoa; phylum Mollusca; class Gastropoda; family Planorbidae; genus Biomphalaria; species Biomphalaria glabrata. The sequence goes on from NC_074719.1 coordinate 22,438,383, forward strand.
GCAGAGGGAAATGCTAGTTTAGAAATTGGTACACAATGACAAGGGGGGCGCGCGCTTGGCTTCAGAACCTGAGGTCCTGGGTTCGAATCCCGGTAAAGACTGGGCTTTTGAATTTCGGGATTTTTAGGGCACCCCCGAGTCCACCCAACTCTAATGAGTACCTGACTTTAGTTGGGGAAAGTAAAGGCGGTTAGTGGTTGTGCTGGCCACATAACACCCTGCTATTTAACCGTTGGCCAAAGAAACAGATGACCTTAACATCATCTTGACCCATAGATCGCAAGATCTAAAAGGGGAAACTTTACTTTAACTTTTTACATACGACCAAGGCATAATTAAGACCTGAAACACAAGTAGGCTACAGTTACATTATTTCTTTAGGAATAATCTTCAATATTTTTATTTTTTTTACTTTAGGACTCATCTCCATTATTTGTTCATCTATATTATGCTTAAATAAACATCGCAGAGTGGACGTGAGGGCATTTTTTAAAAAGTGGGCAAATGTGACAGAAGGAGTATCCATAACAAGGGCAAAGAAACAATCCAACATTTCTCAAAAGTAAATGCGATTCTTGTCTTCAAAATACTAAAATAGTTCATACATACAGATGTAAATCCGTATCACAGAATAAATGTGATAGCATTTCTTATTCCTTTTAGCATAAGTATAGAGGTATTCTTCCTTTCTCTTGCAAATATTTATATTGTTTTCAAATAACATGTTTCAGTTAAAAGACTTCATCACTTTCAACCTTCAACAAGTTTTTGCATGTCGACAAATGTGGCAATGTAGAGTAGATGTTACATAAAAAAAAAACTCCATGGATAAATAAAAATGAGTTCATTAATAGGCCCTTTTTTATTTCTAGAAAGAACGCAAAAGAGTTGAACTCAAACGATTGAACCAAAAAAAAACCAACTTTATCACCCCACCTAATGGTACCCATTAGAGCTGGGTGGACGCCCTAAAGATCCCGAAATTAAAAATCCTAGTTCTCACCAGGATTCGAACACGGTACCCACGCCTACCATCTGGACTCCATATTTTAGTTATTGCACCTTCCCCCTTTTTGAAAAGCACACACTATAACCCAGAATGAACATCAGACTATATTCAGGGTTGCTTGAACCAATTAAATATTGGTTATACATCGAAGTAAAACATCCCACTCAATTTTGATATAGATCAGGGACTGAGAGACTGGAAATTCTGACAGCCTCCAAGAATTCTGTTAGAAAAACCTCCAGACAGTGCTGGCTGCTGCTCTATTTAACCCTGGCTTTTTTTCTGTCGGCTAGATAAGTTATCAAGTTTTGTATCAGCTTACCTGGCCAGTTAGTGAAGGTAATATTAGTTCTTTGACGAGATGGACTTCAAAGAGATTATACCCAAGTTAATCTTAGCGAGTGTACAATGTGAAATTGATGAAATTTGGAACAAACACAATATCAGGAGTCTTTGGCACAGAACTATTGGTGACTAGTTGAAGTACACTCCAGTGAAACATAATCCTGGTAAGTCACTATTGTACAGAAATAGTTGTCATGAGGCACAAAGGGACTGTACTTGGGTTTCCATGTAATTATGTTACAAAAGTATTTAGATCAAGATTAATTTATATCAAATTTCTCCAAATTTAAATGGATCTTTGTTCTATACCGGTTCGTTTAATATTAAATTCTGGTGTAAACCTAGTCAAGCCAACCAAGACAGCGGTCCAGTGAGCATACACAAAGAAATCTTTATATGGTTTGACGATATCAACTAATCAACAGCTGACGTAACCTTGTAATCACAAGAAGTAACGAGATATCTAGATTTACATTTTGAAAGCACAGGAAGATTCATTGCCATTCCAACCACATGTACACTCAGAAAATGAAACGCGAAAAAACGAAAAACCACCTTTGCTTTGTAAATAACATATTCATTATTATTACAGGTACAGACTATATGGTTGTATCCAACCTTGAACTGGTCATCCTGCTGTCAGCATGGTAGAGTATGCTGACTTGTCTAAATCATTCTTGTGTTTTCAGGTCTATCTAATCCGTAGAAAGGAAACAGCTATCACAAGGGGATCAAAGTAGCACATGATCCTACACAAGGTCAACTTTGGAGGGTCAACTGGAATAGAACACAACAATTACTGCTTAGAACAACTCCGTGAGGAGTTCAAAAGTTAATTGTTGCCAAGTCTCGACTCGCCTCCCTTTCTCGCGACTAACGCGCGCGTGCTAAAAGAAGCGAGACGCTGTCATGGTGTGTTCCTGGCCGTCCGTGTGTTTGAATGACTGATTGGATCATCTCCCTCAACCGATATGTTGCCCCCTCCCCCTGCCTCCCCTTTCTTAAAACTGACCCAGCACATCAATATTACCAGCATCTGCAACAGCCACAGACACGCACAAATAGCAGTGAATGCAGAAGATTGGAGTTGTTCAGCAGCGTAGTGCCCCCCCCCCCCCCAGTAATGCAACAAATATCTTTCTTCCTTTTTTATGTCTTCACTCCAGACACAATCGTGTTTTGTTCTTTCTTTCTTTCCACTAGGCCCAGTCAATATTACTCTTTATTAATTGTTGACATCGTATTAAGTGTCTTTAACCAGACCGCTGTCTAGGAAAACGTATGGTCCACACACAGGGCTCAAGAGCAATATAGTTCTATGCTAGGGCAGCTAGGCCAACGCAATGAAAAACCCTGTCAGATCTACAGCATAATCATTTTGTACAAAGCTTCTATCAGCTCACTCTGTCTGTCTGGTCAAAAGTGAGTACGTTATTTCTCCCACACCCAATTTAGGATTAATCTGAAATTCTGCACAATTATTTCTTTTACCTAAAAAAAGAAAATAACCAATTAATTAATTAAATATTGGTAATTATTTATTTTGTTTGGTATCTTGAACAAGGGAAAGAAATCGTACTTGACAGATGAGGTGGTATAAGTTGAATTAGTCCCCTTGAGTCCTGAGTGAACATTTTTTATGCAGTTAAAAAACGATTATGCAAACATTCACAAGATACCCTCTCCCCTTTTTTTTTCTTTCATTCCCTTCCCCTTTCCCAACTGGTCCAGACAAGTGATAGGATCATAGTGCATTGAGAAAGCTAAACAAAAACATTGGTAAAAATATTTCTATCGCACAGATAGGTCCAGGTCGACCCTACATATAAGTAGATGACGGATCCAAACTAATTGATAGAATTACACTTCATTTCATTTTTGTAAGCTTTTTTTTTTAAGAATTTTTTTTAATGCAGTTCTTGTTGACCTTTATTTCAAAGCAACAACCTTTTACAATTAGAGAAAAAAAAAAGTAATTTGACGCACAAAAGGGTTTTGACAGATGCTGAGGGAAACAAAAAGATGAAATTCTGACTGGCCATACCAAAGTCACAAAGAACTGACCGTATGAAATGCACCCACTGCACTTTTCACAATGAACACAGTTCCTTGAAATCAACAAAATATCAATCAAGCTATGGTATGCATCAAACCTCAGGGGACACAACTCGTGGCTGGTAATTTGCAACGGTCGACGTGATTTCTTTACGATACATTGAGCACATAGCTGGCTAGTAGAATCAATACGCTGACTAGATGTAGATCTGCTTGGTTTTCTCTGAGGTGGCCTAATTTTCAAACCAATACATGAAGGGAATGCTAGAAGATTATTTGAGGCACTCTCCAGGCAGAGGAGGTTAGATCATCTAGTTCTTATGTAACCACGTCTTCCACTGGATCACGAAATAGTCACCAAAACATTAATACAACAATCAGAAAAAAACTTTGTTTTTCTCCATTTGATATATATATATATTATTTGGCTTTTTTTATTTCGTAAGGGAAGGGACAAAAGTATTTTGGGAAAGATGTCTAGACTTGCCACTAGAAACGTAGCATGTGTGTAGAAAGATGACAAGGGACACAACTAAATAATAATGAGAGAGATTTAGGTTGCTAGGACTAAATGTCTCCCTACAGCCAATCCAGTTCCCTCACAGCACCTACAATTTGGAGAATGTTAATAACCCACGTGGTGAATGAGGCACGTCTTGATCATTACACCCCCAGCTCTGCATGTGTGACAGTCTATGTCTGTGTGGATGTGAAAGGTTCAGTTCCTCGCCCTGAGCAGAACATGTTAGCAGATGTGAAGATTTCATTGAATGCTTAGAAACACCTTCAAACCACGACAAACAAAATGAAAAATAAACAAGGTTACAAAGACAGTTTGTGTGGAAACACAAACTCAAAATCGGCCCCCGAAGTGGTCCACCCAGGCAGGCTTCAATATTTTCAGAAAGAACATCCGAATGAAATCATATCAAAGACAAATAACTGATAAGAATGGAAAAAGAAGGTTGACAGATCTTGTGTAGTGCCCAGCAGATCAAAGGATAGGTGAAGGTGAATGTAAAGTTAGATGTGAACCTGGTCTAACTAGTTCCCCTTTCAGACCTTGTGGTCTACAGGGCAGATGATGTAAAGTTCATCTGTTTTTGTGGCCTACGGTTAACGAGGGTGTCATGTAGCCAGCACACCGACCAGCCGCCTTTGCTTTTCCCCAACTAATGTCAGATACCCATTAGGGCTGGGTGGACTCAGGGGCGCCCAAGGATTCCGAAGTTGAAAATCCTGTCTTAACCAGGATTCGAACCCGGGACCCCCGGTTCGGAAGGCAAACGCTTTACCACTCAGCTACAGCGCCTCCCCCGGCCTAACTGATGTCTAATAATTGCTTTGAAAACGCTCAATCTCTAATTCGAAATTAACAATATCTCCATCTGGTCTGCTCCAACATGCGAAAAACAAAACAAGAAAATGCAGTTTACAAGATTACTATTCGTTTTAAATAATGTCTAACTTATAATGCATACTAAATAGATTTTTTCTCTTTAAAAAAATAGTAAACACTTGTTTCTGTGTAAATATAGTACTTAGTATAACAAAACTTACTTAACAATACAAATATAAAAACAAAACTTTTTGACAAAAAATCTACAACTGTTTGCATAAATGTGTTAAAAATAAGTACAGGCAGTGGTCCCCCCTAATAAAGAGCCTCAAGTGTATTGAGTGTTTAATAGTTAATAGTCGTAAAAGTGGTGTATTTTTATGAAAAAAACTGCTTGCATAATTGATTTAAAAAATTAGATTTTTCGCTTACAGAAAAGAAAAAAGTAGCCGTTGCATCAGAACTTTGAATGGTCTAAAATATTGTGATGTCTGATTTTCACTATCTTTCCTAGTTTACGAGATCTAAACGGGATGGACGGACAGACATTTCACACAAAACTAATAGCGTCTTTTCCCCTTTCGGGGGCCGCTAAAACACAACTTTGTTTTTTTTTTTTTTAAAGCGTATATTGTGTGAAGGGAGTGCACCATTCAATCGCTGACATATCTATTAATATTGCAAGGTTTATCTCTCCTTTTCTATTTAAAAATAAAATTAAATATTTACCACTTATTGTTAACTAATTGGTTAATATTATTTTTAATCCATTCCTGTGCTGTCAACGACAATGAATAGTTGTGCAAACTTTCAACTTGATCCGAGAATGGGAAGTCGCGGTGCCTACATTTCCAGACACCCTCCCAGACAGACAGACTAGGTGAGAATAAGCTTTGTAAAAAGAAACTACTAGGGACATAGGGCGGCCTTAGAAGTGAAAAAGGTTCAATTGAATGTCTTCTTCTATGTATCCCAATGACCAAGATTAAATATTGGGATCTCGTAGCTAATAATCTCACGTATGTGTGAATTTTGTTCGCCTGCATGGATAGAGCGATACGAAAGTGGAAAGAAATGTCAGGCTTTAAATAAATCCAACAGATTCCACTCGAAAGGTTCAACGGGAAAATATGGAGGAAGCCTGGAAGGGTAAGGAAAGGAGATGTCACATCTGCAAGTGTCCTAATGTTCGCTAAGAAGAAGCTGGAGTGTGTTTCCCAAACTGTGTTCCGGGGAACCCTAGATTTCCACGAGGCCTGAATAAGGGTTTCACGAACTACTGGAATAATTAACTAGTAGGCCACCATGTGAATTAACCTCTCTAAAGAAAAATAAGCAAAGTGTCCTGCTAAATACTCAGAATTTTGGAAACACTGTTCTAGTTCTATCTGACATCATAACAGTATAAAACTAAAGTACGCTATGCAGACTGTGTAAAGACAGTCACCACTAAATCAGTATCATCTCGCATCGTTTGAAACAGACAAGTCAGCATTTTACATGCCAACGAGGTGCACAATTAGTGAGCTCTTGCATGCTAAGGGCAATCACCAGGGTGTTACAACACATATACGCCAAGAGGAAAAAAAAAGGTGAGGAGGTTCATAGTGAGATCGAATTTTTGAAACCTGAAGAATCGGTCAACCTGGCATGTTTGTTTGTTGTTTTTTAAAGGAGCTATATTTTTTTTCAGAAATTGTGCAATATAAAAAAAACAACCAAATAATTGTTATAATGAGTGTTCTATAAAGTACAATCTTTGACATAATTGAACGTTGAGAGGCATGATCAAACCTAAATAACATATTGTCACTACGGCACTGGGAATTTAAGGAGAGCTCAAAGTCAACTATGACATTAATAGTTGAAAGGTATACAAGAATGTATTAAATTGGACCTCATTTATATGATATCCGATAAAGACAAACTGCAAACACTTAGAATCAAATACAAACAATCAACAGCTAAAAATAACAATTAGAACAAAAACTGAACAAAATAAAAAAAACAAAACAAAAAAAAAAGCGAAACTCAGTCCATCCTACCAAGTGGACAGTTGGTCATCCGAAGAATAAAAACATGGGCAGAACCTGAAATCGTTATGTGCATAGATAAACATACAAAAAATAAAAACCTAGTTCATTACCATTGTAATAAACTAACCAAAACGTACATATCAAATACTAAAATGTTAATAAGAGGAAAAGGAAGTCAATAACTGTTTCTATGTGGTTTGAAGTGCACGTTTTTCTGTCTTGAAATTTAGATTCTATACGAAACGAATAAAACAACTTTAGATTATATTACGGTGCAGAATAAAAAAAAAAAATTCAAAACTAAACCCAGGATAAACTGTGCAGAACATATTTGTTAGTAGTGAACTATTTGTGAATACCAGAATCTGAAACTAAAGCTGGGTTAAAAAAAAAAAAAGGCACTAGATTTCCTATACACAGACCTGGTAGTAATGACGAGCTACACAAGTCTTGGACAGTAAGGACAGTAACTTTTAGACTGCGCAATACAGACGAGAATAAATCTAAACATTTTCAATGACGTCAACACGTCACGTGAGTGGCAGTACTTTAAGTACATAGAAAGTTTAGAACTAGTAGATTTCTGAGACTTGACGAAGATGTAAGAAGACTTAGGGACCAAACTCGAGGACTCAGAAAAGAGACTGATTTAAAACTAAGAAAAGAGACTGATTTAAAACTATTTCTAGTCAGAACTAATTGGTCAGTCTTTTAGTAATCATTTTTTTTCTTACTAAAACTAATTTGAGTTATTACAAATAAACATTACAGAGAAACAGATTTACATTAAAATAAAAAAAAATAATATCAAAGAAACTTAGAGAAAGTTGTTTAGTTACATTAAATAGATATACTACGAACCTTACAAAATAACAGACACAATAATAAACAGTACAGAAGTTTCAACTTATTATAAATAGCCCAGATAAACAGTTGAGTTTAGCAGGAATCTACTACAGTGATCTAAGCTATTCTATTAAATGCCACACACAGACTATGCAATAATTCTCAAAAGCCCAAGGTGCTATGTTATTTTAGTATAAAGTGAAACAAGGTAACATTGGACAACGTACAATCCTAAATCTACCTTCACCATAATCTGGAGCTAATAGTTACAAATGAAAAGGTTGTGTAGAAATAAATCCTTTGAAAAGTTCACCCCGGTGTTGAAACAAAGTGTAAGGAACTTGTGAGTTGATTTCTGCTGGCATGACTTTATTAGCACTGATGGTAAGCAAAACAGTTATTGTCATCCTAGTTAAATAGCGACTAGTGCTTCTCAAACTATACTAGCTTACAAATAACACTAACAAGTTACTCTATTTAGAAATGAGGAAATGAGTCCTGGATGTTTGCAAAGCATAATATATTTTATTTAAAGCATTTGATAAATTTTCATTAAAATATTTACAAATACATCGAAGAACTTAAAATTTAGCTTATCTTTATTCACTCATCATAATGTCTAACAGATAAATGTAAAACACTAACTTAAAGGTTTGAGAAGCACTAACTGAATATAGAACTAGATTAAAAAAAAATACAAGTCCAGAAGTTAAAGAAAAGCAAACCACCTTTCATTGTAACCCATTCTTGCTGAGTTCTATGGCGGGACTTAGTGATAGACAGAGAAGTAGAGAGAGAGAGAGAGAAGATGTTACTAATTAAAGAAAAGGCTGAGCTATTCGACTACTTTTTAAAGCTCTAGCAAGGCTTTTAGTAGAAGAGGATGTTATCTAGGCTTTAAGTAGAGGAGGATGTTATCTAGGCTTTTAGTAGGAGAGGATGTTATCTAGGCTTTAAGTAGAGGAGGATGTTATCTAGGCTTTTAGTAGGAGAGGATGTTATCTAGGCTTTGAGTAGAAGAGGATGTTATCTAGGCTTTAAGTAGGAGAGGATGTTATCTAGGCTTTTAGTAGGAGAGGATGTTATCTAGGCTTTGAGTAGAAGAGGATGTTATCTAGGCTTGAGTAGAAGAGGATGTTATCTAGGCTTGAGTAGAAGAGGATGTTATCTAGGCTTTTAGTAGAAGAGGATGTTATCTAGGCTTTAAGTAGAGGAGGATGTTATCTAGGCTTTTAGTAGGAGAGGATGTTATCTAGGCTTTAAGTAGAGGAGGATGTTATCTAGGCTTTTAGTAGGAGAGGATGTTATCTAGGCTTTGAGTAGAAGAGGATGTTATCTAGGCTTTAAGTAGGAGAGGATGTTATCTAGGCTTTTAGTAGGAGAGGATGTTATCGAGGCTTTGAGTAGAAGAGGATGTTATCTAGGCTTGAGTAGAAGAGGATGTTATCTAGGCTTGAGTAGAAGAGGATGTTATCTAGGCTTTTAGTAGAAGAGGATGTTATCTAGGCTTTTAGTAGAAGAGGATGTTATCTAGGCTTTAAGTAGAGGAGGATGTTATCTAGGCTTTTAGTAGGAGAGGATGTTATCTAGGCTTTGAGTAGAAGAGGATGTTATCTAGGCTTGAGTAGAAGAGGATGTTATCTAGGCTTTTAGTAGAAGAGGATGTTATCTAGGCTTTTAGTAGAAGAGGATGTTATCTAGGCTTTAAGTAGAGGAGGATGTTATCTAGGCTTTTAGTAGGAGAGGATGTTATCTAGGCTTTGAGTTGAAGAGGATGTTATCTAGGCTTGAGTAGAAGAGGATGTTATCTAGGCTTTTAGTAGAAGAGGATGTTATCTAGGCTTTAAGTAGAGGAGGATGTTATCTAGGCTTTTAGTAGGAGAGGATGTTATCTAGGCTTTTAGTAGAAGAGGATGTTATCTAGGCTTTTAGTAGGAGAGGATGTTATCTAGGCTTTTAGTAGAAGAGGATGTTATCTAGGCTTTTAGTAGAAGAGGATGTTATCTAGGCTTTTAGTAGAGGAGGATGTTATCTAGGCTTTTAGTAGGAGAGGATGTTATCTAGGCTTTTAGTAGAAGAGGATGTTATCTAGGCTTTTAGTAGAAGAGGATGTTATCTAGGCTTTTAGTAGAAGAGGATGTTATCTAGGCTTGAGTAGAAGAGGATGTTATCTAGGCTTGAGTAGAAGAGGATGTTATCTAGGCTTTGAGTAGAAGAGGATGTTATATAGGCTTGAGTAGAAGAGGATGTTATCTAGGCTTTGAGTAGAAGAGGATGTTATCTAGGCTTTTAGTAGGAGAGGATGTTATCTAGGCTTTTAGTAGGAGAGGATGTTATCTAGGCTTTTAGTAGAAGAGGATGTTATCTAGGCTTTTAGTAGAAGAGGATGTTATCTAGGCTTGAGTAGAAGAGGATGTTATCTAGGCTTGAGTAGAAGAGGATGTTATCTAGGCTTTGAGTAGAAGAGGATGTTATCTAGGCTTGAGTAGAAGAGGATGTTATCTAGGCTTTGAGTAGAAGAGGATGTTATCTAGGCTTTTAGTAGGAGAGGATGTTATCTAGGCTTTTAGTAGAAGAGGATGTTATCTAGGCTTTTAGTAGAAGAGGATGTTATCTAGGCTTGAGTAGGAGAGGATGTTATCTAGGCTTGAGTATAAGAGGATGTTATCTAGGCTTGAGTAGAAGAGGATGTTATCTAGGCTTTTAGTAGAAGAGGATGTTATCTAGGCTTGAGTAGAAGAGGATGTTATCTAGGCTTTTAGTAGAAGAGGATGTTATCTAGGCTTTTAGTAGAAGAGGATGTTATCTAGGCTTGAGTAGAAGAGGATGTTATCTAGGCTTGAGTAGAAGAGGATGTTATCTAGGCTTGAGTGGAAGAGGATGTTATCTAGGCTTTTAGTAGAAGAGGATGTTATCTAGGCTTGAGAAGAAGAGGATGTTATCTAGGCTTGAGTAGAAGAGGATGTTATCTAGGCTTTAAGTAGAGGAGGATGTTATCTAGGCTTTTAGTAGGAGAGGATGTTATCTAGGCTTTAAGTAGAGGAGGATGTTATCTAGGCTTTTAGTAGGAGAGGATGTTATCTAGGCTTTGAGTAGAAGAGGATGTTATCTAGGCTTTAAGTAGGAGAGGATGTTATCTAGGCTTTAAGTAGGAGAGGATGTTATCTAGGCTTTGAGTAGAAGAGGATGTTATCTAGGCTTGAGTAGAAGCGGATGTTATCTAGGCTTGAGTAGAAGAGGATGTTATCTAGGCTTTTAGTAGAAGAGGATGTTATCTAGGCTTTAAGTAGAGGAGGATGTTATCTAGGCTTTTAGTAGGAGAGGATGTTATCTAGGCTTTAAGTAGAGGAGGATGTTATCTAGGCTTTTAGTAGGAGAGGATGTTATCTAGGCTTTGAGTAGAAGAGGATGTTATCTAGGCTTTAAGTAGGAGAGGATGTTATCTAGGCTTTTAGTAGGAGAGGATGTTATCGAGGCTTTGAGTAGAAGAGGATGTTATCTAGGCTTGAGTAGAAGAGGATGTTATCTAGGCTTGAGTAGAAGAGGATGTTATCTAGGCTTTTAGTAGAAGAGGATGTTATCTAGGCTTTTAGTAGAAGAGGATGTTATCTAGGCTTTAAGTAGAGGAGGATGTTATCTAGGCTTTTAGTAGGAGAGGATGTTATCTAGGCTTTGAGTAGAAGAGGATGTTATCTAGGCTTGAGTAGAAGAGGATGTTATCTAGGCTTTTAGTAGAAGAGGATGTTATCTAGGCTTTTAGTAGAAGAGGATGTTATCTAGGCTTTAAGTAGAGGAGGATGTTATCTAGGCTTTTAGTAGGAAAGGATGTTATCTAGGCTTTGAGTTGAAGAGGATGTTATCTAGGCTTGAGTAGAAGAGGATGTTATCTAGGCTTTTAGTAGAAGAGGATGTTATCTAGGCTTTAAGTAGAGGAGGATGTTATCTAGGCTTTTAGTAGGAGAGGATGTTATCTAGGCTTTTAGTAGAAGAGGATGTTATCTAGGCTTTTAGTAGGAGAGGATGTTATCTAGGCTTTTAGTAGAAGAGGATGTTATCTAGGCTTTTAGTAGAAGAGGATGTTATCTAGGCTTTTAGTAGAAGAGGATGTTATCTAGGCTTTTAGTAGAGGAGGATGTTATTTAGGCTTTTAGTAGGAGAGGATGTTATCTAGGCTTTTAGTAGAAGAGGATGTTATCTAGGCTTTTAGTAGAAGAGGATGTTATCTAGGCTTTTAGTAGAAGAGGATGTTATCTAGGCTTGAGTAGAAGAGGATGTTATCTAGGCTTGAGTAGAAGAGGATGTTATCTAGGCTTTGAGTAGAAGAGGATGTTATATAGGCTTGAGTAGAAGAGGATGTTATCTAGGCTTTGAGTAGAAGAGGATGTTATCTAGGCTTTTAGTAGGAGAGGATGTTATCTAGGCTTTTAGTAGGAGAGGATGTTATCTAGGCTTTTAGTAGAAGAGGATGTTATCTAGGCTTTTAGTAGAAGAGGATGTTATCTAGGCTTGAGTAGAAGAGGATGTTATCTAGGCTTGAGTAGAAGAGGATGTTATCTAGGCTTTGAGTAGAAGAGGATGTTATCTAGGCTTGAGTAGAAGAGGATGTTATCTAGGCTTTGAGTAGAAGAGGATGTTATCTAGGCTTTTAGTAGGAGAGGATGTTATCTAGGCTTTTAGTAGAAGAGGATGTTATCTAGGCTTTTAGTAGAAGAGGATGTTATCTAGGCTTGAGTAGGAGAGGATGTTATCTAGGCTTGAGTATAAGAGGATGTTATCTAGGCTTGAGTAGAAGAGGATGTTATCTAGGCTTTTAGTAGAAGAGGATGTTATCTAGGCTTGAGTAGAAGAGGATGTTATCTAGGCTTTTAGTAGAAGAGGATGTTATCTAGGCTTTTAGTAGAAGAGGATGTTATCTAGGCTTTTAGTAGAAGAGGATGTTATCTAGGCTTGAGTAGAAGAGGATGTTATCTAGGCTTGAGTAGAAGAGGATGTTATCTAGGCTTGAGTAGAAGAGGATGTTATCTAGGCTTGAGTAGAAGAGGAAGTTATCTAGGCTTGAGTGGAAGAGGATGTTATCTAGGCTTGAGTAGAAGAGGATGTTATCTAGGCTTGAGTAGAAGAGGATGTTATCTAGGCTTGAGTAGAAGAGGAAGTTATCTAGGCTTGAGTGGAAGAGGATGTTATCTAGGCTTTTAGTAGAAGAGGATGTTATCTAGGCTTGAGAAGAAGAGGATGTTATCTAGGCTTGAGTAGAAGAGGATGTTATCTAGGCTTTTAGTAGAAGAGGATGTTATCTAGGCTTTTAGTAGGAGAGGATGTTATCTAGGCTTTTAGTAGAAGAGGATGTTATCTAGGCTTTTAGTAGAAGAGGATGTTATCTAGGCTTGAGTAGAAGAGGATGTTATCTAGGCTTTTAGTAGGAGAGGATGTTATCTAGGCTTTTAGTAGGAGAGGATGTTATCTAGGCTTTTAGTAGAAGAGGATGTTATCTAGGCTTTTAGTAGGAGAGGATGTTATCTAGGCTTGAGTAGAAGAGGATGTTATCTAGGCTTTTAGTAGAAGAGGATGTTATCTAGGCTTGAGTAGAAGAGGATGTTATCTAGGCTTGAGTAGAAGAGGATGTTATCTAGGCTTTTAGTAGAAGAGGATGTTATCTAGGCTTGAGTAGAAGAGGATGTTATCTAGGCTTTTAGTAGGAGAGGATGTTATCAAGGCTTGAGTAGAAGAGGATGTTATCTAGGCTTGAGTAGAAGAGGATGTTATCTAGGCTTGAGAAGAAGAGGATGTTATCTAGGCTTGAGAAGAAGAGGATGTTATCTAGGCTTTTAGTAGAAGAGGATGTTATCTAGGCTTGAGAAGAAGAGGATGTTATCTAGGCTTGAGTAGAAGAGGATGTTATCTAGGCTTGAGTAGAAGAGGATGTTATCTAGGCTTGAGAAGAAGAGGATGTTATCTAGGCTTTTAGTAGAAGAGGATGTTATCTAGGCTTGAGTAGAAGAGGATGTTATCTAGGCTTTTAGTAGAAGAGGATGTTATCTAGGCTTGAGTAGAAGAGGATGTTATCTAGGCTTGAGAAGAAGAGGATGTTATCTAGGCTTGAGAAGAAGAGGATGTTATCTAGGCTTTTAGTAGAAGAGGATGTTATCTAGGCTTGAGAAGAAGAGGATGTTATCTAGGCTTGAGAAGAAGAGGATGTTATCTAGGCTTGAGAAGAAGAGGATGTTATCTAGGCTTTTAGTAGAAGAGGATGTTATCTAGGCTTTGAGTAGAAGAGGATGTTATCTAGGCTTGAGTAGAAGAGGATGTTATCTAGGCTTTTAGTAGAAGAGGATGTTATCTAGGCTTTTAGTAGAAGAGGATGTTATCTAGGCTTTAAGTAGAGGAGGATGTTATCTAGGCTTTTAGTAGGAGAGGATGTTATCTAGGCTTGAGTAGAAGAGGATGTTATCTAGGCTTGAGTAGAAGAGGATGTTATCTAGGCTTTTAGTAGAAGAGGATGTTATCTAGGCTTGAGTAGAAGAGGATGTTATCTAGGCTTGAGTAGAAGAGGATGTTATCTAGGCTTGAGTGGAAGAGGATGTTATCTAGGCTTTTAGTAGAAGAGGATGTTATCTAGGCTTGAGTAGAAGAGGATGTTATCTAGGCTTGAGTAGAAGAGGATGTTATCTAGGCTTGAGTAGAAGAGGATGTTATCAAGGCTTTTACTCACAATGCTGGGGAGGCATGCGGAGTGATCTGTCTGGACTGGGAGGCCGACGGAGGGGTGCCGCCTCCTCCTGCCAACTCTCTGTTACTTTTACCCTTTCTCTTGCTGAGCCGGCCCAGGCTCATGGTCCTCCTCAGTGTGCCCATCAGGGAGGTGCTAAATGGAAATGAATTGGATAGGGGGGAGAAGGGGAGTAATGTGCTGGAGTTAATGACAAACATGGACAAAGTTATAATCCTAACAAAACATAACTCTGACATGATCGGGCCAGGAAACAAGCGTGAGGGATGCTGTAGCAGAATCAATAGGAAACAAGAGATGGCGTGACATCAACTAGTGATTGTGCAGTGCATTCCTACTTGAGAACTCTTAGGAACGTTTTAGGCAGTGTAGGTGTAAAACACATAGATCTGGGTTAATAGTGCCAACAGAAGTCATTTAAATCAAAGTTATATTATTTGTTTAGAATGCTTTATAATATGTATAAGTTTATGAACATGATTAAGTCTGTGTTAAGTAAATGTGACCATGATCAATTTAAATTTCCCAACTCTGAAAGAAAATTCAGAGAGGATAAAAAGACTGACATTTTAGGACCTACTGTAGAATTGATTCTTTAACATTCATTTTGAAAGTTACTCAACGCATTTTTTTTTTATTTGAATTGTTTAACAATTTGTATTCAATGTTCTTATTCAGACTATTTCAAACATGGGCACATCCAACAGAATGCATGCAATACATTGAGTCACAAACAAAAAACATTATTTGTTCCTTGAATAGGTTTTTATTGACGTGACATGACCACAACATACTACTGTGTCCCGATACCCAGCACTATAATTAGCATGCAAATATGCATATATATTCCTACCTTTTAAGGAACAAATAACATTGAAATTTGAAAAAAAGAACAACATGCTTTCCCCCACAGCAATATATAAATTAACGAAACCAAACAAAATCAAAACTACAACTCATGCTTGTCAAAGAAACAAATCTCAAAGTAAGTAAACACTAAGAGAATGACATGAAAACATAGATCATACAATAAGTAGTAACTACATTAGACCTGATCTTGTAGCCATACATAGACTTGGTAGACGCTGGACACTACGGACACAACAGTTCAATTCACACGTACATCGCATGAAGGTTGGAGTTGCTTAATGCTTAATAAGCATATGTCAAACATGACACGCACATGTCATCAAATGCATCATGGATTCGGCATTCTATTTCAAATGTGTATTTCTTGACACCCAAGGACCGCTAGATACAGTGTACAGTGTACTTCTAGAGTTACTGAAGAAATACCAACATCCTTTGAGTTCCCTGTAGATGTATAGAACCAGGGGACTTGGATCCGTCATATCAATTGGACAAAACAACATTACGACCTGTACCAGATATATACAAGTTGGATGTTGGGTAGACAAACTTCAACCGTGTTATCGAATGTCTAGATCAGTGGACTCAGTGGTCAGTGGACTCAGTGGACTCAGTGGTCAGTGGACTCAGTGGCCAGCTGTTAAAGGGAAAGAAGCAAGGGAGTGTTCATGGACTGTTGATTTTTTTTCCAGGCAGATTTAAGACGTCAGCAGCACTCGACCTACTTTGTGCACAGAGTGACAAGTACGCTACTGAAAGGAAGAGATAGCTATGTCATGAAGTGGACAAACTACTAAACATCCCATGTGTGCTGCAGTGTGGGCTGTACAGATTTAGCAGAACATCAGTTTCATGAGCTGACAGACGCATTAAGAGAATGGTACAAGTTAAGCAATCGTATAAAGAGTTGGCTATAAACCAAAATAGATAGCAGCCTACAGCATGAAACAAATATATAGATATGTGTACGTTCCAAATACTGGAAAGGAAAAAATGTTTTTTTTTATAATGGAGCTTGTGGTTATCTCTTGTCATCCTAATGTCTAGTCTATGACAGCTTTAGTTGCCTATCAGAATGTCACTAGTTAGTCACTTCTAGTCTATGAGCGCTTTAGTTGCCTATCAGAATGTCACTAGTTAGTCACTTCTAGTCTATGACAGCCTTAGTTGCCTATCAGAATGTCATTAGTTAGTCACTTCTAGTCTATGACAGCCTTAGTTGCTATCAGAATGTCACTAGTTAGTCACTTCTAGTCTATGACAGCTTTAGTTGCCTATCAGAATGTCACTAGTTAGTCACTTCTAGTCTATGACAGCTTTAGTTGCCTATCAGAATGTCACTAGTTAGTCACTTCTAGTCTATGACAGCTTTAGCTGCCTATCAGAATGTCACTAGTTAGTCACTTCTAGTCTATGACAGCTTTAGTTGCCTATCAGAATGTCACTAGTTAGTCACTTTTAGTCTATGACAGCTTCAGTCGCCTATCAGAATGTCACTAGTTAGTCACTTCTAGTCTATGACAGCTTTAGTTGCCTATCAGAATGTCACTAGCTAGTCACTTCTAGTCTATGACAGCTTAAGTTGCCTATCAGAATGTCACTAGTTAGTCACTTCTAGTCTATGTCAGCCTTAGTTGCCTATCAGAATGTCACTAGTTAGTCACTTCTAGTCTATGACAGCTTAAGTTGCCTATCAGAATGTCACTGGTTAGTCACTTCTAGTCTATGACAGCTTTAGTTGCCTATCAGAATGTCACTAGTTAGTCACTTCTAGTCTATGACAGCTTAAGTTGCCTATCAGAATGTCACTAGTTAGTCACTTCTAGTCTATGTCAGCCTTAGTTGCCTATCAGAATGTCACTAGTTAGTCACTACTAGTCTATGACAGCTTTATTTACCTATCAGAATGTCACTAGTTAGTCACTTCTAGTCTATGGCAGCTTAAGTTGCCTATCAGAATGTCACTAGTTAGTCACTTCTAGTCTATGACAGCTTAAGTTGCCTATCAGAATGTCACTAGTTAGTCACTTCTAGTCTATGTCAGCCTTAGTTGCCTATCAGAATGTCACTAGTTAGTCACTTCTAGTCTATGACAGCTTTAGTTGCCTATCAGAATGTCACTAGTTAGTCACTTCTAGTCTATGACAGCTTAAGTTGCCTATCAGAATGTCACTAGTTAGTCACTTCTAGTCTATGACAGCTTTAGTTGCCTATCAGAATGTCACTGGTTAGTCACTTCTAGTCTATGACAGCTTTAGTTGCCTATCCCAATGTCACTAGTTAGTCACTTCTAGTCTATGGCAGCTTAAGTTGCCTATCCCAATGTCACTAGTTAGTCACTTCTAGTCTATGACAGCTTAAGTTGCCTATCAGAATGTCACTGGTTAGTCACTACTAGTCTATGACAGCTTTATTTACCTATCAGAATGTCACTAGTTAGTCACTTCTAGTCTATGACAGCTTTCGTTGCCTATCAGAATGTCACTAGTTAGTCACTTCTAGTCTATGACAGCTTAAGTTGCCTATCAGAATGTCACTAGTTAGTCACTTCTAGTCTATGACAGCTTAAGTTGCCTATCAGAATGTCACTAGTTAGTCACTTCTAGTTATGACAGCTTAAGTTGCCTATCAGAATGTCACTAGTCACTTCTAGTCTATGTCAAGTTTTAGTTGCCTATCAGAATGTCACTAGTTAGTCACTTCTAGTCTATGTCAGCCTTAGTTGCCTATCAGAATGTCACTAGTTAGTCACTTCTAGTCTATGACAGCTTTAGTTGCCTATCAGAATGTCACTGGTTAGTCACTTCTAGTCTATGACAGCTTTAGTTGCCTATCCCAATGTCACTAGTTAGTCACTTCTAGTCTATGGCAGCTTAAGTGGCCTATCAGAATGTCACTAGTTTCATGTCTTTTCGTGCGGATGTCTTACTTCCTGTGTAGCACTCAAATGTCTCCATGTATTCCGTGTAGTCTCGTTACTGCTGCTATGAAATGAATTTTAAAAAAAGACACATCAAGTACATCAGGTAGAAAGGGCGTTGACCCCTTCAATAAATGAACTACTGATATGAACTAGATTGATTAGCAAAGTGAATTCATCCCTCCAAGAAATATATGAGCTCTGACCATGATGAACAACAATGTCCACGTCTCTATCTCAGACTCACACTCACTCACACACACACAGAGACTACTCACCTTTCCTCATTCTGTACAAACTCCTCAACTTCCACATGTTGTTTACTCTTCTCAGACAGGATCCTCCCTCTCTTGGTACATACCTCCCGGCTCCTCCTGATCTTCTCGGAGGCCGAGGAGAATCTATCCCTGGAGATAGGTTTGCTCATCTTTAAAGATGTCCACAATTGTACTAGAGTGTTCACACTTAGCAATCCATGGATATCACAAGTCCATTACAGTGACAGTTCACATTGTCGTGTCTCTATAGAACTACTGTTTGTTCAGAAATATCCACAACTGTAGTCTAGTATGCCTACATTTAGCACTCAAGAGTCCACCAAAAAGGTCACATTGTGTGTTTCTAAATATGTACTATATTCATTCCTCTATCTCATATATCTCCACTAGTTAGAATGGCAATCATGCCAACACAGTAAAACAAAAAAAAAGGTGCATTCATCTCCTCGAAAGGCCGGATCCAAACAGTTCAATAGCCTCTCGGCTGAACACTTAACACTTGGCCAAGTCAAACAAAGCTCTTGTAAAGAGAGGTTTCAACCAAGAGACAGCCACAAACAACATTCCCAACTAGAGGCTCACCAAGGCTATGCCATTCTAAACAATCGATCCCATTCCGAGCTGTCTAACTGCAGACAAAATACGAGCCACTGATTTTGTTTGAATAATTAATGTTTATTTATAGAGAAAGTGTGTATGTGATGTGTGTGTGTGTGTGATTGTGTGCGTGGTAGTATGTTGATGAGCGGGATCTCCATTACGCAGTGCTATATTAGTAACAATTAGCATTGCTTGCCTCTGTTCATATTCTTCCAACGCCACGCTTCTTAAATTAACTCCCCCTTGGACCAGTTCCCTCCTTTGAGGCGACTTCCTACTTTCATAACAAATGTGTTGACAAAACACGTTGAAAACCAGGAGTATGAACGTGTATGCATCGCTTCAACATTTATAAGAAGGTCGGAGGTCATTCTGTTTTATGACCAGCGAGTTTTCATCTCCCCTTAGTTGTCAGCTGCCCGTACTCTGTAGTGACAAGATGGGTTACACATTAAGTTAGGAGCTGGGGCTACAACGGAAAGGTCTTTCAGCCAGGCACTGCATCGTCAGGACGTGATTTAGTGTTCTTTCACTTCCGCCGTTCAAGTTACACACGTGCACGCGTGCTAGCTGTCTGGGCAGGTGTGCGTGTTTTATTAAGAGCACGCGTAATATGAACCGGTGCAGCCTATCTAGTGCTAGGCGGGGTGCTACTCAGAGATGTACGGCTACACAGCTCTAAACGTGAAATGCAAGAGAAACGTCATGCTATGTTTCCACGTGATCCATCGCCTAACACTATGGGTGAGCACGAGAGTCCTGTATCAGTGATACTCCCGTGGCCAGAGTGACCGATAGATTACAGTATCCCATCAAAGAGAATGCAGTGACTCTCATTTAAGTGACAGTCCCAGCTACGTGAATGTGAGTAGCTTGACTGGACTGGTCGAGCAGAGACATAAGCTCACACACACGTGAACCAGAGGCACGTTTGTACATGTGTCAGTCCGTTAGTACATGTGTCAGTCCGTTAGTACATGTGTCAGTCCGTTAGTACATGTGTCAGTCCGTTAGTACATGTGTCAGTCCGCAGGCATAGACAATCTGATTGAAGATGTTATTCAATGCAATTGTGATAGTTTCAAATACTAATTCTGTACATGAACTGAACAAAAGCAAGCATAATAGTTCATTAGAACCAAACTGTCAAGCCAAGTCAACTTAAGTGACATTGTTTACTGTTAACTATCATAGTAGTGATAGTTAAACTTTAAGGTCAGAGCTTGAAAACTACACAAACACGCTTTGTCCTACAGATTCAATTTGTTGAGCTTCCATTCAAACGCTTTATAAACTAACCCAAGAAATAACTCAGAGTGACTGAATGGCAATGCTCTCTTCTATAGGAATTAAAAGCCAATATAACCTTTGTCGACCGATGATCGCAGCTCCCCAGCCCCCTATATCCGGCATTGAATCTATCTTAAAATACACGAGTCAAGTAGATATTTATAGTACTTTAAAAAAATACAATGTCAATTGTATTTTATGAGTTTAACTCCATCATACACTAACCATAAGTGACTTGAACAAATTATGTGTTGTCTAGACTAAAGCACACACGACGTAGGCGAAAAAAAAAAACTAATATAAAAAACACACAGGTTAAACATCGTGTCTACACTAAACACTAGGCTGCAGTAAATATGGCGTCACAAGAACTTTCCGTACAAGTGAAATAGTCCGCGTACACCCAGATGTGATGTTTTTATGGGATTACTTCACTGCGCTACGTCTACCCAGTTGGCCATAAACATGTTCCAGATATCAGTCTGACCATCACGATACCAGGGCACACCACCCTGCCTGCTTTATCTGCACCAACTTTGAAAAGCGGGGCAGTACACTGGCAGCCGGGCCCAGAGGTGGACACTTACTACATAAATACATCCAGGACCGTAGAACGAATTTAATCTCAAGACTAGCATCGGGTCTCCTATCATCTTGTCAAAAGTACGAAGTACTCACGATTCTCAAGTGTGGGGACACAAACTAGAGAGAAAACAACACAAGCCACTACATCAGCGCGTCTGTCAGAGTGAACTAGCAATAAACACAGGAGTGTTGTTCTAGTAACGTGGACTTACTTGTCTGTGTGTATCTAGCCGCAACACTCACTAACACACACACACACTAAGCGAACACACACACACAGACTTCATGAAAAAGAGAAAAAGGAAATGAAATAGAGAGAAGTAAAAAAAAAAGCCAAACCAGCAAAATAGTGGGACGGGAGGGGGGAGGAGGCCATGAAAGGTTGAACGTTCAACTGGCACGAACCCAAACGTGAGCTGACTTAGCGTACTCATCGGAGCATGCAGCAGACTAGGCTGGTAGACTGTTTTATGGTATCTACTTATTGAACAGGTAAAGAGAGGCTTTAATGGGAGGGGGAGGTCCATAATAATGACTAGTTGTTCCTGCTATCTAGAAATGTTTCCTAGTACCATTACCAAGTACAAACATAACAACAACAATAAATTGTCCCAAACTGTTTAGGGTTGTAATATAGTTGTAGACTAACACGAGAAGCTCAGGGAGAAGTAACAGCACTATCGTGACTCTTCCTAGTGATGTCAAATAGTTTCCTTCCAAACAAAGTCATGCAGCGACTAGTTTCATTCAAGCTATAAAGTCCCGTAGTTGAGCCGAGTCTGAATTCCAACGTCAGAATGATGGTGATGACGTATATTTCACTGTACAAACAACTTTCCGATGAAATACATGCGCATGTACACGACGTTTCCAAAGCGTGTGAACGTAAGGACAAAGTTCAATGCAGATTAAGTGGCAAGGAATATGAGAGTTAAGAGAAATTAGAACTCAGGACCATTAACGTTTGGAAACATTAGTAACTAGTGAGACTAACTAACTGACAGTTTTATTTGTCAGCGTGAGTGTAGCTAACTTGATCCTAAATATAGCTGCACGGAACTAGTGTCAACCAACACGTTAGCTCGTTGCTTGCTGTGTTGAGTTGAAGAAGAACCAAAGACAAGTGAATTCTTCCACTCAAGTGGCCGGCTCGTCTTCCAAGTGGCCAGTGGTCCTGAGTTTCTAACCTTCCATTTCCTTTTTCGGCGTGGACAGGTCCTGGTCCACATCAAAACATTTTGGCCTGAGGTCAAGTGGAGGAATGGGGGACAGTCAGGTCAATGGTCAAACAGGGCTAAGTGGTGAGTATAATGGACAGTCAAGTCAGAGGTCAAACAGGATATAGGTGGTGAGTATATTGGACAGATTTGTAGTCAGCGGCCATGTAGAGAGAGGTAGGTGGGAAGTCCATTGTACTGATGCTTTAAAATAAGCCCACAAGTTTTCCCTTTCCAAATCACGACTTTGTTACTAAGTTATCATCATTTCCATCTTATAGACACAATAACAGCGAAGGCGTCGGGAGAATGAACTCAGAACATTGGAAAATCTACTTGGGTAATTAGTCTTCTGTAGATCTAACCACAAATACTATGTGCTTAGCGTGTAAAACACTAGTACAACAGAACACATATATCTACAGCAGACACACACGCACGGACAGGTAAGTAATTCAATACTGGCGAGATGTGTGGGAAAATACAAGAAATGGAAGGGTTCGCTCTTCTTTTTGGAAAACAGGGGAGGGAGTTTTAAAAAAGGGAGGGGGGTATACCACAGGTAAAATGGAATGCCTAGCGAGTAAAACAGTCAAAAGGCTAAGAAGAAGTTGAGTCTGTACCACATTAACTGAGTAGCCCAAAGAGCCGATATGGAGGTCAGGCTATCTCAGACTAGAACTGGTCATCGAAGATTCAGTCTCCATAAAGTATACCATCTTGCCTACAACACGGTGATACATGTATTAGTGTGAGATTTTATTCTTCCTCTGATACTTGCCTGTGTAACTCCTCCATTAGCCCCATGTTGGGAGGAGAGACGAGACGTCATACACTATGTCTCACAATCTCACCCTACAGACAGAGATGTAGCATTCAGATAAAGAGAGGATTGTCTTAACATAATTTGTCTTGGTTACTAATGAGCTCCCTCTCAATTCTTCTCTTCAGTTTCCGGTGAGTCAGTGAGCCATGATATGCACAGGACCAAGGCTGACAAGCCAAATAAATCAAGTTCAAACCTTGTGCTGGTTGCTATTGGTGGTTATTCCATTGAACATGTTGTTTTTCCAAATGCCTAATAAACTTTACTTAAAGCTTAGAGAGGACGCCAGTGTTATTGAGCTTTAGATAACTTATACATTTACTATGAACATCAGCTGTCTAAAAAATGTGTCTTCAAGACCAAAGTGTAATGGATTCGAGTAGAAGAGAAGTAACTCTTAGAATAGAACAATCCAACAAGTCGTAATAGTGACTCAATATAACGACATATAGTTCTACTTCCAGTACGAGGCTAGGCTGTAAGGTCACGTTCTCCAGACACGGTACACTATCTGGTCCGTGGCCTGGAGGAGGATGGGCCAGCTAGTTAGAAATGTCACATTCTGCCAGCTGACCTTTCCATCCATGACACTCATTAGGACTGGGAGAGACAGGAAATAACAGCGGAACATGTCCATAATGTAGAGGTGACCAAGACGACTGGAGCACAGCTTCATGCATCAAGCAGCACGTACAGTATCAGGGAAGTCTCTGGTAGTCAACAAAACAATGCTCTCTCTCTCTCTCTCTCTTGCTTTCTCTCTCTCTCTCTCTCTCTCGTGTTTGAAGATGTAGACAAGAATTCGGTATTGGAAAAAAAGATTCACTCAAAGTTGACGGAATAATGGTGGTAGAGCTGAGTGACCAAACAATATTTGACTTTGATGTACTGGCCAAAGTGAGGGCAGTTGCTCGTTCTGCTGACCATAAATCATTAATGATTGTTGAGCTCAGAATTCCAAAACAACAATGTAATTTATATGTCTTAAATTCCGGTGTGGCGTCGTGCACCATCAACAATGTGAAAGTTTTTTTTTTTGTTGTTGTTTTTGTTTTGTTGATGTTGAAGACGTAGTTTTTCATTGACCTGATTAGCTGCAGAAGAATGGGAGTGAATAGAGATAAAGTAGAATCACAGAGAAGTTTATTTCCCTTGAATGTTTGAGTACAGGTGTACACAAAGCTGGAGGCCTACTGAATGTTACAAGACCACAGAGCTCCACGATGTAAGGGAGACAATGTTCGTCTTCTTCGGACCAGTCGAAACACTCAAGAATTATGCAATGAAAGCAAACAAACAAAATCCTCGCACGCATTTACCTAACGACCACCTTTTCCCCCGTTATTTTATGTACATTGAAAGAGATTACAGCTCAGCTACAAACTGCAGACAGGATGCAGGAGAAATAAACATTCACTTTCTTCTTTTCACTTTGATAAGCATCAGTCTCTGCACACTGACTAGACAACGTGAACACACAGCACTGAATGGAGACTACACAAAAGTCTAAGTAGACTAGTTCCTAGGTCTCACCGTCAAAAACCTTCCACCACAGCACTATTACTAACAATAAACATTTTACTAGAGTTTCAAAATTCCCTAACATGCAATAGAAGTTGAACTACGAGGAACAAAACTATAGGGCAACCTAACATAAAATGTATCCAATCTAATGAACTGTTGGATGAAATGAATAGGTCGATTATGTAATATCAATTTAGTATTACATTTCATTGAATTTTGTTTCATGTCGAAATTTCTCTGAGCAATAGCAAGCCCATTTCCCCCTTTCCATTTTCTTTTAATTCTTAAAATTATTAAGGGGGAGCAACCTATACATATTTTTCTGTCAACATTCCCAACATGGTTGTTTCCCTTACAATTGAGCTCTTGTTATGCACAGCTACTGCAGTTCAATGACTACACTTGTCCATTTGTTTTCTCCATAGCAAGTCTCCTGTAGGAAACTTTCCATCATAAAGATGTAGCTAATGAAAAGTATTGATAATTTATAGGTGTTATTAGGGTCACAGAGATGTGTTGCTTCATCCAGATGCATTCTCTGACAACAAATTTGTTCATAATTTTGTGCTTCAAAAAGTTCTCACACAAAGACACGCTTACAGACAGAAACAGAACAATACTAAAAAAATATGCCTACTTGAATACATAGGAACATACAAACATAATGAATTGGGAAAGACAATAACAATAAATACTCTATCTGCTGTACGGAATAGACAATACGAGCTATATTTGGCGGGTTGGGAAGGGGGTGGTGGTGGTACTTACGTGTCATTCTCCGACAGGTTTGGACTGGACCGCTTTCTGTCGAGTTTTGTGGCGCTTTTGGTTCTTTTCAAATTATTCTTAAATCCTTTTTTAGTAAACAAGTTCTGAAACAAAGATGTCAGCCATGCCAGAGATATTGTAAGAACATATTATCATATGTATGACATACAGACGTCCCTTCAAAAAGAAGATCATTACGTCCTAGGCGTGTCCCTAGGTCAATCTAGTCGTGCATGTTAATCAATGACTTAAATTCTGCCAAGTCAGTCACTGGTTTCCCTGATTGGCTTAGGCAACCCATTCCATGCTCTAATAGCACTAGAGCAGAGGGAGCATTGGTATACATTTGTTCTAGCGCATGGAACAAGGAATGTGCATTTATCCTTGTGTCTTTCTAAATATTCCATTAGGTTTTGTTTTGTATTTGAAGATTATGATTTTACTTATGTGTTTTATTTATAATTGCTACCTTAATTTTAAGTCTTCTATCCTGAAGACATTCTAAATTTAGTGATTTTACTAAAGGAGTTATTCTAGTCAAATGTGAATATTCGTTTGTTATGAACCGCACTGCTCTGTGTCTGCTCCATGACATGACAGTATGACATCAAATATAGGTTATATTAGTCACCAATTGAAGTTGAATTGAAACAGTCCCATTCATACTCTTAACAGTTCTATAGTTCTTCTAGGTTGTTTATGGAGTACGCCCCCCCCCCCTAAAATCGTATCTTTAAGTAATACCACCACCATTCCCCCCTTCCATCACTTACCGCCAACTTTGAGGTGGTGGACACTGACTCGGTGCTGCCATTGTAAGGTGACACTAGGGGGAGGCTACCCCGCCTCTCTGTGTCCACTCGCTCAAGTGAAGAGTCTGGAGAAACAAGAAATTCCCTTCATTAGCCTGCCTGTAAGTTTGACTATTAAATCAGTTAATAGGTAGGTCTACACACGCGCCATGCTTTCAGCCTTCTAATCAATAACTTAAGGAAAAAAATGGAAACAAGTTCTGGACTGGTGCCCAACCTTTAGTGACCTTGGGGTGAGTCCAATATTCCACCAAAACATGTCATGGGGAGTATAACCGAAAAAAAAAAAATCCTCGATTTCAGTGGAACCGATTCTCAGGGGCTTCACTATTTACTGTAGACACAAGTTAGGAACTGCGTCAAAGGAGATTGTAATTTGGACATTTCTGGATGACTGGACTAAACCCAAACTACATGTAGAAGCAACAATACGATGTGTCATGCATCTCCAAGAGCCAACAAGCAAATCACGGTACAAGAACATCATAAAACACTGCAGGTTAGAAATGGTCAAGATTGAGTTCTGGTCATTCTGGGTTTCCTGTAAACTTTAAAAAGAGAAGAAAAAAAAAAGGGGGGGGGAGGGGGTAATTCAAGTTGTTTACTTGAAGATTGTTTTGTTTTGTTTGTTTAGGTTTGTGGGATATTTTTTTTTTATTGAAATGTAACTCATAGTTCAACAGTGTGGACTTTGTTTCCTGTCCAGGACATTTGGACTTTAGTTTCTAGAGTGGAAGGATATACTTTAATCATTTTGTACAACTATTATTTGTTCTGTTGGATATTACATATTGGATATATCATTAGCCAGAAGTGTGCCTATAGTTTACTTCTAGTTACATGTCCGTGAATCGGCATTTTCAATCTTCGTTCTATCTTCATATGTGTAGGTCACAGTTCAAGACTGGGTTACATGTGGTGTCAGAAGTACACATACGTAGATCAAGAAGAGCAGATCCTCGACAGAAATCTCATACAGAGTATTACAAGTACATAGAGACACCTCCACACCAACATGTCACATCCTCAGAGTCTTCTTGACAATGACATGGTTTTGTTTGTCCATCTACTTTTGTTGAGTTCCTTCTTGTTGTGGGTTCCATGCTAAGGCAAAGCTCAGTGCGTTCTGTTCCGCATCTCTTTCGAGGGAAGGGGACTATATGGTCAAGGTGTCCAGGCTGCTTTTGATCGGTCAGCGAACACAACTCTGCCCACATCGAACACAAGCCCCATTAGGTAGGTAGCCAAGCGGTTTAGGCCACTGAGCCCCACCTAAATGTAACGGCGTACAGAATAATATGTCGTCACATTTGGACTTGATACTTAACATTTGCCAGCATTTTGGTTTGCCAGTAACCACGATCTTCAACGGAACTTTTAGAAATGAATGTAAATGACAAAGAGTTAGCCTACTGGTGAGGTCTTCTAATGAACACTTTGAATTGTTCAAAACAAAACAATATCTGATAGTGAGATAACAGTTCAATAAATAAAACTATAACATAACATAAGTGATTTGTTGTTTTTAATGGCAGCATATACTTTAGATCAAGGTCCGTTTAAATTACGTAAAAACATCACTGCTATGTATTACAAGGATTTCAATTGAACACTTTGAGTTTAAAGGGCAAGAAATAATGTCAATGTATAGAAATGGACTCAATGGCAAGTAACAAGATGTCATCAAAGAGGATCAGTGACCACATATGACAAACTGTCTCAAGAGTTGTATAAGTAAAGATGTCCCCAAGAAGAAGTGTACATTTTAAACATGTCTTGAAGTATGCACGCTACCATTACGAAACGTAATTATACAAGAAAACACATAAAATGTGCATGGCTTCCGTACAGGAAGTCATTAACCATGGTCAGTGCGCGAGAGCTGGGGTGATTCATCCTTTACCCACACACACACTAATTCACACACATATCAAGAGATGTTAATCTAGTATATCTGTATCCACTGCCTGTCACTCCTCTATGTCTGGCACGAGTACAATGACCCACCAGCCTACACAGCACCCCCATAGGTCAGCAATCCATGCCGACGTAACGCACATTGCAACAAAGGCCAAAACAATTCATACAAAAGGTTGCAACCTTATACAATTAAAACAACGAAACAAAAATTATTGTAATGGAATCGGACAATTATTGAACTCATAATGTAACAGGACCCATCAACAGAAAACCTAGGACTCAAGAAAAACAAAAACAAAAAACTATGAAAACTAAAAGGTAAATGTTGAACTACATGTTGCTGACATTAAAAAAAAAAGGTATGAGGTCTAAGTGACTCGTATACTCGTAGTAGTGTAAGCTAAGACTGTTGTTTACCTTGTTTCTCCACACTGTTCTTCTTAAACAAAGGTGAATCAAATGCACTATATCTAGAGTTGAGATCCACATCGTCGGAATCTTCGTCGTCTTCCTCACCCACGCAATACTGCTCCTCCTCCGCCCTACCTCCGGAGGACCTGTTCCTCAGACCCCCGTCTCCCTTCCTACGCCTACTTTTCCCGGAAGGGATCAAGCTCCTGGAACGCTTCCTCTTGGCCCTGAAGCACTCCCTGCACAAGCCCAAGCAGGAACACAATAAGGACTTGGGGGCCATCCTAAAGGACACGCCCACGTGGCTGCACCACGCTCTCAATGGTCGATCATATCCAATGTTCCATCCTGGCACGTTCTCCCCACAGAATACACTGTTACTAAATAGCACTACATTTCAGTTCAATAGCACTACATTTCAGTTCAATAGCACTACATTTCAGTTCAATAGTAGATCTACTTCAGTATCGAACAGAATAAATAGAACAATAAAACAGCTGACACTAAAGAAACATGGAGGAAACACATACATATTCCAGCGTCCTAATGACAACATTTGTGTGACAATATCAGCAAAACATAATAAACTTATTAAATCTTTAATATTTTCAGTTTCTAAAGCGTCCAGAATCGTAGTTGATCTTTTGAATGACATAAAACACAATCGTGTGTGGCTTGATACACATTACTCTAACCAAGATTGACCAAATAAAAAATGACATAAATTCAGAGTACAGCAGTCATCAAAGAGCCATAGCTCTTTAGTCCCGATCTAAGAACTACAATCCAGACTGATGTAGAAATGCAATCACAGCCACTTTGTGTCAGCCCCACGGACACCGCCGCTAAGCATCACAAACTGCAGCAACAAATCAACAAATTTATAGATCTACGTGTCAGTCTGACCCAAAGCCACGGTCTGGCCCAAAATGAAATTAATTGGCAAATTGTCCAGAGTTCAACAGACTGCTCACGAGAGAGAGAGAGAGAGGTGGGTGGGGGAAGGGAGATAAATAAAGAAAAAGAACAGAGAAAAAAGGAGAGAGAGAGAGAGAATACAAATACTGCAAGAGGATAGTGTGCATAGAAAGTTGCTCAATCTAAAATGAAACTAGGACAACTCCAAAACGAATATAAATATAAAACGAATATATATATATATATATATATATATATATATATATATATATATATATATATATATATATATAAATCATTCGATCACATTTCCTTGTACAATCATGAGAAATATAAAATTGCACAGTTTATAGCTTTACACAAAGTCAATAAATATGTCGTTAAAAAACTAAAGACTCTGTTATACTTATTCAACTAAACACTATTCCCTCTCGACCAAAGTAACGAGAGAGACTGTGAGTTCTAGGGTGATTTATTTCCAGTTTATTTGTTCCTAAATGTATCCTTCTTAGAGTCGGAATGGACGGGCAATGTCTCACTAACATTAGAATAATGCGCATTCATTTAGGATCTCCTCCACGAATATATTTGAATCGCCCCCTTCCCCCCGCAAGCCTCCCCTCTCGCCACCTCCTCCCTTACCGACATTGATTGGTCTCTGCCTCTCACACCCTAGTTGCAGACGTCCACGGAACTAGTACAATGTAATTGGATGTTTATGTCTCTAGAAGTAAGGTCCAGTTGTCCTGAGCTGTGTCTATGTATGTCGTTGCAGATGTGTGTAGATGTGTCTACGCGTCTTGGGTATGTGTCCATGCGTTCTAAATAGAAAAACTTGCTAGAACCTTCTAAAAAGTAACTAGATCTATATGTTTGATCATTTCAATCAAAACGCTCTGTTCACCACAGAATGTAGTACAGATGGTAGACAATGGCTCTTGACACAAAGATTTCCTTGCTTTAAGCTAGCTCTGTGACGCATGATTAGCTGTTTACTTGTCTTACTAACTATTCCATCGATAGGAATCGGCTTAAAAAAAAACTTTTTTTTCTTTCAAATATAGGACCTCACACACACACACACACCATCACATTAGACTTCAATTATTAGTCATGTACAATTGAAAGTTCCAGTAGCTAACACGATTAACCGTCTGTAAATTCTTTAAAAGAAATGAAGGACCCAGTCCGGCAGTCGGGCTAAAAAAAAAAAGAGGGGTGATGATCTTTGTACAAATGAGAGAGAGAGCGAGATGTAAAAACTATGACATTTGTGAGAAATCTCTTTGAAACTGGTACTAACTAAAAGGAGGCAAAGTAGCTGAGCGGTAAAGCGCTTGGCTTCTGAACCGGAGGTCCCAGGTTTGAATCCTGGTGAAGACTGGGATTTTTTATTTCGGGATCTTTGGGCGCCTATAAGTCACCACAGCTCTAATGGGTATCTGACAGTAGTTAAGGAAAAGTAAAGGCGGTTAGTCGTTGTGCTGGCCACATAACACCCTCGTTCACCATAGGCCACAGAATCAGACGACCTTTACATCATCTGCCCTGTAGACCACAAGGTCTGAAAGGGGAACTTTACTTTACTACATACTAAAACATACAAACATATGTATTGTTTTGAATCCAATGTCTTGATTTTGTTACTCATGACTAGCATTGGAAAGTTGTCTAAAAACAGACGAGAAAAACTTGAGTTCGTAGATACAATCGAGAAGATCATTCAGTGAACATTGTTTTCTCAATTCTATTTCATAGTTGTTGTGTTTTGTTTTGTTGATATTTTATAAGCAACCTGGTTTTTATTTAGTTGTGAGTCAGAACGAAATGTGTATATCTAGATGTACATGCTTGACTAACGTTCATGCATTGTTCAACCTCCGACCCGCGATGACGTCATAAATGGATCATTCTTAGGAACTTATTGGAAGATATCAATAGAATACCAATTGATCGTGTCACTGCAATGAGGCCCCATCAATCAAGCGATGAATACAAGCACAGACAAAGCGTTGGTGGTATTTAAAAACAACAGAGAAGACAATGTGTTGTAGATCCAAACTACATGACGTCAGATAAATTATTTGTACACGTTCTACACTTAAACGATTTACTGCAAGGCTCAAGAAAAAGTAACTTTTTTTTTAAAGGCCAACAACTCTTTTTGAAGTTGATCATAAAGGGAGGATTACTCATCCTCCGGCTACACCATGACGTCAGGCCATGCCATTCATAAGGCTAGAGGTATAACTATGTTCAGTTGGAGGGGGGGGGGGGCGAGATGAGAGAAGGGGTGAGAAGAGATGCTGGGACCGGGCTACAGAGGCAGAAAGAAAACTTCAGACAACTAGCCCCTGGTGCAGTAACATGTCTAGGAACAAAAATAATCGCTTCTTTCTTAACCTAACACCGCCGATGTTATTTGGCACTGATAGAGTACATGTGGGACAAAGAGAAGACTTTTACATTAGACGTTGTGCCTTCATTGACTAAGAAGTTGTTTGTTTTCTTTTTTACTTCCGCAATGACAACTACCAGACCAACATTGTCCACACTGACATACAACAAAAAACAATTTCTATAGAAAGAACTACATCTACCTATGACACAAAGTTACTGTCCTAACAGGGGGACCCGTGGGCTGGCTCTGGTTAAGCGCTTGACTATCGAACCTGAGGGCTTCCTGACTTTACTTGGGGAAAGTCAAGGTCGTTGGTTGTGCTGACCACATGACACTCTGCTCGTTAAACGTTGGCCAAAGAAACTGATGACCTTAACATCATCTGCCCTACAGATGGCAAGGACTGAAAGAACTACTATCATAATAGCTTCAGATCAACACCAGCTTCAAGTTACGCGCTTATTATTTGGTTTCAAGCCCATAGAAAAGCCCTTGCCGAAAACGGGCAAAAAATAACTCCCCCCCCCCCCCCCCAAAAAAAAAAAAAAAAAATTAAAAAGACCCCCGGAGTGAAACGACTTTGTATGTAGCAAGTGTTAGCAAAATATGCAGGTCAATATTGGGTTGGAATGATGACGTAAAAAAAATGCATTCATCCTTAATCTTCGGAATCGAAGCCAATATGGAATTTCATAGAGCTCATGATAAGAGAAGTACATTTCGATGACTATTGTTTGATCTTGTAAAAAAAAAACATGCATCTCATCAGATGTACAGCTATGTATGTGGCTAGACTAGGACAGTTTGTAATTAGCTTCTTTTTTCTATTCATTTAACCCCAACCCGCGCCCCAAATGGAACTATGAATGTAGATCTTGACAATTGTGCCTTCACTACTGAGTCTACTCCGAATACAACATCGTTGACTTTACTTGACTAGATTTAACATAAAAGAGACCTCTCCAACTGGCCTCACCCCGTCACCGCACTGGACTGACCAATAGCCAGTGTCCAGCTGCCTTCCCCATGGCCTGTTCAATGTTGTTCATGTTTTAGTTAGACAACTTAAGAGTAACACCAGCTCCTAATTGTGTTGGCCAGATACAAACATCTCCAGGGCTTTTTATCGTCCCCCCCCCCACCCCCCAGTGTTTTTCTTCTTTGCTCGAGAATTCAAAGTCCAGAGACAAAGAGATCTAAGTCACTAGCCACACAGACAAGCTTTCGGTCCACGTGTGTAGATGTATTGGGGTCATTTTATTGTCTAATATCTCCGAATAAAGGAACAAGAATTCCCCCGAGATCTCCAAGAGCTCCATTGAGAACTGTGAATATGTTACACCGTCAGTGTTTGATAGTTAGCGCTGACAAAATCTTGACATACTCTACATCCATACACTGTATTTCTTTGTTGGTATTATTTGCTGTCATCAGAAAATGTGTAGAATAAATGACACTTTGTTCTGTCTGTTACATAATCTCTCTAACTTCACTTTCTCGGTCACAATCCATCACATTGTCCATTCACTAAGTATCTCAATCTCCATTCTTCTCACTGCAAACACCATTGAACTTCTCTCTCACTCTATAGATTCACTGTCACCGTATCTCTTCGTCTCTTCCTTCTCTCGTGATGCAGTTCCGTGTAACCCGGAAACAAAGAAACAAGTGTTGAATGAAATACAAACAATTTCTCGTTATTTCGTTACTTGGGGCCGACTTAATGTCACCGGTGCTCACAATGAATTCATTTGAGTGATATTTTCTGCGAAGACTTAAGACTGTAGGAGAACTTCAAGTCTGAGTCACGAGTGCCACTTTGCGCCACAGAAATATACTAACCCGTATTATAAGCAACACTTAAGCGATAGCTACAAAATGAATTTCTCTTCTCAATTTAATTGACAGCTAGTTTTATGTTGTCTGAAACCCACGTCTGCACATGCAAGACTTTCCCAAGAACTTGGTGCACATGTTGATCACAAGTATTATGACTCAACTGGTCAGAAGTAAAAAAAAAAAACAACAACAAAAAAACTAGGAAATGGCTTTGTTTCATATATTAGCGTGAATATAAAGTTCAGTGATTAATAGCCCATTCTAAAGAAAATCCGAGAAATGATTTTGCACTATTTCTAAACTTTGAAAACTAAAGATCATTACCTTTCTAAGACAGAAAAGATTGATCTTGGGCGACTTCCCTTGGAGCTTAAAATATATATATATTATATAGGTCTGTGAATCGATCCATCGCGAATGAGATTCCGTTTCCGGTTTCCAGTCTAGATCTAATCTAGAATTCTATGTATACAACACGTTCATATATATGAAAAACAAAAGCTTGAAACAAAAGAAACGAAACAAAGTGAACATTTATTTTGCGAACACTTTTTAAAACCATTTTTCAAATTTCAAGAGCATCAGGCTCGTGTTGAGAACTTTGACAAAACTACTTTGAACTATTCAAATTCTGTTCAACAGCGCTGTATTAACGGATCTACATTAATAATTCTATAAGGAATGGTAACCATATTATTTTACAAAGATTCGGATTTTTTTGTTGTTGTTTTGTTTTTGTGTATATGGCAGACTTTTCAAGTTGATGTTCAAATTTAGGTGAATATATAGGTAGTATCTAATATCGATGTCTCAATCCAAAAGATGGATCAAGTAAGCATTCAATAGATTTCGACGCTAAAATAATTGTGAAGAAATAAAGAAAACCAATGCCGTGGAAATAATAATGTGAAACTGCGTGGGCAATAGTTTAGCATTCCTTCATGGAAACTTTCACAAATTAATGGAATTCTACAGAAAAAAATGCAGATGAATATATACATACTGTCACCATACAAAGAAGTCTCTCACATTTCACAGATCAGTGTTTCTACTTAATGAGTTTTTGTGGCTTTTTTTTTTTTTTTTTTGGGGGGGGGGGCGTTCCGGGAGATGAGGCTTGTCAAAGGATATGAAAAAAAAAGCCTGTGTTGTCATAGGAGATGAGCTAAAGTAGGCTCCCCTTGATGTCAAGTCAACAGAGCCCCCAGAAACTTTTAGTGGCACTCCGCAGTTAAAACATGGACTATCATGAACTGGATCCAGTGTAAGCAGCCAAAATGATGTTTGAACAACTGGGTCGAGTGTAAGCAGCCAAAATGATGTTTGAACAACTGGGTCGAGTGTAAGCAGCCAAAATGATGTTTGAACAACTGGGTCGAGTGTAAGCAGCCAAAATGATGTTTGAACAACTGGGTCGAGTGTAAGCAGCCAAAATGATGTTTGAACAACTGGGTCGAGTGTAAGCAGCCAAAATGAGGTTTGAACAATTGGATCGAGTGTAAGCAGCCAAAATGATGTTTGAACAATTGGATCGAGTGTAAGCAGCCAAAATGATGTTTGAACAATTGGATCGAGTGTAAGCAGCCAAAATGATGTTTGAACAACTGGGTCGAGTGTAAGCAGCCAAAATGATGTTTGAACAACTGGGTCGAGTGTAAGCAGCCAAAATGATGTTTGAACAACTGGGTCGAGTGTAAGCAGCCAAAATGATGTTTGAACAATTGGGTCGAGTGTAAGCAGCCAAAATGATGTTTGAACAATTGGGTCGAGTGTAAGCAGCCAAAATGATGTTTGAACAATTGGATCGAGTGTAAGCAGCCAAAATGATGTTTGAACAATTGGGTCGAGTGTAAGCAGCCAAAATGATGTTTGAACAATTGGATCGAGTGTAAGCAGCCAAAATGATGTTTGAACAATTGGGTCGAGTGTAAGCAGCCAAAGTGATGTTTGAACAATTGGGTCGAGAAAGTGAAAAAAAAAAAGGGGGGGGGGAGAGAATAAAAAATAGAGAAATAAAAAAGATTTTAAAATGAAAGAATTGATAGAAGAAGATTTTTAAAAAAGTTAGAAGCAAGTTTACACAATCGTATCGTATCCTTACTGTTCTGAAAGTGAATCACTTCAAATCTTGTTTCCAATGATATCAATTTCAAAAGTCCCGAATATATAGAAGCGTATACCAGATGGCAGTCTAACTTGTAAAAGAAAGACATACAAACACATACACACTTATGTGTTTCAGTTTAAGTTCATCTCCAAAGTCGATCAGCTCAGAGATTCAGAGGAGAGAAAAAAAAAGTACTACTAAAACTAATCAGCGAGTTAAAAGGAGACAAAACAAACTTTTGTATGAAGTCAATTGGCGAGTAGAAACCTGAAGCTGAGCACGAGCAGGAAGCAGGCTATGAAATGTTACATTGAGACTTACTTGAGGGCTCACTCAGAATCTATAGGGAACAATGAATTAAAATGTATCACCTAATTTATTGTAAGACGTAATTTACACGTAACAACCTTTAAGACGAAAAAAAAAATAATTACAATAAAATGACTAAATAAATGTAATAGAATTGTTCCCGTGTGAATAGATCCGAGCTATTTCAAAAAACAAAAAAAAAACATGTGTCAAAACGAATATCCACTGAGAATAAAAGTAAATCAATCCACGCTTCAATCAATGAGTACACTTCAATCACCAGCACCAATACAATCAATCTAATTGTTGGCATCCAATCAGTGTGAGTAACCATCAAAGTTGTGTACATGCATGGACCAGATTTGTCTCAACCAGGCCGAGTGACACGAAGCGAGAAGAGGGGGAAAAAAAAAAAGGGGGGGGGGTATCGTCGAGGAGGAAAGGAGGGAGTGAGGGGGTGGGCAAAGTTACAGTTTCGGTTAGAGCTCGGAGACAGCAGGGCTGAGTGAGTCGTGTCAATTTATTGCCTCGTGTTCCTTACTCGTTCAGTAACATCCTCCTTGGCACACACACACACGAGCACAGTTTCTTTCCGTTGTTCCAATGAGCGGCTCGTTAGTTCATTAACTTTCATCAGAGTTTGAAACAACAACAAAAACAACATTAATAAATGTTGTAAAAAAAAAAGTATTCAAAATGTCTCTCATTAAGACTCGCTTCTTTGATTAATACTTAGTTCTATGATTAAGACTTAGGTCTTTGATTAAGACTTAGTTCTAAGATTAAGATTTAGTTCTTTGATTAAGGCCTAGTTCTTTGATTAAGACTTAGTTCTACGATTAATACTTAGTTCTATGATTAATACTTAGTTCGGTCCATCACCCCAGCTCCACCAAGCACAAGTCAACTAATGACGATGGTATTCAATGACACAAACGAGTGTCAACAATTGTTCAATATATGATTAACATGAAGTCTGAGAAATCATTTGACAATTCTTGCAATGTAGATTCCTATCTCAGTGGGATCGCTTGCCCTATCAGACTGTTAGTGTAGACTTAAATTAGTGTAGACTTAAATTAGTGTAGACTTAAATTGGAGTTTTGATTTCAATGATGGGCGTTCCTATAAAGTTGAAGATTATCACATTCCGCCTTAACCTGGCGGTGAGCAGGATTCGAACAAGAGACCTTCGAGACGACAGTCTTAAGCGCGTACCACAAGACCAGGTAGCTTTCCAAATGTAATTTAGATGTAAATTTCTTTCTTGCAATGTACATTTCAGCCTTGCAGTGTCGCCTAAACTTGTGATGTAGACATTGAAATTGTAGACATACTGTTAAGTTCAAGAGTTAATATACTTTTGTTTCTGAATATAGAGCGTCTTTCCGTTTAAAACGAAGATTGCACGCTGTATTTCGTGATAGAATGGCAATAAGCAGGTCACAGCTTAAAGTATTGCTTACAGGGCGAAGTAGTTGACTTTCAAGTCACTTGTACTAGAACAATATCATTCTTATTGAGAAATAACATTCAAGATGAGCAAACTAGTGCTTCCAATTCAATGACGTTATTGCTGATCAGACTTTGGATGCGTCATCGATACCACTATTCGATCGGAAGCCAATTCTAAATAGTCAATAATCCCTCTACCTCCCCCCCTCGTCAACTCTCGCGACTTGAGAAAGCAAACAATAAAACAGTAGCCAGTTGATTGGAGCGAGTCGCCCAAGTCTCTCTCCAAAACGTACATTGTCTGGCCAGTCCAACAGCCACTTCGTGTCTTCTAGCTCCCATTGAAATAATACTAGTTTTCACATGAACAAACTTTAATCAACTCACCATGTCTGTCTGGTAAAACGTTTGTTCACGTTATTACTCCCACACGCAATCTCCGACTCCAAGCTGAAATTCTACACAATTATTTCTTCTACCTCATAACACAAGAATCATTAAATATATATATATATAATTAACGAATTAGATAATTAACTTTTGTAGAATTTTTTTCTCCTTGTTGTCTTAAACTACAGAAAGAATTTATATTTGACTGAAGTGGTGGTATAAGATGAATTAGTCCCCTTTAGATGTCGTCGTTTGAGTCTTAGTGAACACATCATGAAAAATAGGTCGAGACTATAGAAACAATATATAAAATCATCCATGTTATTAGGCTCTGCACTAGCAGAGTGAATACCGTGTTGGCTTTTTTAGCGGCCCCCGAAAGGGGAAAAGACGCTATTAGTTTTGAGCGAAATGTCTGTCCCGTTTAGATCTCGTAAACTAGAAAAGATATTGAAAATCCGACATCACAATATTTTAGACCATTCAAAGTTCTGATGCAACGGCTACTTTTTTTTTTCTGAAAGCGAAAAAATTTAATTTTTAAAATCAGTTATGCAAGCAGTTTTTTAAAGAGAAAAAGCTAATTAGTATGCATTATAAGTTAGACCTAAATTAAAAAGAATAGTAATCTTGTAAACGTCATTTTCGTAAACAATTTTTTTATTGCGGAAATATTTCCTTTTTTTTTTTTTTTGAGCATTCGTATAAGAGATTGATCCTTTTCAAAACAATTACATCTATTATAAGACTTCAGTTAGGCCAGGAGAGGCGCGGTAGCTGAGCGGTAAAGCGCTTGGTTTCCGAACCGGGGGCCACGGGTTCGAATCCTGGTGAAGACTGGGATTTTCAACTTCGGAATCCTTGGGTGCCTCTGAGTGCACCCAGCTCTAATGTGTACCTGATATTAGTTGGGGAAAAGTAAAGGCGGTTGGTCGTTGTGCTGGCTACATGACACCCTCGTTAACCGTAGGCCATAAAAACAGACGAACTTTACATCATCTGCCCTATAGACCACATGGTCTGAAAGGGGAACTAGTTAGTCCAGGTTCACATCTAACTTTGCATTCACTTGTACCTATCCTTTGATCTGCTGTACCGTTGGGGCACTACACAAGATCTGTCAACCTTTTTCTCCATTCTTATCTCTCATTTGTCTTTGATATAATTTCATTTGGAGGTTCTTTCTGAAAATATT
Organism: Biomphalaria glabrata; assembly: GCF_947242115.1. Lineage (NCBI taxonomy): Eukaryota > Metazoa > Mollusca > Gastropoda > Planorbidae > Biomphalaria > Biomphalaria glabrata. The sequence goes on from NC_074719.1 coordinate 22,477,375, forward strand.
GAAGCCTGCCTGGGTGGACCACTTCGGGGGCCGATTTTGAGTTTTTGTTTCCACACAAACTGTCTTTGTAATCTTGTTTATTGTTAGTCTAGATCTATTACAAATTTAATGACATGAGTGATCCAAACTAATTGATACAACTATGCTTAACATAAGCTTTTTTGTTGTTTAATATATTCTTGTTCAAGTTTAAGTACGATTCAAATAGATCAAAATGAAGACCGTGTGTGAGCATTATAAGGTTTGACGTTACCAGCCCCGTTCCTCCTCTGATAAGTATTTTTTTAAGTTTTTCTATTATCAACCACATAGCTCAATCTTGTCAACTGAAGTTCACGACCGTGAGATATCTAAAAGAATTTTGACAAAGACAAGGAACATGGGGCATAGTAAATGTTCACTAGGCTCGCTTAGTGTATAGATAGATTCCAACAGCTGAACAATGTCCGACAGTTCACTAGCTCGCTTAGTGTATAGATTCCTACAGCGTAACAATGTCCGACAGTTCATCAGTTATGCATGAGGACCATCATCCCAATGTAAATTAGATCTACGAATAGAGCAACGCTTAATCCAGTCATGGATGATATTAGGTTGACGGGAATGCCGCCAAGTTAGTCGATCTACTTGCAGAGTAGCGTATCAGTATTGTGGTTACTATTGACTACAAAATCATCCCAGTGTTTGTAGACAGCGAAACAAAAAAAACAACATTAAAAATATTTTTTTTTTAAAGAAAACACCTCCTGTGCGCAACTTATATAACCAGTGGTTTTCTCTTCAAAATAAATGAATGTTTGATTAGAAATCAATAGAACATTTATTTCACCCCGCCCCTCCCCTTCTCATCGAGAAAAAAACCTGATGGTTAAGCGAATGTATAGATCTAGTACACTTTATAATACTACTAGACATATATTACCCACGGCCCGCGGGTCTTAATTTGCGTATCACTGTCGATATACAAAAAAAAAAGCAAATTCACGACAGTCACTGAGAGTGTTTTGTAATCAATTAAACGAAATAATAATGTTATAAGTAAAGCGAATGCGTGAATGTAAAGTAGTGTGAATGTAAAGTAGTATGAATGAAGCTATAAAAATAGCTAAGCGACCTAACTTCATTTTTTCAAATAAAAACATTTGCTTGTATGCCTACATATATTTGATTAAAATATGAAATGAATAGACTTAATTTTGTATGTTCATGTGTTAAAGTATAAAGTAGATCTTGAGTTAGACATAGATCTAGCTCTTTCTCTCCGTAATTATTTACCACATTCTGGTGGAATCAACGCTGGTATCGTCAGTTAGGAGAGAAAGAGCTAGATCTAGACTAATCTAGAGTTCAATATTGGCTTGGAGAGTTCATTCTTCGCTGCAAGAAGGCTTTGCTCTGCGCATGCGTGACCTTTTTTAGTAGGCGATTCATGAATGAATATATTTCAACACGATTTCGCAGCTTTAGCGAACGAATGTATGAAAAATGAAAAACAAATTTGAATGTTAATTTGATAAAAATATGAAATAAATGGACTATAATTAATATGTTCATGTGTTTAATTATAAAAACTATCTTTGAGAAGAGAAGTTGTATCATCTTAGAGTGGAATTATAGTTTTAGACCTAGGAGAGATGTGAAACATTTCGCGTAGTGTCTAATGAAAGAATGTTTGTCAAGAAATCAAAATTCGCAGATAAAAGGAACAAATTTATGTAAAAATGCTTTTGAAACACACATTTGAAGCTTAATTTGATTAAATAATGAAATCAATAGACTATATTTTGTATTTTCATGTATCAAATTAAAAAGCTATCTGCGCAAAGTGTAGTTTCTAAAATTAGATCTAGATCTAGATCCTTTCGATCTTTTCATGTAAATATGGTAAACATAGCCTAGATCGATAAAGTTATAATGCTTTCATAGAGTTGGTCAACATACATACATAAATACATACATACATACATACATACATACATACATACATACATACATACATACGCCTTACTTTCTACTTTATAGTGTTACAAATGAACAGTGATAGGTAGAGGTCAACGTATAACCCCGGCGAGATGACACAGCAACTAGTGTTCCCTGGAATCTACATGTGCAAACAAAGACAGGATGTGACGTGTCCACACGTGTTGTTCCAGGGGACGAACAGATCTAAGTAGGGGGACAGTTACTAATGAACAGTGACAGATAAAGGTCACTACGTGTGACCCTGACTTGATGACACTGCATCGAGTGTTTTCTGGAATCTACGTGTATAAATAAAGACAGGATGTGACGTTTCCTAACGTGTTATTTCAGAGGATACTAGCCGTGTTTGTGCAACTTTGGACAAGCGATTAGGGACTCTATATAAGCCAGAGAGTTAATGTGAAAGTCAGTCGTATGGAGTCGTGAGTGAGCCGTTACAGTCGATACAGACTATGTAAGACGTGTGCGGCTCTGTGGAAGAGAAATGTGTACGACTCGATGCAAGTTAACTAGGGTAGAGTTAACTGGAGTGGACTACTGTCGTTAAAGTCTATACAGCGAACTACAGTCGATACAGTCGATGTAAGACGTGTGCGGCTCTGATTCGGTAGACTTGAGTACGACTTGGTTCAGCTTTGGGAGACCTGGAGCGACACTGGGAAGTGTGTCGTTGGTCTGTTCTGTGGAATACGGCTCGATGCTAATTGAGAAGAGAGGAATTGCAACGAAGTGAAGAGATGCAGTGCAACGAAGTATAGCTAACTGTAAACTGACAGATATTGTACAGTCTTCTACGCTACATGTTACAGTAATGTTAGAGTTAATAGTCAATAAAGTTAGATGAAGCTGAAAGTTGAGTTGTCAAGTTCTTTGCAGCGTTTTTATTTGTGTGCCAACTAATACATCTAGCCAGAAGATTCAGAAATACGTAACAATTGGTGTCAGAAGTGGGATCTTTCTGGCTAGAATGTGTTCCATCAAACATCTTATTGAACTTGACATGAAAGAACTTAGACAAGAGCTTCGAGAAAGAGGTCTACAGCTTAACGGAAATAAGGAAACGCTAACAGCACGTCTCAGACAAGCCCTGTTGGATGAAGATGAGAATCCGGACACTTGCCAATTTGAAATCAAACCTAATATGACGGAGCTCCTGAGAACTTTGCAATACAAAATGAACTCGGTGAACGAAAGCATTAAGGAGATAGAATCAGAAATCAACACCCGATTTTCTTCATTTAACCAGTTGATCAAAGCCATGAATGAGAATGAACAAATAGTTACCACGCCCAACAAGACAGAAGAACAAACAGATACGATAAAAGATCAAACTAGAATCATGATGAACGAGCTACTGAACACTCAGCAGTATCAGATTGAGTCGACAGATGAAAGAGCTACACCATTGATGAACAGCGAACAATTGTCCAACCAAGAATGTGGCGATACAGACAATTACGATAGGGATGCTGGTGATGGTTGTGCTGTCTGTGACTGTGATAGCAAACCAAATGAATGTGGCCCACAAGAAATGAAAAGAGACGATAGCTGTTACTATTTCAACGAAAAGCAGAATGAGACCTCTGAAGAAACAATAGAAGAGACCTATAGTTTGACCGAAGCTTTAGCTACAGATAAACCTGATATGAGTACCTCAACCAGCCAAACAGATCAAGACAACGTTGGGTCTGCGTCCAAGCCTGTTGCTGTGGGCCTTAAAGACTTCTGTCTTCTATCTGCCAGTGTCTACGAGAGGAACTCGAAGCTTGATTATTGCACCCATGCGTTTGACAAGAACTTTACGTACGTAGCTTTACAAGAAGACTGTGAATGTCAAGAAATACACCAGCAAGGTCTGGACTTAACAGAAGCTTGTCCAGCTGTCAAGATCAGCGCGAGAAGTCCTGGTCAAAGTCAAGGAAACACAATAGAATCTGATGCTGAAGTTGATGGACCTTTGCACGTTGAATGTTATCAACCTGCCCCACAGGCGAGTGCTCCAGACTCGGATGAAGGTGATGACGTGTTTGACACCTTGCCTTCAAGTGATTTTGCAGCTCATTCGCAAAGCACCCATCGAAGAATAATGCTGAAGCAACTTGTTAGATCAACAGTCTTGATGACTACAGCTATGAAATGCAATGCCTTCCTATCTGCTAAGTCGCTGCCATCAGCATGGATCGACAAGAAAGCAAGACAACGACAACAACATCAACGCAACCAAAGAAATATCAAATTGAGGAGGCGGAGAAAGCGACATATGCAGAGTGCAACGTGGATGGCTCCAACAAGATCAAGATACAAACCCACCCCTTCTCCCACTGATAGACCCCCACCTGCATTTATGAAACTCCATAGCCCATGTTGTTAGAAAACAAGCCCACCACTTCTCCCACTGATAGACCCCCACCTGCACTGATGAAACTCCACAGCCCATGTTTTTAGAAAGATTCTGTCCGGAACCATCAGACCAAAGAAGAAAGCCTTACGAATCAGTTGAAAGTGTGAAGCCACTAATGAATAATCTAAGAACATTCCTCATGAGAATAGGTTGATGAAGTATAACAGAGGTTTTAGAAGCACGCTAATTAAGTCAGAAGCAAGAAGGACAGAAAAGAAGTAGTTTAAGATGTCAGAACTGTAGTGAGTAACCATCTGTGACAGAACTGTACAAGAAGATCAACCCAACAGGCATCGTACAAACCCAAAGTCAGTTGCTGTTGTAAGAAGAACATGTGAATATTGCTGTACTGTAATGAACCTGGTCATCTCTGAAGAAGCTCTGGAAAAAGCCCTAACCCATCTGTAAAAAGATGCTTGAAAATGTAAAACTCAGCCAGTGAAGCACGAACTCGTTAGAATGCTGATGAATTTTCTCGACAAGAGTGCCCAATGTCGTCATCTGAAGGTCGATGTTTCCATACCAAGATTGATGAAAACATTTGTGAGGAACTGCTGAAAAATGAGGATTTGGCTCCCATTCTTCTATGGAAAGAAGATGGACAACTGCCAGATTGAAAGAACATCTCTGAGAAGGGGGCAACCACCAAAGCTTCCTAATTGATCGTCGATCGATTTCATCAGTATCGTGATGAAGTAGAATCTGTTCGGGACGAACAGATCTAAGAAGGGGGCAGTGTTACAAATGAACAGTGATAGGTAGAGGTCAACGTATAACCCCGGCGAGATGACACAGCAACTAGTGTTCCCTGGAATCTACATGTGCAAACAAAGACAGGATGTGACGTGTCCACACGTGTTGTTCCAGGGGACGAACAGATCTAAGTAGGGGGACAGTTACTAATGAACAGTGACAGATAAAGGTCACTATGTGTGACCCTGACTTGATGACACTGCATCGAGTGTTTTCTGGAATCTACGTGTATAAATAAAGACAGGATGTGACGTTTCCTAACGTGTTATTTCAGAGGATACTAGCCGTGTTTGTGCAACTTTGGACAAGCGATTAGGGACTCTATATAAGCCAGAGAGTTAATGTGAAAGTCAGTCGTATGGAGTCGTGAGTGAGCCGTTACAGTCGATACAGACTATGTAAGACGTGTGCGGCTCTGTGGAAGAGAAATGTGTACGACTCGATGCAAGTTAACTAGGGTAGAGTTAACTGGAGTGGACTACTGTCGTTAAAGTCTATACAGCGAACTACAGTGGACTTGAGCCGTTACAGTCGATACAGTCGATGTAAGACGTGTGCGGCTCTGATTCGGTAGACTTGAGTACGACTTGGTTCAGCTTTGGGAGACCTGGAGCGACACTGGGAAGTGTGTCGTTGGTCTGTTCTGTGGAATACGGCTCGATGCTAATTGAGAAGAGAGGAATTGCAACGAAGTGAAGAGATGCAGTGCAACGAAGTATAGCTAACTGTAAACTGACAGATATTGTACAGTCTTCTACGCTACATGTTACAGTAATGTTAGAGTTAATAGTCAATAAAGTTAGATGAAGCTGAAAGTTGAGTTGTCAAGTTCTTTGCAGCGTTTTTATTTGTGTGCCAACTAATACATCTAGCCAGAAGATTCAGAAATACGTAACAATATAATAGATAATGAAATAAAATTTGAAACCAAGGGGGAAAAAAAACGAATGTATTATATAATTAGCTTCATTTTCGAAATACCAAATTCTGCTATAACACACACAAATTGATCAAATGTCTTAAAAAAAAAAAATGAAAAAGAAAACACTTCAAGTAAATAATTGTTGCTATTCGCAGCCTCGGTCGCTATTTAAGCTAAGTTACACGGATACGGGCATAGTAAGAAATGCTTCTGTGCTACAGAGTCATTACAACTGTAATCAAAGGGATATTTAGGATTAAAAAGTGGTAGCCCAGTTTAAAGAGTGAACCAACTGGGTACTTCCATGGACATCATGTTTTCTCATGACAGATGACGTTAACAGTAATGTTTCCCAAGTGATTCCCAAACGAGCCATATCCGGTCCTTGAGGCAGCACTCTCCGACCCCCCCCCTCCCTTTCCGAAACTCATGCCCATAGTTCAGACTAAAGTCTATGAGGCTAGGATCTATAGGACTCGCGAATTATTTTTGTTGATGTGTGTCGCGATCCGAAATGTGCAAGGCCCACAAACCGAACAAGGTTGGGCCTTATTTCAATACGTGATGCAAGTCATTACAAAGGGATGAAAACAAACTATTTTATCCTTTTATAATGGGCTTGAACTTATTTGATTACTAGTTATTGAGTGTAATGACTCCCACTAGTGGAACAACAAATGATTAATTTATAAACAAGTAAATGAGAAAGAGAGAAAATAAGAAAAGGAAAGAAAGAGAAAAAAGGAAAGAAAATAAGAAAAGGAAAGAAAAGGAGAAAAGGAAAGAAAAGGAGAAAAGGAAAGAAAAGGAGAAAAGGAAAGAAAAGGAGAAAAGGAAAGAAAAGAAGAAAAGGAAAGAAAGAGAAAAAAGGAAAGAAAATAAGAAAAGGAAAGAAAAGGAGAAAAGGAAAGAAAAGGAGAAAAGGAAAGAAAAGAAGAAAAGGAAAGAAAATAAGAAAAGGAAAGAAAAGGAGAAAAGGAAAGAAAAGGAGAAAAGGAAAGAAAAGGAGAAAAGGAAAGAAAAGAAGAAAAGGAAAGAAAATAAGAAAAGCAAAGAAAAGGAGAAAAGGAAAGAAAATAAGAAAAGCAAAGAAAAGGAGAAAGGGAAAGAAAATAAGAAAAGGAAAGAAAAGGAGAAAAGAAGAAAAGGAAATAAAAGAAGAAAAGGAAAGAAAAGGAAAAAAGGAAAGAAAAGGAGAAAAGGAGAAAAGGAAAGAAAATAAGAAAAGGAAAGAAAAGGAGAAAAGGAAAGAAAAGGAGAAAAGGAAAGAAAATAAGAAAAGGAAAGAAAATAAGAAAAGGAAAGAAAAGGAGAAAAGGAAAGAAAAGGAGAAAAGGAAAGAAAAGGAGAAAAAGAAAGAAAAGTAAAGGAAACAAATAAAGGAAAGAAAAGGAGAAAAGGAAAGAAAAGGAGAAAAGGAAAGAAAATAAGAAAAGGAAAGAAAAGGAGAAAAGAAGAAAAGGAAATAAAAGAAGAAAAGGAAAGAAAAGGAGAAAAGGAAAGAAAAGAAGAAAAGGAAAGAAAAGAAGAAAAGGAAAGAAAAGGAGAAAAGGAAAGAAAAGTAGAAAAGGAAAGAAAAGGAGAAAAGGAAAGAAAAGGAGAAAAGGAAAGAAAATAAGAAAAGGAAAGAAAATAAGAAAAGGAAAGAAAAGGAGAAAAGGAAAGAAAAGGAGAAAAGGAAAGAAAAGGAGAAAAGGAAAGAAAAGGAGAAAAGGAAAGAAAAGGAGAAAAGGAAAGAAAAGGAGAAAAGGAAAGAAAATAAGAAAAGGAAAGAAAAGGAGAAAAGGAAAGAAAAGGAGAAAAGGAAAGAAAAGGAAAGAAAAGGAGAAAAAGAAAGAAAAGGAGAAAAAGAAAGAAAAGTAAAGGAAACAAATATTAAAAAGGAAAGAAAAGGAGAAAAGGAAAGAAAAGGAGAAAAGAAGAAAAGGAAAGAAAAGGAGAAAAGGAAAGAAAATAAGAAAAGGAAAGAAAAGGAGAAAAGGAAAGAAAAGGAGAAAAGGAAAGAAAAGGAGAAAAGGAAAGAAAAGGAGAAAAGGAAAGAAAAGGAGAAAAGGAAAGAAAAGGAGAAAAGGAAAGAAAAGGAGAAAAGGAAAGAAAATGAGAAAAGCAAAGAAAAGGAGAAAAGGAAAGAAAATAAGAAAAGCAAAGAAAAGGAGAAAAGAAGAAAAGGAAAGAAAAGAAGAAAAGGAAAGAAAAGAAGAAAAGGAAAGAAAAGGAGAAAAGGAAAGAAAAGGAGAAAAGGAAAGAAAAGGAAAGGAAACAAATAAGAAAGGGAAAGAAAAGGAGAAAAGGAAAGAAAAGGAGAAAAGGAAAGAAAAGGAGAAAAGGAAAGAAAAGGAGAAAAGGAAAGAAAATAAGAAAAGGAAAGAAAAGGAGAAAAGGAAAGAAAAGGAGAAAAGGAAAGAAAATAAGAAAAGGAAAGAAAAGGAGAAAAGGAAAGAAAAGGAGAAAAGGAAAGAAAAGGAGAAAAGGAAAGAAAAGAAGAAAAGGAAAGAAAATAAGAAAAGCAAAGAAAAGGAGAAAAGGAAAGAAAATAAGAAAAGCAAAGAAAAGGAGAAAGGGAAAGAAAATAAGAAAAGGAAAGAAAAGGAGAAAAGAAGAAAAGGAAATAAAAGAAGAAAAGGAAAGAAAAGGAGAAAAGGAAAGAAAAGGAGAAAAGGAGAAAAGGAAAGAAAATAAGAAAAGGAAAGAAAATAAGAAAAGGAAAGAAAAGGAGAAAAGGAAAGAAAAGGAGAAAAGGAAAGAAAATAAGAAAAGGAAAGAAAATAAGAAAAGGAAAGAAAAGGAGAAAAGGAAACAAAGGAGAAAAACAAAGACAATATTCAACGTTTGTTTTCTCAATGGTCTCCATGTTCCCAAACTAAAAGTGATACAAAACTAAAGCGTGCTCTCAAACTTTATGTCACCAGAAGTGGATCACGTTTTCACATCCTGGAACAAAGTGCTGAAAGAAAGATCTAGAGACTACCATTTGAATGAGCAAACAACAAAAACACCAGAAGTATTCTTGTGTCCTGTAATGTGCACCAGCCACCTCCCTCCCCCCACCCCATTTTATTTTTTGGAGAAGAAATGATGAAAACGAACACTTCAATTAGGTCAAAAACTTCCCATCCAGAAAAGTCAATATTACATTTAGTGACTACAAGCCTCTCTCTCTCTCTCTTTCTCCCTCTTATACACACACATCACACTTCCCCTCCACACAGGCACAAGGAGCTAAACATTTCTCCACTGACCTTAGGTGTAGGTCAACATAATTCGGCCCTGGATATGATTTATAAATCAGTTAATCACAAGGGATAAGAACGCATGTAAAAAAACAAGAAAAAAAAAACACTATCTGAAGATCCTAACGGTCTTACAATACTGATCAATGAGGAAAAGAAGAGCCCCTGCTCTCTCTCTCAGGGTCACACTAGTCTGGTCTCCAGTGTTCCTATGTCACTGACACCAAGAATTAATGGGCCCATTGTTTAAACACTTGTTTTTAAGTGGAAACGAAGAGCCAAAACATTTACTACAGAGGGGTAGTCGCTATTTTAAGCTGCAAAGGGAGATCAGAATTACATTTCAAGTTAGGCAACTGTGTCAGAAAATGTGCAATGAGATGGACGCCATTGTTTCAAACAGGACACTGAAGCCAGGGAACAGATCCAGCTGAAACAGTCGAGTCTGTGTTTATAGTCAGTAAATGTCTGGCCTATAGAAATAGTGGGGAATGTTGACATTGGGCGACTTTAGAAATATTTCCAAGAAGTACTAGTTCAGTAATTGGAAGAGGAGAAAATAATTCTCCGAAAGTTGATGGAAAGAGAATAAATCCCTACTTGCGATGAATGACTATTGTCACATTTCTCCCATTAAAAGAACTACGTAACTAAAACAAAAACATTGTTCCCAACATAATGATCCCACTGAGTCCCTTACATTCAGGTGTATTGGTTCATTAATATGTTGTTGTTTTTTTTTGTTTATCCTAGGTAACAAATTTACTCTTTTATTTTCAAATACTTTTCATGCTAACTATTTAATTATTTTACAAGTGAATTGTTGTTCAATTTGTTTAAAGATAGCGGAGAGGGAAATGTTAACATGTGCACCAAAGATCCACTGCAAGGTATTCCCTGCTCTATCTAAAGGCATACACTTAGTAACAGGATTGGTTCTATGGCTTGACGATTGTTCACGTCAAATGTGTGTGTCTACTATAGAGAGAGGCGAGTTTGGGACTTCACCAGACAGTAAGATTGACAGTAAGTTATTTTGAAATATACATGAACGAAGCTAGAAACAAAGTGAATCCAACAACTTATAAAGTAACTCACAGTCATGAAGTAACTCACATAAAACAGTCACATTGAAGACTATTAGTACGCACGTTAAGATGTGGATTTTTTCACAAAGTGGAGGCGAATCCATAAATTCCAAACGTTTGAGTGTATCCGGTGTATAGAATACGAAAGTAGTGATCAACTAGACATTTTTTTAAGCCATGTAATAATTTTAATGCACTTTTTTATCTCTGTAGAATCGGATCTCCAAGATTACACAATCAAGATTGTAGTTATATTGAACATTGAGAAATAAACAGATTTAAGTTTCTCGGATTTGTGATACAATCGACTATTCACATCCAACCTTTAAAAAAATAAATAAGGAATTTCCTTATTAAGTCTAACTAGTCCAGTAGAAACACTCCACTGTACAGTGTGACCTCTTCCACCCAACACTAACGGGTCGGTCCATGACCTACAAGATGAAACATCCCAAGGGTTAAGGTCGGTCAGCTTATTGTTGCCTCACGTTCACCAAACACAAACAGACCAATCCAAATATGAATGTTTCCTACTTTGAGTCCAGAGACTAATGAAACTAGTGGAGACACAGGTTTACGTGAAGGGGGCAAGTCAGACAATATCAAAAGTTTTAGAACAAAAGAAACTGGTCAGTTAAATAAACATTGTCAAATGTTCATTAAATAATGCGTCCTTTCACAATAACAAGACGAGTTGAAAGTCAATGAGCAAAGTAGCTCTATAGACAGTCATTGTGTGGATGAGTTGTGTTTGAGAAAAGTAATCTAAGAAAAAAACAGTTCACAATGCAGACTTCGGGGATAGGAACAAAGGACAGATAGTGAACAGTTTGGTGGAACACAATGGGACAGGAAGAAATGCAGACACGAATACCAGCAAAGGGCAAGGAAATCTGAATACTACACCCGACATGTTTAGACTGAAAGACGAACGCTAAAACAGCCATAGAGAGAGAGACAGACATACAGACAGACAAACAGACATACATACAGACAGACAGAAAGATAGACAGATTGATAGATAGATAGATAGATAGATAGATAGATAGATAGATAGATAGATAGATAGATAGATAGATAGATAGAATGGCTTTTAGGTTATATAATAATGAATCTTTGTTTTACCTACTAATACAATAGAAGTGTAAACCGACATTAAGTCATTTAAAAAAGTACACATTCGCCTCCCCTAGACACACACACACACATTTATTACATCAAATAGATTTAAACTTCTCCTACTAAATGAACCAAGGTTTTTATTCAAATAATATTTCGGTTTTCCTTAACGAATTTTTTGTTCCCCCTAAACGACTGAGTCAGCCTAATTTGTTTCATGTCAGAGAATGCCAATTCAATTCCAGTTTAGGAAAGCACCTTAGTACCTTAGAAAGTACCTTAGTACCTTAGAAAGTACCTTAGTACCTTAGAAAGTACCATAGCTAAACAACCTGTTACGGTAGATCCAAAGCAATACCTAGATTAGAAAGTCTGAAGCAGATCAGCAGGTAGAACATTGTCGCCAACAACTACTTGAAAGGCTGACTCAGACTCAGCAGAATCAATTATCCAGAACAATACATCCACGGATGAATGACTGGCTAGTCAGGGGAGCGATGGTGTTAGACTTCAACCTTGAATGCACTGCAGGTTCTAAATAAAATGTCTAACATTACAAATCGCTGTAGAGAATGTGAACCTAGAGGTTCAAAAACACCATATCAAGTACGTAAAGATCAAAAGTTGTACCCTTTACATTAATGAAGGTTTTAAGTTCTTGAAGAAGCCTCTGACTTTGTATAGTCTTACAGTGAACAGTGTCTACATATCAGACAGAAATAACTTTAATTCACCTTGCTTTAGTAGCAACAGAAGAACTAAGATAATAGTATAGCTTATGTCACAGTAACAAAATGTATGCAGGTCTAAGTGTTATGTGTTTAGGTATTTAAACAGTGTTGGATTGATGTCTTTAATTCAGCGTCTTAACTAAAGTGAATAGGGATTTTTTTAATGCTTTGTTTTGAATATTCAAGTCCACTCAGATCTAATATGTGCCTGGCATTTCTTGGCGAAGGGTGGTCGTTGTGCTGGCCACATGACACTCTAATATATTAAACTCTTGAACTGGCGAGCTTTACTTGATCTAGTGAGTACATGGTCTCGAAAGAATACTGACTTTTATTCGGGTACGTCAGAACGAACTTGTCTGTCTGTCTGTTCTGTCTGTCTGTCCAGTCTGTCCTGTCTGTTCTATCTGTCTGTCTGTCCTGTCTATCTGTCTGCTGTCCAGTCTGTCCTGTCTGCTTGACTGTCCTGTCTGTCTGCCTGCCTGTATGTGTTTGTGTCGGGAATGGTTATGACCGAGAACATGTGTGTGTGTGTGTATATGTGTAAAAGTTTCAATGAGGTTGCCATCCCAATATTCTATCTGATGTAGTCCCACAGAGTCCAGACCAAATATAGCGCAGTGCTGATTGGCTGTAGCCACTGGAGTGGAGAAATACATTGAAATGGGGAAAGCGTGTGGGAAACTGTGAAGGCATCCTAGACATCACGTGATTTTAAACTGAGCGAAAGGAAGGCTACAACCTCTACACCACAGACAGCAAGCAATGTACCGGCTCTGGACCCTTGGACAATGGAACATACCAACACTAACTACATTGTTAGCTGACAACATCATTTAGTTGGAATTAACCTGACTCGGACACAAGATGGACTAGTGGACGCTAAAGTGGATCACGAGACTTGATCTATACAAATCATGTCAATAGAACTCAATAATCTAAATACAAGCGACTAGGTTCAACTAGACTGTCTCTTGATCTAATATTCTGGTCGCCAATGTAATGCAAGATTACTAAAAAAATAGATCCATTCTTGCATTACCTGCTTACTAATCTAGATGTTTGACAGTACAATGTACAGGTACAATGTAAGCTGTCAATATGAACATTTTTCCTGTCATGCTTTCAATTGCTCTGTTGACCAGTTATCCTGAAATTTAGTGTCCACCTTTAAGTGACCGAACGAGATTTTTATAAAACACATTTCGTCTATGACATGTTTGTAAATATAGATCCTTCAAAGTTTATATGAAATACATTCTGTACATTTCTACATTCGAAACAATACAAACAAGAAGGATCCTTTTTTTTTTAAACTATCAATGCAAGACACTAGCGGAGCCCCAATCTACTATGACAATAACTAGCATAAAAGTGAGCCGAGATTTCTAGACAGCAAACAGATAAAACGTCTCTGGGAATTACAGAGTTTAACGATGCACCTAGACTCCTGAATATCAATAATAACTGATGTGACACACAAGCATTAGAAATCATATGAATTTCTTACCATCAAATGTGAAGTGAGGTCTGACGTTATTCCAGTCAATATTTACAAAGTTGCCCAATCCAATGCATCAATTACAATCATGTCGATAAGATAAAAGTCAAGATGTCATTATTACTGGGTATTAAAAGCAACTTCCGATGACACTATTCCCTTGCACGACCTGACATTTACTATCTTGTCTTTACGACCTCTTGAAAGTGAAACCTAGGTCTCGTGCCGTAGTTCGGAAAGGTCACATTAATACGAGATATGTACCTCGTGACGCAGGAAACAAAAAAGTAAGGTACAACTAGACAAATCAAATCCTTGTGACACTAAGTCTTTCAACATATCAAACTTTCATCAACATAATATAAACATTCTAAACTAAAGTCAATCTCAACTTCTGGTCCGTGGAGCAATGAACCTTTGATGTTCATACTGAACAAGCAGAAGCTACAACATTACCAGAAATTCTAGGACTCATGACAATTCTGTACAAAAACAACTGAAGTAAATTCTTTATCTGCAAATATTTGATACATAGACTGCAAAGTGTTCAACTTTGAGAAAAGCCTATGATTGTTTCACATTTACCAAAGACCCAAAGTGACACCACAAAAACAAAAAGCTATTCTATAACCTATATATGTTTGAAACTTAACTCCAATATTAAGAAACATGACATGACAACTTTAGGCTAAATTTTTGGGAAACTTTTATCTCAGGTGATTAACATTACCACTGAGCCAAAGCGGCCCCTGTTAGGTTACAGAAGAGGTCTGTAACATTATATCTAGCAATTATACGCTAAAGGTAAAGACAAGGCTGTTTAGTAATTGCAGGGGCTATCAATCTTACCCCATTTGTCTTTCTAGTTGGAAGGCACTGTGGAGAAAATCACAAAGTAGTACAATGTACCATGCACAAGTCATAGTTACTACCAAATACCGATATAGTGGGCCATTATTTATTGCGATATTTAGATCATAAGAAGCAATACACTGACTAGAAATAAAGCGGCATGATATGTTCATATCCAATTACATCGAAATAAAGCACAGCGTATCTTGCTTGTTTAATCAAAGTCAACTGCAAATAATTTCAGCCTAACATTCGGCTAGAACTAGCGTAGTACTTTCACCTGTAATATGTGCAAGAGTCCATAGCAAACCATTGCTCTAAAAATTCACTTGATCTAATTTAGAAACAGCTATAGAGTCAAACATAAACAATACAAATGGGTGTCTATCTTTTCAAGAAAAAATATTTGAATCAGGAAATAGTTTAAATCCTAAATAATACAAACGGAGCTCACAGAATTAATACTATAGATTTAGTTCTACTTGCAAAAGAAAGAAAAATCGTAACGATTAACCTGAAATAATGTTCACTTGTATAACCTTCAGATGAAATTCCTTCGAAATTATTGGAACAAAGAAGATTGGTCAATAGGTTACAAAATTTCGCTTCGGAAAGACAAACTTCATAGTAGATTATGTCTTTTTGTTTCATCGTTGGATCCAAGAAAGTCCTAGATAAAGGTTTCTAGTATAACAAGTCTATGTTTCAAACACAAACAGTGAAGCTAAACATACAGGAAACATGAACGAATTGTAGACGTTTAGACAAAGAAATGCACCATTCAACCTAATGACAGAAATCCAACTGTACGCCAGAAAAGTTGTCATCATCATAATGTGTCTAAAGACAGCTGTCCGGCACAAAGCCTCAGTGGAGGCTCATTTCTTATTAGCACGTCTCAAAAAGGCCAAACAAAGAGCGTGTGTGTGTGTGTGTGTGTGTTAGACAGGGGAAGAAAGAGGTTGGGGAGGGATGGAGTTATGTTTGTCCAAAGTGTTCCCGTCACAGAGCGTTTCCAAATTAATCTCTCAACGTTTCAAATATTTTTGTTCTCTGAACATTTCCATGAAAAGCCTCATTTGTTTGTTATTCAGTGGGGCCTCTGTAGTTATTGTCATAGGTCACCCTGACATAATCTCATTATCGCATTGGCGAGTCCAGTACAGAAATCCTTGTTTATGAGGGGCATCCTGACAAAATGATAAAAAAGGCCGATATAAAAGAGAGAAAAAAAAAGGTGATTCGTGCCTAAATGTTCGAATCCTGTTCATATTGCTTCCATTCCACAATGAAATCACTAGTGAAGCTAGCGTTGACTGTACCTTAAAGAAGAGAATGAATATAGCACTAGAGAGTGCGACAGCACAGACTCATGTATTGAGATGTTGGTGTAGACTGAACTGTAACACACCATCTAGAATATTGAGACCTGGTGCAAGTATAAGGAGTTGCTGCTTCACAACAACAGATACAATTACACTATACATATTTCGAACAATGACCACTGAGACACACCGTGTTTCTGGTATTACAGCCAACCATTCGTTAATGCCACAGCTATTGTGTGGAAAAGATTATGTCGGTTTGGACATAAGTGGCAAATTATTATAAAATCTATGAAAAGTTGTGTACATTGGCGCTTCCATTGAGAGAGTGAGAACAAAAGAGACTATTGATTGAGATTCTAGGTTCATCATTTTTTAGTCATTGTATGCATTAACAAGCTAATAATTCTTGAAAGACTAAAAAAAAAAGTTTCCACCATTGATAAATAAACAGGCCGAATAATGGATGCATTTAATTGGTACGATTTATTTCTAAATTTAACTCTCTATCAACATTTTAACTCAGTGTTCTGTCTCGAGCTCTCGCTGTTTCTTAAACCTACAAGCTCGTGGAAATAAAGCTCAATTTTTATCAAGCTTTCTTTCAGCCAATCTCAACAAAAGTGTACATTTCAATCTTATTCGACAAAGGAATTCAAAAAGACTAATGCCAACTTGAAGATCATTTTACACGAATGTGCTCCACTACTATTCAATACCCGCCAGGCCCATTGGTACACTTGATCTGTCAAGATATCTACAATCAGTCATATGAAGTGAGCAATTATCTAAACAATTTGTTTTCTGCGTCGACTAGATGAACTGTGCTGTAGACACACATGGACATTCTACAGTAATTGAAAATGATGAAAAAGCTGAGCTGTAAAGAAATGTTGGTGTGAAATATGAAACCATCCGTCTGTTTAAATTCACATATCTAATATCTAGATTCTGTTAGAGAGTAGGTAATATTGCACTAATGTTGTTTAAGCGCAGTCTCTATATATATAAATGCCTGCATTAATGTTGAGTTTACATGAAAGGAAATATTTGTTATAAAAATGATTGTAGCAAGGGGGAAAAAAAGGCCACTCAAGAATAACAACCCGAGTGTTTCATGCGCGGTTATCCCCCCTTTTAAACCAGATTTAGTTTTGAGTGAGCCAGGATTTCAACTTAAAAATAGCAGAAAGACCCAGACTGGAGACTTCTGTGGAAATGGGATGTGATTAAAAGCCAACAAGGCCACGTCATTGTTGATATTATAGAATAATGTTAGATTTGATGGCCACTGTGTGAGTTGAATCAGAGAACCAGGCATCAATAAAGCTTTAGCTGTTATTGTATGGATTTCATTTTTCAGCCTGTCCATAATCATTCAGTTCCACACACCAAAATATAGAACAAACGACTGTATATGGTTTTAATGTCATGTTGAGCTAATAGAAACAGTGACCGCTGTATAATGAAATGGCTAAATGCATGTAATATTAAGACTTACCAGGATTAATTTAAATATTGAGACCTTTAAACATAATGCTCGGGGGAAAAAGTTTTTCTGACTTGTTTGTGTAACAGCCTTCTTTTGACAAATAAATAGCTGTTAATAAAATACAATATACTAGCCAAATATCAAGATTGGTCAAACGGTTTTGATTTCTACGAGGGACATACATACATGCATACATACGCCTTACATTATGCTTTATATATTAGATAGTGGTATTATTTACAAGAACATACCACTATTTGCTACTGTGCATGGACAGTGAATAAAATATAGGTGAGTCTTAATGGACGTACACTCCGCTGATCGATGACTTGAATGACATCAAATAACCACCGCCCAATACATACGTTCGCTCTCTACCGAGCTCAAGTAACGACTGCCCAATACATACGTTCGCTCCCTACCGAGCTCAAGTAACGACTGCCCAATACATACGTTCGCTCTCTACCGGGCTCAAGTAACGACTGCCCAATACATACGTTCGCTCCCTACCGAGCTCAAGTAACGACTGCCCAATACTTACGTCCGCGCTCTACCGGGCTCAAGTAACGACTGCCCAAGACATCATGAAACACTTCAACAGGCTTCCGTAGAGAACACGCAATAACTGAACTAGTGTACTTTTACCATACCGAACTATTACGCTTTTATCAAAGTCGTTCAAGATTTGTATTTAATCAATACCGTTTCCAATGGTTGATGACAAAGCTTCCTGTTTGGTCTAATTGAATGCAATAAAGTGATCACAATGAGGTACTTAATCAAAGGTCTTCGCGTTGGTGTGATGCGTTCACTTCCGTTGACGGAGGCTTGCATGGCAGAGAACATGTACGCGTGGCAGGTCCATTGTACCAATAATGTATCATCTAACCAACACTGTAGCGAAGAGAAAGTATCGCCTGGGAACTCCCCTTCATTCAAGACAGTAAACTATCCTATAGTTCGGGGTCAGACCAACCATTTCCTAGTAGGTAGGACTGAACTTCAGCTCATCAGACACATCCATTAGTCACACGTTATTCTCATCGTATGGTATGAAAGACTAGTTCCAATGATTTACAATGCATGAACTTCTAAAGCACTAGATACCAAAATGACATGTCACTCGGAGGTAGAGTAACAGAAAGAAGGACCTAGAGAGACAGGTCAATAAAAGAGATGGAATCAGCACTGAGTATGATTACACCAATTAAAATCAGAGGACGTTTGTTTCCATACTTGTTTAAACAATAAGAATATACCTTTAGACGGGAAGACACAAACATGAGCCTGCATACATTATTGTAAATACAAACGTTAGGTCGAACAAGCAAATATATTCAAAGAGATGATAATAGCCAAGTCAAATATTTCAAGTCAAAAAATAGATGACAGGATGACTTGAATACGATAAACTAGTCTGGCCTACAAAGTCTAAACTATGTCACATTATATATCACACCATATTAACTATACCAACTGGTGTCACCCTGACACTTGTACTAATCAATAACCAAACAGCACAAGTCCAACAGCACATGAATTGTTCAAAGCTGAATAAAAAAACATGTATGTTTATAAATCCACAAGTAATCCGATTCATTGAAGATCTCAACAACTTTTAAAGTTGTGACACACTCCAAGAAGTCAATGGGAAAATGGGGTGGAACGTGGAGGGGGAAGAGAGGTGTTGGTACGAAAGAGACTACCTGTTCCACAGGTCAGGTGTGGCGGGATTCGGGTGTTTGAACTCTCGACTAAAGGCATGACACGAAAAAAAAATGTCTCGAGCATGTTGGCTGGCAGAGGGGAGAGGCAGATTATTTATATATATATATATATTTGGTCTATTCCCTTCGTCTCTAGTCCACGCCACACCGTGTCAGCACCAACACATCATCAGTGGAAGCATCGGTGTCGAAAAAAAAATGTTTCATAAGTTTAGTTAACATCTACATCTCCTGACTCCCTGCTTATCAGGAGTTAGATGTCAGACTGGTGTGCTTAATGTTATGTCAGTTGTATATATATTGCACACCAAGTGTGTGTAGAAGCATCTGACCAGATAACGTCGCTCAGGTCTAACGGTAAAAACAGCGAATGTAGATATTTTCTCGCTATTACTTCAAGTCGTGTTGTTGGCAACTGGGCAAGTAGTGATTGAGCAACATCCGATACATGGATTGAAATATTCGATAGAAAACATTCCTTTGTGTGTGTGTGTGTGTGTGTTTGACACATGTGTTTAATCCAAACACAACCCTCTTGCAACAACGTTGGGCTAACTAAAACTATTTTGACTATCTTCCATTTAGTATTGGAGGACACGTACATAAATAAATAGAAGGCAAGCATCTCTTGAACTGACAACAACAAAAATCACGAGTTGTGTTACATTGTCGATGTTGGTAGGGCTATCACAGACATATGTAGAGTGTATAACAACTCCAGAATACGTTGGGTTCACAGTGGGAATGTTAGTTATACTAAAATAGCTGTAGATGTGTACTCTGTTAAAGTGTTTCCTTCTATTTTGTAAAGGTTCTATTTTGAACATAGAAACCAAAGACCAAATGATGAAGAAATCAAAGATTAAATGGTCTAACTTCCTTAGAGAGCCAACAATAGTGGCCATCTTCACATAAAATAACACGCTTTCTGAAGTCCTTCCTGTAGAATGCTAGATAAGTACTTCTACCTAGAGGTGGAGTGAGAGGGGTACCGTGAGACCTCCACAAGTGAGGCTACACTGCAGAGGAAACAAACGAGTCAGTACTTCACAGTTCCATTGAGAAGACGCACTCGTGAATCAACTAGCTCGTGCCTAGGGACACGGCAATCTCACAGCCTGGGGAGAACTCTCAGATAAGTACCATGTTATTTACAAAGGAACAAGTAACTAGAGAAAAACCTAAACACTCCACAAAACTGTATTATTACAGTGTCTGACTGGTACGATTTCTCTCACACCCATTCTCTAATGTAGCTGAAATTTTCACAATTATTCTTAGTCTATGACAATACATAAATCAATAAATTAACCAATTAGAAGTAGTGTTTATTAATTAATTTTCTTCCTATATAGAAAAAGGGGAGCTTATTCATGTAGAGCTGAGATATATTGCAGTTATTCCTCTTAGATAAGCTTTGTTTTTTGTGTTGTTGTTGTTTTTTTTTCACAATACACAAACCATACAGAAATGCTATCTTATTTTAAAATAAAAAACTTCATTCGCTAGCCTCAATTTGGTAATACAGTGTTGAAATGTTGGACCTAGTATAAATATTACATTCAATGCCTTAATTTTGTTCTATTTCCCCCTTTCAATTGGTAGAGTACAGGGAGATGTAAGGCTACTCTTGTTATGAGAACATTCTTTCTGACCATTCTTTATCTAAAAATACTTATAAACGTCATGCTTATATTTTCACATCTTCCTTTTTTTGTGTTTGATGTAAAGTTGTTGTTTCTAAACTATTCAGCTAGCTAACACATCAGAATGTATTATAATTAGGAAAAAAAACTGTCTGAGCCTGTTACTAAGTGTGCATGACTAAACCTCCAGCTCCGCCGTATCTGTAGAGTCACGCAGGCATCCCTAAGTTATCAGTCAAACTATGACAGGTCGTACGGTGATAAAATTCTAGCTAAGACTGCGCCGGGCCCAATCAATACAATCTATGTGAAGGTTGGCTGAAGACAAGTGGCCACCATTTAGAAAGAACACGGGAAAGAACAAGGGATACAACGTGTCAGTTTCAATCAAATAAATATGGAAAAGTAATTTCCCCTCCAAAACCTCGTTTTCTTCAATACATGCTGGCTAGTAATTGTACTAAAAATACATGAATGTTAGTAAGTTTATAGTTTTTCAATTACATTCATTTTAACATTAACTCTTCAGAATTTAGGCTAAAGAATGGAGAGAGTCTAGTACTCTTGTTCATTAGGGACATTACGATTTAGCATATTTTAACACATTTATGCAAACGGCCTTAATTTTTTTTTTTTGTCAATTTATTTAAAAAATTGTATTATTAAGTATTGTTGTTCAGACTTTATGAATTTTATGTATTTCAGGAAGGGTCAAATACTGGTAATCCAGCCGGAAGTAGATAGTCTCTGAAAGAGACAACGAGAGATAATGAGAGGAATGACACACATGTGAGTATTTACTTTCAAGCCTATGCTTTTATAAAAACTTATGTCTACCATATACTCAACATTTACAATATATGGTTTAACGTTCAACGCGAGAAGTTGCAAATGCGACCAGAAACAGAAAAAAAAACAAAAAACAAGGTTACAAAGACTCAAAATCGGCCCCCGATATGGTCCACCTAGGTATGTAAAAAGGCAGGTTTCAATATTTTCAGCAAGAACATCAAAATGAAATTCTATCAAATGACAGAGAAGAATGGAGAAAGATGGTTGACTGATCTTGTGTGGTGCCCCAACTATCCAGCAGACCAAAGGATAGGTGGAAATGAAGGTGAATAATGGAGAAGAAGATTGATAGATCCTGTGTGGCGCCCCAACTATCCAGCAGACCAAAGGATAGGTGAAAGTGAGGTTAAGTTTGATGTGAACCTGGCCTGATGTCTTATAATGAATATCTAATAGATCTAATTGTTTTGTAAAGCTTCAAGAATACAACATTTCGTAATTTAAAAAAATGTCCTATAGTTGGGTGTTCCATTGCAGTGTGGAACGACGGTTGTGCACGCGATAATATGAAAAAATACGTATTAATTGTTGTTTTAAATTATGCCAAACTTGTATGCTTAGTACATAGATTTTTTCTCTTTAAAAAAAAAATTACATTTTCTTTGTGTAAATGTATTAGTTAGTATGACAGAACTTACTTAACTAAGCAATACAAATGTAAAAAAAAAAAATTTGACAAAAAATCTTAAACCATTTGCATAAATGTGTTTAAAAGTCAAATGGTCTCCTCCCCTAGGAAAGAGCCTTCTGTTTTGTTACTATTAATAGTGAATAGTTGTAAAAGTGGTGTATTTTTATGAAAAAAACTGCTTGCATAAGTGATTTAAAAAATTAGATTTCTCGCTTTCAGAAAAGAAAAAGTAGCTGTTGCATCAGAACTTTGAATGGTCTAAAATATTAATGCTGTCGGATTTTCACTACCTTTTCTAGTTTACGAGATCTGAACGGGACGGACGGACAGACATTCCACACAAAACTAATAGCGTCTTTTTTAGCGTCTTTTCCCCTTTCGGAGGCCGCAAAAAATCACTATCTATACTACTTAATAGCAAAGTGAATATCGTTAGCAAACACACTCATGAAGTATTGGAGAGCCTGTTTGGGAAGACTGGACTCCTAATTCCCCCACACAGATGTTGAAGTGTTAGTGTCATTGCTGGTGTAAATCTAAGAATTAAACAAAAACAGCTTGGAATCTCAGATACACATTTGAGAAAACGTTGTTTTAAATATTTCAATGATGACACGTTTTCTTGGCATCTATTTATCTAATACTTGTTGAAAGAAAAGTAATCGACGTTTTATCGGTGAAATGCAGATAAATATCCCGTGAGATTTACACTTCAGGTCCAACTTTGTGAAATGTGCTTACCTGGTGTTTATAAATATTTCCCTTAGAGATCCAAACATACTCCAGTCAGAAATGAGCTGAAAACATTCAAACACAGAGGTCTGGTTGTTTCAAAGGGAAACACTCGAACATGTCACTTGTTCAATCAAAACTGACGTTCACTTGAGTCAGCAAGTGGTCATCCTAATTACAATGTTCTTTATATTAAATAAATAAACATGATCTCGTAGCTGTTCTAAATAGTACGTCATATAGTGTTACCTAAATAACACATAACCCTATACAACTAACAAATACTAGTTGATCCTAATAGTTGTTAGTAGTGTGTAGTGTAATTCAAATGGTCTCGACCAACTCACTAACAGTGCTAGATGTCAAAGGTCAAGACTTCATGACACGAGATCGTATCAATAAAAGAAAAGTGGCCTTACTGTGTAGGATCGAAATGTTGATATATTTTACCATTGTATTTGTAAGATTTGAGTTATTTTTAAATACTGAGCATGCACATTTAAGACTCAATATAACTGGTTCAGTATTTAACAAGGTTACAATGACAGCTTGTGTAGAAACGCAAATCCAAAATCGCTCCGCGAAGTGGCCCGCTCAGGCAGGTAAAAAGGCCGGTTTCAATACTTTCAGAAAGACTATCAGAAACTATGAACTACATAACTATCAATATCTACAGAGACGTGCGCGGGTTGTAAGTATCATTTCAGTGAGACACATAGCAGAGACAGTAAAAAGGTTTCAAACCACAGCATACACTTGAGAAAAAAAAAATGTCATCCCGGGAGATGGGCCACAGGGGGAACCAAGATCAGCGAAAGAGCTAGAATTAGTGTCTAGAAGTGCCTTCTACCACTCTATCAGTACTAGAAGACCATAGACTTTTATCCAATTACAGAGAGAGTACATTACACATTAGCCCCCAGACAGTGGAATGGAGTCAGAAAGAAACAAACATTAGATGAAAGCTTTAGAGACGTGCAGCCACACAGAGAGAATTAAACAACACACACACACACACACACGATGTAGTGGAACTGCTTGAGACAGCGCTAAGACCAACTCCTTAGGGAGGACATATGGCGCCCCTGGGGAAAACAAATTGCTGGAATTAAAATTTTTAGTTATTTCTAAGACAGAATCACTTGGACAAATGAACACCTAACAATAAAGGCAGACACATTGACTCACGTATTCTATGTTAGAGTTGCAGTACTATTTACATACGTTTCTATACTTTTGAGAAGGCTCTGATGGTTAGTAACATACAACCATACTACATTGTTCTTCACAAGGAATAAACAGAGATTTTCAGAACATATTTCATGGCAATATTGTACATGATATCAGAGAAAGTGTGTAAGTTAAAATATAAAAAAATATAGATCTATTTTTAGTTTTAAAAAATAACTTATAGTAAGTGTAATTATGTCACTTATGTTGACTCGATCACGTAATTGTACAAAACATAAATCAGTTAAAAGATTAATTAATTAGTCAAAAGATTATTGGTAATTAATTTATATTTGATTTCAAATAAGGGAAACAACTTCTATATTACTAAGAGATTTGTAAGCGATTTTTTTTTCTTTTTTTTTTTTTTAAAGGAATTTTTTTTTATACTTTGCTTGTTTTTTTAAATTGATCAATGTCTTGTTAGGGACAATAAATAATTCTGCAAAGTTTCAACTTGATCCGAGAATGGGAAGTGGGTGAAATAACGTATACAAGATTTGTTCCAGAGAGAGTGAGTTGATATAAGCTTTAAAAAAACCTTTGGTCATACATTAAGTCTAAGAAAATGAAAACAACAAGCATAGCACCTTTAAAAGGAGAAGATATCTTAACACATAATGATAATGAAACTAAAGCTAACATCCTAAATAAATACTTTGCATCCACATTCTCAGTCCCAGGAGACAAAGACATATTACTAAATTTGAACCAAGTAGACAACATAGGAGATAAAGAAGTACAAGAAAAGGGAATCAAAAAACTGTTAGCCAACATAAAACCAAGTAAAGCATCTGGACCTGATGGTATTCCAGCTAGACTACTCAATGAACTAAGCAATGAGCTAGCACCAGTGTTCAAAATACTTTTTCAGGCATCTCTTAACCAGGACAGAGTTCCAAGGGACTGGAAAGAAGATAATGTCACCTCTCTATTTAAAAAAGGAGAAAAATCAGACCCAGGAAATTACAGACCAGTATCACTTACCAGCATCACATGCAAAATCCTAGAACACATAATATGTAGTAACATCATAAACCACTTAGACAAACATAATGTCCTTACTCCATACCAACATGGCTTTAGGAAATATAGATCATGTGAAACACAACTAATAGGACTAATTATGATTTTTCAAACGCGTAGGACGTAATCATTTTCGTTTTTGAAGTAACGTCTGTATTATATAAGATAAGAAGAAAAAACAAACTGCTAGAGTTCCTAAAACGAATTAAAAATAGAACGAAAAAAAAAAGATTTAGTGTTAAAATGAAGGTAAAATGTGGATGCCAAAGATTAGCACTGCTCCATTGGACTAAAGACGTGAACTCTAAACGTTGGGTTCCCCAAAGCACACGTTGTGTCTATATGTATAACATCTTGATTTTACAAAGTCATCGATTTCCTTGATCTCAACGCAAGTGAGACCCACTGTATAATAAATAAGAGAGTTATATCCTTTTATTGAATCAGATGGTTAAAACAAATGGTAGGGGTCTTCCACAAAGCATGGACGTGTACAATCATTTCTTTTAGTTGTACCTGTGTCTAGCTCGAACAAACAACAGAATAGTCATCCATCATGTCCCACAGTAACAGATCCACGAGAAAGACTCAAGGAGGTTCCTTTGTTAATCCTTTTTAAATGTATATCTTGTATAAAGCCTAAGTACTTTCAGAATAGGGACAAAAAGGAAAGGGTGGGGCGGAAAAAAACCAACGGTACCAGTAACATCTAGTTCCAAGACACCAGAAAGGCAATGGTAATGTCTGATTGTCCAAAAAGCGCTGTTTATTTCTCTATTACAAACGTGAAAGTAAAAAACAAAGCAAATCATGAAAACAACTTGTATTATTATCCTAAAACATGGGACAAGAAATAGTCCACAGGTTTACAAAACAAAAACGTTCATTAGATTAATGCGCCAGGCTCAGAGCTAAACTTTTGTTCAATAGCGAAGTCTATTCGCTTAGGGAGTTAACAAGCTCTTAACGCTGTGTCCATGCGATCAAAAAATATTCCACGAGCTATTGGCAAGGACATTAAACATTCATATAAGATGTATAATCCGGTTCGAAGGCCCAATGTGGCCTCAAAGTCATTGCTGGTGCCAAGCTATGGACGTCAAACTGTATGCGCAGTGTCAGGGACCGAGTCAGGAAATGAAAGAAAGGCTTAAAAGCCCCCAAGCCTGTGAGACGAATACAAAATGACGGAGTGTCAATGCTGGAGGCGTGCTGCAAGTTCATGACAAGTCCGCCACCTGATAATCCAAAATATTCTGCGGCCATGTCTTCAGGGCACCAGAAACATAGTGAGGACTTGGGCCGTCATCTGTATTTGACAGTCCTTAGAGATTAGCTTACACCGTGACCAGACTGCTCTTTTCTTTTACAACGCGTTATAACACGTCACAATGTATGTATGATATAACTCATACTGTTATGTGTCATTACGTGTCAAGGTTACAAGACAAGTGTAAACATGAAGTTTATTTTTATAATGACTTCTAGAAAATTCATGAAAGGGAAGATAATTGGTTTCTCTGTACCAGTAGGCTGAAGAAGTTTCAATTTCTAAATTGAGCATGAGAAATATATTTTTTAAATATAATATAATTTACAAAACATTTGATTCATTTCGGGTATCGAACCCGTGACACCGTCAGCTGCATGACTGCCCTGAAGTTGAGCGTTCGCATTTTCTGATTCGTCCAGCCGGGAAGACATGCGATTATTGATGGCTAGGTTTAGTATATGGACATCTAGGTCTAAAGCTAGACCGTAAGTTCCTATCTAGAACTCTGAAGATGTAGTCTAGATCTGTTTCTAGATCTAGAATATAGAAATATGCGCAAAGCATATTAACTTCAATAAAATTGAAACAACTTGAAATTTACTGTTATCGCATAAATACGGTAATACGGCTAACTAGCCATATTGGCTTTAGAACTACATAGATTTGTAAGTCTCTAGCCAAATTTACATTTATTTATTTTTACTTTGAAATATTATAAAGGTCAAACTAGAGTTTTCCCCAATGGCCAAATTTCTTGGAAAATCGTTAGAGCAATTTCTCCTTGGAGAATGAAAATGTTTGATATCTCGTAAAGAAGATCTCTGTTACTTGTACGCCTAGACAAAGTTTCCCAGACACAGTGGAATTGATGGTCATCGGAGTTACACTTTGGATCCAACCTGCACTTGAAATACAAAGACGTTCCTTTGCAACAATTACAATTGAAGAAATTATCTGTACAGTTTCTAATGGTGATTTTCAACAATGATTCTAGTTTATTTTGTTAAGAGCCCAAAAGATGTGGAAACAATTGTTTGCACTCCGTAGATACCTAACACTTTAACCAATTCAAAAATACAACTCTTTGTATGATCCTTTTATCATCAGCTACAATATTTGAAATACACTCCATGGCACTGTAATCCTTTATTTGTTTATTTAGTGTGTGTGTGTTACCCAAAGGGAAAAGAATGCAAGAACCTGCTAACAAAAAATCAACCTTATAAAGCCTAAGCAAGCACCATCCCCCAACCCACTATCCATAGTCGAAAGATACTAATTATCGCAGTCTCAAGTGAGCCTTACCAAGTCGACCGATTCGTAGAGCAATGACATGGGGCTGGTCTGTTCTCAACATCACAAACATTGTCCCTCTAGTCAGCTACAGATGCTAGATCATGGAATTTCTCTTGTTAAGTTTTCATCTTCATTCCACAGCCACGGAAAAAGGTTCTAGCGTAACTACCAATGTAAGTGTCTTTAATGGAAGTACCAATGAAAGTGTCTGTAACGGAAGTACTAATGTAAGTGTCTGTGATGGAAGTACCAATGTAAGTGTCTGTGATGGAAGTACCAATGTAAGTGTCTGTGATGAAAGTACCAATGTAAGTATCTGTGATGAACGTACCAATGTAAGTGTCTGTGATGGAAGTACCAATGTAAGTGTCTATGATGGAAGTACCAATGTAAGTGTCTGTGATGGAAGTACCAATGTAAGTGTATGTGATGGAAGTACCAATGTAAGTGTATGTGATGAAAGTACACTGCCTTGTTGTTGTTGTTGTTGCTTTTAACTTCCCCAAAACGTGAGGAATTACTTGTAAGGTTCCAAATGACAAAAATCAATCCTGTGGCCCAGTGTGTTCGCTGACACAGACATATAAATCCACCGAAATGGTATATGATCTCAGGATTCACCGAGACATTAGGACACGTTCATTAGTGTCTCCGATTAACAAAAGCCTTTAGCAGTTATTCTCTGCAATTGTATTGATTGTCTAGTTCTACCATTCAACAGACAACAATACCGTATCTAACATTTGAACCTATGTTTGAGATCTGATAGCACAAACCACTTGATAGGCAATTCCTAACAAAAGAGCATTAACCAAATGGCACGTGACTAAAGAAGCTGAATGGTAAGATTTTATATTCAGATCAGGGAAATAATTTTAAAATTTGTAATAATAGGATTACGGATGTAACAAAACGATTAAAATGTAATAATAGGGTTATAGATGGTATATTTAAATTATTGATAGAATGATATGATTATACAATGTAATAATAGCAGTAATATAGATACAATAATAGGATTATAGATATAAAAATAGCATTACAATTGTAATATATATATATATATATATACAGAGAGAGAGAGAGAGAGATTTATATATATATTGTTATAATTCTGCCGTGCGCACCGCCATCCAGACTAGTGCTAGAAGGTGCGCACTGTGATAGACTAGACCTAAAAGGATGTCAACATTAAAGAAGAAAAACGATTTCCACCCAAGTAGAGAGCCAATATGGAGAGATTGTGCCTAAGATAGATGTTCTTTTGTGTACCTGTGATGTCGTGTAAATATATATATATATTTAAAGGGATATAAAGGTAATTATAGGAATATAGATCCAATAATGGGATTATTGCAGGCTGACAACGGCTTTGCATCAGATCATGATGCATCAATATGCAGTTCGCAACTGGGTTTGCGTAGTCATGTGAAACACTGCACTCATCCTTAATCTTCGGAATCGAAGGCATTGCCATAGCAATGGGATTATAGATTAAATAATAGAATAGATGCACTTGCAGAAAGATTTAGAGCTCAAAATAAAATGTACATGTCAACAAAGTCTTTTATTATGATATCGACGTCATCCAGCACTGTGTTATCAAGCATTCAATGTATGATACCAGAAAGTGAAATACACAGAAGTCTCCAGGAAATGCTAACAACAAATTTTATACAATGTAAAAAAATATAAATAATTTTACAAAGATAGTTTGTTTGGAGACACAAACTCGAAATCGGCCCCCGAAATGGTCCACCCAGGCAGGTAAAAAGGCAGGTGTCAATATTTTCAGAAAGAACATCAAAGACTAATGACAGAGAAGAATGGAGAAAAAAGGTTGACGGATCTTATGTGGTGCCCCACCGGTCCACAGACCAAAGGATAGGTGAAAGTGAATGTGAAGTTAAATGTGAACCTGGCCTAACTAATGTCTGATGATGAATATATAATTGCACTTATTGTTTTGTAAAGGGACAATCTCTTATTCCTCAAGAAAAAAACATTTCCGTAAAAAAAATATTTTTTTTAATCCTTTAGTTCATTGTGTTCTATCACCATAAGGTTTATTTTGCATAATGATACAGTCCTTGTGATAAAATGAAAAACTTATAGATTTTTTCTCTTAAAAAAGTAACAAAAATTTTGTGTAAATGTAGTAGTTACTATAACAAAATTTACTTAACTGAGCAATACAAATGTAAAAAAAATCTAAAACCGTTGGCATAAATGTGTTAAAAATATGGTATATTGTCATCTCCCCTACTAAGGAGCCTCCCGTATTAGTTACTTTTAATAGTAAATAGTAAAAGTGGTGTATTTTTATGAAAAAACTACTTGCATAAGTGATTTTAAAAATTAGATTTTTCGCTTTCAGAAAAGAAAAAAGTAGCCGTTGCATCAGAACATTGAATGGTCTAAAATATTATGATGTCGTATTTTTACTATCTTTTCTAGTTTACGAGATCTAAACGGGACGGACGGACAGAGTTTCCACACAAAACTATTAGCGTACATTTTTTTTTCATGGCATACACTTTCAAGAATTGGGGGGAGGTAATCACTGAGAAAGAACTGTAACTACTTCACAAGGACTTCGTATAGTTAAGGAAAAGAAAGTATTTCTACTTATTCTATCCTTCCCTCCACCTCTTTTTTTATAGGTAAAGTAAAACACCTGCTAAGTTCGAACACGACCTAGTTACTTTGATGTCAGACATCCAATAGATGGTGCTATCCGATAGGTGGTACTATTTCGCTGTGGAGGATTATGTTATTGACTTTAGTCATACAAAGACATGATCATGAGAAAAATGAAAGGAAGAAAAGAGGTGTACATCTAAGAACATAGAAATATATTATTTGCAAAAAAAATTGAAATGTTTCAAACCAAACTATAACCCGTGAAAGTCACCTTGAGAATTAGGAAAGTGAGAAGCTAGATCAACTAATGTCTCGGACACAAGATCAACTAATGTCTCAAACACACGATCAACTAATGTCTCAGACACAAGATCAACTAATGTCTCAAACACACGATCAACTAATGTCTCAGACACAAGATCAACTAAAGCCTCAGCCTCAGACACATGATCAACTAATGCCTCAGACACATGATCACCATTAAGAAACAAACACAAAACTGAGTTTTAAAGAAGAAACTGATGGTTCCGATTGAATAGAAAGACTAACAATTGGATATCATACTCATGACACAAAGTCAAGTAAGAAAATGTCTAAGCCAATGGAAAGTGAACAGGAACATTCAATTTAACGAGAGGCATCTTTTTTGTTTTCTAAGATTTCAAGTTGTTCAACATTGTCAACAACATATCATCGCACGTCTAGTAAGGGAAAGAAACGACAGTCCACCAAATAATTGTACATTATGTAGAGATGTAGTTGTTCTTTTTATGGTTAATACATTGGTGGCGTCTTTTTTCTTCTACAAAACGAGGCGGCGTAATCATAAAGTATATACAAACTAAGAACGACCAAAAGATAACATATTGAATGAACCAAATACGTCCATAAGTTCACAGATTGAGATTACAAGAACTCAAAAGAAGACTAAAATGATACAAACTAGTAACGAACATAAGATAAACGGATACAATTTTGATAACCAAAAGAGAACAGATTATCTTTTTTAAATAACGATTTCCAAAAAAAATGTGTTCTTTGATTCTCATAAAGTGATATTTATCAATTTGGTTAGGAATATATTTATATGGTTAATTGGGGCATTGTGCAGATGTCACCACATAATTTATTTTAAAAAACAACTACCCATTTGAATTCTGGGTGATCTCAGACTATAGTCCAGACCTTCAATCAAGAATGCTCGGAGTTTCAATCGGGACTCGAACAAAAGATGTTTGACGCTAGCTGAACATGTCGGAACCGAAGGTGCAAAATAATTTTAATCTACAATATTAAGAAGTCATAGAGATTTAGAAAAAAAAACGCAAGCAAAAACCACAGCGTCCATTAAGATCACTTCCTTGAAGGTATTCACTGAACACTTTATAATCAGAACATCTCATTGCCACCACTTTCTCTACTAAGTACAAAGTTTGACAACAAAAAGTCTACATTGCCTATCTCTAGGACACTCTCCAGAAGACGTCCTCTCTCACAGGTAATGCATAACGTTCAACCATTACAGCTTCCTTCCTTAAGCTAGAAACAAAACTGACACCCCCACATTTAGTCTGCCAAACAGCAGAGCACGCGCTCTGGCAAAATGTCATCCTGCCCTCTAGTTATGGTGAGGAGAAAAAAAAGGACCTGAGAGGCTGGCCTTTGACTTGGTGGAGGGGGGAGGATAAATGAGTGTATACTGCTACTGTCTGACTCCTTAATAGCAGCCTTTCATGGGGGTATTTGCAAAAGATCCACATTGAAGACACTAAACATCAGGTCAGTACAAAATGTGTTAGAACAAAATAAACGTCGTCCAGACAGAGGCCACACAAAAAGTCCAGGTTTTGACAATTATTTTGTCAATTATTCATTCGTGAAAGTCCAACATTCGATCATGTAAGTAAAATAATCAAAACATTTAGCACTAATGTTCAAACATTTAGCACAAATATTCCCTCATGAAACTGAATCCTTGAATTATAAAGGTTACTCATATCTTGGTGATGCTTCACTCTCCTATCAACAGCTTCCTCTCACACCAACCACTTTATTCTCTGTTTTCATATTTACTCTTTGAACTGTTCTGTTTCCTCTCTTGTTCGATCCATCTATCTCTGACTTCAGAACTAAATATCTGGCTTCTCCACTAGCGTCAGACAACTAACCTCCCATCCTTTTATTTTCCCCTCTCTTTTATTAGTTCTATCTTTCCAAACATAAAAGGTTGTCACTTTTTGTTTGGTCAAGATCTCAAGGAAATAGTAAAAAAGGAAACACGATCCTGCCTGGAGACTCGAGCTGTCCCTGGCGTTCAATTATTTGCTATCATTGTGAGAAATAGTTCACCAACATGTTTCTCCATCAGTTCACTTGTAACATGTTTCACTGGTGACTAGTGAACCAGGGTCAGATAACAGGTTCCAATTTATATTACACCACAACCGACACATAGCAATGGGGCAATCAATATATATAGTGGTCATCACTGTGCTAGTAAATACGTATGTAGGGCATCAGTCAATCAATATACTGGACAACTCCAGAGCTGACTCTTAATACTGTTACGTGTTACGTTAGCTTTGTCAATAGTTTACACATACATATATAGAAAGTACAGACAGATACTTACACACACGTAGACAAGCAAATAAGTGTAAATATACACAGCTACTAAGTGTTATGATACGCAGTTGGTCTATACACATGTAAATGCAAATGGTGCAGCATACATGGTACATTTACTAATAAAAAAAATAGAATAAGCCCTAAGTTTGTTGTGAGTCAAAGTAAATTATGGAGTCCCACACACACACATGCCCCAGATTCTCTGTCTCAAGCACACTTGAATGGACAGTCTCCTGGGAGGTCAGTAATAAAACTGACCAAAGTAACGAGTATCTACGAGGTAGATGACCGGAAGTACGTGAAGGAGGACTGAAAAGATGGAGCCGAGTCACGCGAAGGACGATGATTAACCCATTTCCTCTTGCCCTGTATTGTCTGACAGAGTTATTGAAGATGTTCTATGTCACCAGTGATACCGCCAATATATTACTAGTGTCGTGTAAGGAAAAAAAAAAGAATGCCACTGCCATGTCGATGTGATGGTGTGAGATTTGATCTTTCCATGGCACCGTCCAAGTTTTTATCCCAATAGATATGGATTACTCAATTACTAATGTCTGTGTGTGTGTGTTTGGAAGTTAAACGCGCTTCTTCAACCACTGCACAGTTCCTCTCAGATCTAGGATCACTGATCTGAACCCTCCGACATGAAAAATGAGAAGGATGAAGAAAGAAGGAAAAAAAAAAAGATCACCAACGTTGGCTATACATTGACTGCCATGACAGTGTGCTAGAGAACGATGCTGATATAGTGCTCAATGTAATTGTATGGCTCTTATGTTTCAATGTTAATGTGTTACTCCAAGATGGAACAGGGATAAGGACTCAAACAACGTATGCAGTGCTTTTGTTACAAGGGGTAAATTTATATCAAACATTAAATGTAGGACTTTGTATTTTAAATAAGACAAATAAAGTAGAATCCATACTTTGTATGCCTAACATAACTGGAAATGCTTTTACAAAGTTATTCTCCTGTAAGACAATTGTAAAAAATACTTCAAATCAATACTGTGACTAAGTTCATACACTCGGATTTAGTTCATTGCAATAAGAACTAAAAACGAATGTGTTTTACAACTTTACTCTTTCATTAGCTGTGTACACGAATAAAGTTAACACTTGTTCAATAAACTGATCGCGGTATATGAGTAACAGTATGTATCCAATACTAGAGATTTGAACAGTCCTAAGTCTGTATGTGTCTTGTTACTATGCACAACTGTGAAAACCTCGATGTTGAAAAAGCAGACATGCTTTTAATGGTAGTCGTAATAGATCATCCTGTTGGTGTATGTTCTTCATTAAATAAATGTTTTAGGGCCATTCAAATTTGTTGTGTTTTCGTTAGCTATAAAATGACACGCGCATTATAATCCAAAGTATTTTATGTATTTCAAACAAAGGCTTTAATCATAGTTAGTGGAGAGAGACAAAGAAAGACAACCCGGGTTATATGAGGCTAGACATTGTCAAACACAGTTATGTTTCCCTTATTCAAGCCAAACATGGGAAGTCGATAGTATAGTTTCTTAGAATGAAACCATCGAATAACAAATGCAACAAACAATAAAGTATAGATCTAGTTTTAAAAACTTTTAACATATATCTTTTTTTAAATATAGCATAATTCTAACAAATAATGTTTGGTTTTTTTTTGTTTTGTATTCTTTTGAGAAAATGTAGAGTAAAAGTTCATATTTTAAAAAATATTATAGTATATCCAAAAATAACAATACGTGAATGAAAAAAAAAAAAAAAACAGTATTGAAGAGCTCTAAATCCTTGCTTTGTGATAGGAGAAGACAAGATTAAGGGGAAGAATGAGAAAAAAGAGGGCGTGAGATTTGGGGGGGGGGGAGGGAGAGGTTTGAGGCCGCAACGCTTCTTCTCACCATTTGTGAAGACGGGTCCAACTGCTAGTATGACAGCTAAGGACAAAGAAACGGGAAAGCCGTGCACACGAGAGAAAGTCAGTGCGACAGATAGAGAGATGAATTTCTAATACAGTTTCTAGTACACACTACACACACACGGATATAGATATGCACTACAGTGCGGGGCTACACAATGAGACCTATCGCGTACCTTACTTTTTATAAATAGCTACACCTTGAATTCGACGTAACTAGGCTTTCTATTAGAGCTAAGTGGACTTAACTTAGATCTATAGAGTCTGTTTCATTAGAGTCCAGTAAACGTCAGTTTGAATGGCATTTGTGAAATTGAAATCAATGATTACAAAGTGTGACTTGTATCCATATTTTTGTTTCATTTTACTTGTTCTTAAGAAGAATGCCTCGATGTCTAGACGCAGATCAAATAACATCATATAGAGAAGATCAAAATAGGCAGGTATTATGCCTGCGTCTATACTGGTAGTATTATAATAGTAATGAGAAGGTGGACAGTTGTAGATTGTACTCAAACTAAATTTCCTTTTTTTTTTTCCCGCTCGAAATTAATAATCTATATTACTGGTAATTATAACAAATATATTTTGTATTAAATGGCAAATAAATGACATTACAAAAAAAAAACTTTTATTGAAAAAAAAAAACAACAACAGCAACACACATATACAGATCAACCAATGTGTGACGCATTGATCCCTATGAGTAGAGCAGTACTATCGATGAAGGATGCACTGACACAGCTAAGAGATGACGTTCTGTGACCTACATTTGGTGCATAATGTGTGCTAGATCGAGTATTAATTTCAGTCACTCCAAGTAAAGGTAAAACCCAGTGTCAACACTCAGGCATTTATTGATTAACTGGGCAAGATAACACACAGACCTGCACACACACATCACACAGCTCAGGCAATGCAGATGTCCTTTAACCAACACAACATTGTGACTTGAGCGCTAGTCGATTGTCAATCTCTTAGCACACCAGGGAGATTATAACAAAGAGATTATCCGACTTTTTCAATGGGGAATATCTCAATGAGTTAGTCCATTGTTGGAAACATTGGTAGTAAACTAGGGCTCAAAATTCAGATCTAGGCCTACATGTAGAATTGTAGTTTGTACATTATATATCAGTCTTTTTTTTTAATTTTGATTAGTGTAAACACCATTAAACATTGTGTTCATTTGATTTAATAGCAATAAAGTTCCAAAACAAATAAATTAGCAATATCATTCTCGACATTTCATTAACGTAATTATGATTACTGGCTCTATAGAGAGCCCGGGTACTAACTAAATAAAGGTTTTTATTAGATACTGGAAACAGAAGCTATGATTTTGTGATATTGGACTGATTGATGTCGGTCTATTTGAACATGGTCATTTAAAAGTAGATCTAGGTTATGTTGGTAAACACGGAAGCAAGACAAAGAGTAGCCGGCCTTCGAACCTTTGAGATACAGATGGAGAGCCAATTAAAATGAAAATGTTATCTAACCGACTTACTAGACAGATTTACTAGACAACTAGATTTAGTAGACTATACTAAATGAGTTATTGTGTTTATCATAGACTTAGACCTACCTTTTGTTTTGACTCGCTGTACGCGTCTCAATAACATCCCAGGGACATTAACAGATCACAGTAGATATTGGCTTGAGAATTCTATAAATAGCACCTATCTGTATATACATTATCAATGAGTGAAGCCATAAGTAGATCAAACTAGCCTCTGAATAATCCCATAGTGTGAGTGTGCCCCTGGCACTGGGTTTGTTGACACTAAAACGAAGTGCCACACAATGGAGTCACTTCCGTGTCCGATTAGTCGCCAGATACTCTTCCTTCATCTCTTCTGCTCGGGAGGTCACGTAGTGCTGCGACCAAAAGGTCGGGTACCTAACAGGTGGAGTCCAGTAAACTACCACAGAGACCAGTAACGTGTGCTTGGGATGGGCACAACCGTGGTGGACGACTACTGAAGCTATAAGAGCTGAAACCGTGGTGGATGGTATGAAAAGGGATTAGACAAACATCGTGTCCTTCTGTCACTCAAGTCCTACCTAGCTGTGTATTGATAGATACTTGGTCATGAATTAGAGAATAGATTTAAACAACACAACATGTAAAACAAGAACATTGTACTGATACTTTTAATTAGTGGATTTCATTTCTTGTCATGTGAACTATATATTCTATGATATAGGACACACAGTTCAAGAAATACGAGTGAAAAAAACAAAGGTGTGATTTGAGAAAGAGAAATATGAAGTAGTGCAATGCCTCAGTTGAAGAAGATGAGACTAATGACAGCCTACAATGATCTGAACTGGAAGTGTATAGGAAGCGAACGAAACAACTTGAGCAAGAAATATCAGCAGGTTTAGTGGTCTTATCAGCAGGCTTTTTTTGTTTTGTTTTGTTTATTTATGTGTTTTTTTGTAACTAAGTGTTTGCGTGGAGATAATGACAAGAGTAGAATAGAACGCATAAAAAAAAAACGATCGTCAGAAAAGGCGAAGGAAGAAGAATGAAAGATGAGAAAGAAAATAACGGATGGTCAGAAATAAATGTTTGAGAAACATTGGAGGTTCGTATCTTACGTACAATTGTTGAGAGGTAACCAGTAGACAGCAGTCACACTTCTAGGAGTCTCACACACTAATGTAAAAGTAAATAGCTGCAGACATTGTGCTTATAACACTAAAGGAAAAAATAGTGTCAGGAAAAATACATGGTCTACTTTATACTGTGACTGTGGGTTATACAAATATCTAGTATACATGGTCTACTTTATACTGTGACTCTGTGGGTTATACAAATATCTAGTATACATGGTCTACTTTATACTGTGACTGTGGGTTATACAAATATCTAGTATACATGGTCTACTTTATACTGTGACTGTGGGTTATACAAATATCTAGTATACATGGTCTACTTTATAATGTGACTCTGTGGGTTATACAAATATCTAGTATACATGGTCTACTTTATACTGTGACTCTGTGGGTTATACAAATATCTAGTATACATGGTCTACTTTATAATGTGACTCTGTGGGTTATACAAATATCTAGTATACATGGTCTTCTTTATACTGTGACTCTGTGGGTTATACAAATATCTAGTATACATGGTCTTCTTTATACTGTGACTCTGTGGGGTATACAAATATCTAGTATACATGGTCTACTTTATACTGTGACTCTGTGGGTTATACAAATATCTAGTATACATGGTCTTCTTTATATTGTGACTCTGTGGGTTATACAAATATCTAGTATACATGGTCTACTTTATACTGTGACTCTGTGGGTTATACGAATATCTAGTATACATGGTCTACTTTATATTGTGACTCTGTGGGTTATACAAATATCTAGTATACATGGTCTACTTTATACTGTGACTGTGGGTTATACAAATATCTAGTATACATGGTCTACTTTATATTGTGACTCTGTGGGTTATACAAATATCTAGTATACATGGTCTACTTTATATTGTGACTCTGTGGGTTATACAAATATCTAGTATACATGGTCTACTTTATACTGTGACTCTGTGGGTTATACAAATATCTAGTATACATGGTCTACTTTATACTGTGACTGTGGGTTATACAAATATCTAGTATACATGGTCTACTTTATACTGTGACTGTGGGTTATACAAATATCTATTATACATGGTCTACTTTATACTGTGACTGTGGGTTATACAAATATCTAGTATACATGGTCTACTTTATATTGTGACTCTGTGGGTTATACAAATATCTAGTATACACGGTCTACTTTATACTGTGACTGTGGGTTATACAAATATCTAGTATACATGGTCTACTTTATACTGTGACTCTGTGGGTTATACAAATATCTAGTATTTCATCCATAAATGACACCCTATGAGCATCAAAGCCAAGTGTGACTATCAAGTGAAATGTTGCACTACTATATCAAAAAAATTCTTTATTTTATTCTGTTTTCATTGCCTGCTGTGGTGAAAATGACTTCAAGAAGAAAACATGTTATTTCTGAGAGAACCGTTAACCAAATGACACTAGTGTTTGACTTAGCTCCAATCTAGATGCAGTGTGACGTAGCTCGACTAGTGTTTGACTTAGCTCCAATCTAGATGCAGTGTGACGTAGCTCGACTAGTGTTTGACTTAGCTCCAATCTAGATGCAGTGTGACGTAGCTCGACTAGTGTTTGACTTAGCTCCAATCTAGATGCAGTGTGACGTAGCTCGACTAGTGTTTGACTTAGCTCCAATCTAGATGCAGTGTGACGTAGCTCGACTAGTGTTTGACTTAGCTCCAATCTAGATGCAGTGTGACGTAGCTCGACTAGTGTTTGACTTAGCTCCAATCTAGATGCAGTGTGACGTAGCTCGACTAGTGTTTGACTTAGCTCCAATCTAGATGCACAGTGACTTAGCTCGACTAGTGTTTGACTTAGCTCCAATCTAGATGCACAGTGACTTAGCTCGACTAGTGTTTGACTTAGCTCCAATCTAGATGCAGTGTGACTTAGCTCGACTAGTGTTTGACTTAGCTCCAATCTAGATGCACAGTGACTTAGCTCGACTAGTGTTTGACTTAGCTCCAATCTAGATGCACAGTGACTTAGCTCCAATCTAGATGCACAGTGACTTAGCTCCAATCTAGATGCACAGTGACGTAGCTCGACTAGTGTTTGACTTAGCTCCAATCTAGATGCACAGTGACTTAGCTCCAATCTAGATGCACAGTGACTTAGCTCCAATCTAGATGCACAGTGACTTAGCTCCAATCTAGATGCACAGTGACGTAGCTCCAATCTAGATGCACAGTGACGTAGCTCGACTAGTGTTTGACTTAGCTCCAATCTAGATGCACAGTGACTTAGCTCCAATCTAGATGCACAGTGACGTAGCTCCAATCTAGATGCACAGTGACTTAGCTCCAATCTAGATGCACAGTGACGTAGCTCCAATCTAGATGCACAGTGACGTAGCTCCAATCTAGATGCACAGTGACGTAGCTCGACTAGTGTTTGACTTAGCTCCAATCTAGATGCACAGTGACGTAGCTCCAATCTAGATGCACAGTGACGTAGCTCGACTAGTGTTTGACTTAGCTCCAATCTAGATGCACAGTGACTTAGCTCCAATCTAGATGCACAGTGACGTAGCTCCAATCTAGATGCACAGTGACGTAGCTCGACTAGTGTTTGACTTAGCTCCAATCTAGATGCACAGTGACTTAGCTCCAATCTAGATGCACAGTGACTTAGCTCCAATCTAGATGCACAG
The DNA here is from genome assembly GCF_947242115.1 of Biomphalaria glabrata. NCBI lineage: Eukaryota > Metazoa > Mollusca > Gastropoda > Planorbidae > Biomphalaria > Biomphalaria glabrata. The sequence goes on from NC_074719.1 coordinate 22,517,672, forward strand.
TGACTTAGCTCCAATCTAGATGCACAGTGACGTAGCTCCAATCTAGATGCACAGTGACGTAGCTCGACTAGTGTTTGACTTAGCTCCAATCTAGATGCACAGTGACTTAGCTCCAATCTAGATGCACAGTGACTTAGCTCCAATCTAGATGCACAGTGACTTAGCTCCAATCTAGATGCACAGTGACTTAGTTCCAATCTAGATGCACAGTGACGTAGCTCCAATCTAGATGCACAGTGACGTAGCTCCAATCTAGATGCACAGTGACGTAGCTCCAATCTAGATGCACAGTGACGTAGCTCCAATCTAGATGCACAGTGACGTAGCTCCAATCTAGATGCACAGTGACGTAGCTCCAATCTAGATGCACAGTGACGTAGCTCGACTAGTGTTACATTTCATTTGTTCGCTTGAATGATTGTCGGGTAAAGGAAACGAAAGCGGAGAGGTCAAGGTTGACAATGGGAGTTCACCATAACTTTCCGACGTCAGTTTCGGACGCTGTAATCCTACCTGGCCTGGCAATGCATCATGCGACTTGAGAACTATGACAGTGACTAGATGTTGAGTCTTAAGTCCGGTGAAAGTTTGGACGGTCAGAAGATGGACGTGAGAAAAGAAGGAGATAATGTTGTTGTTTTCTCTGCACTGGACTAGCGTGGCTTCTAGAGCAATTATATTTCTTTTGTTTTAATTAGGAAGAATGACTAGGGTCTTTATCTTTCTTTCTCTCAATATACATATATATATATATATATATATATATATATATATATATATAAGAGAGAGAGAGAGAAAGAGAGAGAGAGAGAGAAAGATCTTCTTTCGTATGTCTTCTATTCTTTTCTCTCTCCTTTTCCTCTCTTGCTACGAGTGTCTACCAACATTGTCAACTACAGTCTTTGATGAGTACGTCAATAGGAGACAAGCTCTAGATCTACATTCGTGTCTATGTACCATACAAGCTCAAGTTAAATAAGTTCATGACTACAGTTTGTTCTAACGTCACAGTTGACTTTATACAATCTTTGTACTGCATTCCATGAACAAAAAAGTGTGTTAATTGACTTGCACCTACGACCAGCAGTCAGTTTAACAAAAAAAAAAAATAATAATTATAATCTTAAGTAAAGTTGAAGATACTTCAACTATGTCTAGAAATGTACTGTGTGACACAAGATCAAGGACTGATAAGTGGAGACAAAGACAAAATCACATTCTCCTTTATACCAAATGTTTGCTATCGAGAGTTTGGATTAAACACCACGAATATTTGAGTTCTTCGTGTAGAAAGCTACAAAAGAACAATCAATCAAATTGGATAAAACTTACAAGCTAAGAACAAAGTATAGGCCTCTCTAGTTAGCAATAGGAAGCTTACAAAGTGAACAGCTTTATTCACATGACAGAATTCAAAACAAACCATTCAGAGAAAGCATATACACAAGTTTTCTTCTACCTTGAACTCTAAAATGTCTTGATCATTTGAAAAGGACAAACCAGATTTATATCACATGTTACTATCAGCAGCTCCCATCCCCTCCACAAATTTCATACTTTTCACCACAACGAAACAACATATTTATTTTTAAAAAAAGTCATGTTACGGATGTGTGTCCGCACTCCTTAAACCTAACAACACCGCTGGCACATTTGACGGAACCGCGAGGATGGTTGGACACAATGGTGCCTGTCCCCAACAAAAAAACCTCTCTGCTTGTATCCACCCTAAAGTTACCAACTAACTAACTGTTTCAGTCAACATGTCATCTATGAAAGAAAGACGAGCTAAACACTTACTGGACTTTGTTTTCCATCGTTTCAAGAGAAACAAACTGCTCTTGCCTCCCATACATGACGCACAAGACATTCTTAGTTCCAGCTGAGGACTACACCTAACGTAATGTCCACTGAAATAGCCAGTCACTTGGTCCCAGGAACTTCTTGGCCGCTATCCACATACTAGAGTCTTTGAACACAACACGCCTGTCTCACCACTCCTACAAGAATTCACTCGACCGTTTAATGACCGCAGGTAAATCTTGACATATTTACTCACCCTTGTCTACCTACACAAGTACACACCACGAGGACACTAGACCGAGTTAGGGGACTACGTTTAGTAGACTTCAAGCAAGCTGACATGAGCTGAATGTTAAGACGAACTAACAGAAAAACTTACAACTTAATGAAATTATCTTTTTCGAAAAAGACGCAGTGGCTTGTGTACTAAAAGTATACTTTGTCCTAGACACACACACACAAACACCAGTATATCCTTGGCACAATGAATTAATATCAGACTAATGATATATCTCACAAGTCAACTTGGCCTACATCTTGCACGGACATTATACAGTTACTGTGACGGGCTGCTTTCGAGTATCCGGTCACATATATCAGCACATGTCAGCACTGACAGTTTCATAGTCCACTGTGATCTGACAGGTTGGAGACATTATGAGTAGAATCCAGTCAATGAATCACGTTCAGCGTCACACTGATCAAACTTGCATTTAGTCGAGGGGGTTTTCCAACCTGGACAAATGAGGTCATTTCATACCTATTTTTAGAAAACCTCCACTTTCGAGCTAAGGAAAGACAATGATAAGTTCGCCCTTATGTCCAGCGGCTAGTCTACAATAGCAGCCGTTTAACGAAATATGAGTAAAAAAAAACTAGAGCAGGATTCTCTCTACTTCGATCTTCGTGGGATATTCCCGCTACGACTCGTGTTAAGAAACCAGTGAGGTCACCGTATCGATAATCGTGATGTCTGCTTCGTGCTAAAAAAAAACAAAACCCAGGAGCGGTGACAGCACACTTTTCAAGCACAGTCCATTGAAACGGATTTATAACACCTGATTTTATGAAGACCTTTTAAATGGTATCGATTATAGCCTAAGCCTCGCCGTGTTATTCCGTTAAGATAAAGACACAGTCTGGTCGTACACAAATCAAATAGAGTCAAGAAAACTCAAGATAACATACAAAGAGTAAACAAAAAAAAAAAGGTTAGCTACCTAATCTAAAGTTACGAGTGCAGTGTGACCTGCTATGAAAGAACTTTTTAATAAGTTAGCACATGAAGAGATGTCTTGCTTTCGGATAGTAGAGAAACGCGCTGTAAACTGGACACGGTTCACCCACTAGATGCACTGAAGTTGTTATAGAATTGTTGGACTTACAAATAGTATACATATGGCGCTGGTCAGTGTATACTTGTTCATTATGGGTTGTTGTTTTGGTGTACCTCACTTGAACAAACTAGTACGCAAACCTATTTATTTGGCTGAAAGATAATTCCTTTACACCACCTCATGACTAGACTGTATTGTTTAGTGCTTCCACAACATAGAGCACACATGAAATAGAGCACAAACAGTGTGTATCCCCAGCCACTGTCTTTCTATTAGTACTAAAAGAGTTTGCTTTGAATAGTGCCGACAGATTTAATGTCTACCATTTTAACAATACGACTGTGTGCGCATCATGCTACTGTTTCGTAGCAATCCATTAGGAATAGTTTGAGTTATTTACAAGTGAGCCAGTCTCATCAACTCATTGATTGGATTGACAGCCACCACTTGGACAAGCTGAGATAGTGTGATCTGTGTGTGCACAGTCAGAAATGTATGAATCCAAAACACAGGAGATCAATGAGAGAGAAGGATTGTGACAGCAGCCCCCACTGAGCATCTCCACGCCAAGTGGTAGGCCCGTGACCAGAAAGACAATGAAACTTATTATGTTGTGATTCTACTTAGTACAAGGTCTACCAAGCACGTGAACCTCACGCACACAGTTCAAGAATGGGATACGAATGCTTATGACAGAAGACGTATCGATTGTAGCGATGATTCATGGGTTATTTCTCAAGGCACGGCAAGTGTGAGTAAACATTGGGTGTCAACATCTGCATGTCCTTTACTCACGCTGTCCTTGCGTGGCGGAGAGCAGCAGACGTGGGGGGGGGGGGGGAGGGGGAGGGGGATAGTCTAGTCTAGATTGACACACACAGAAAACAATTCAGACTTAATTCTATTACCGACAGCAAAACCAAGTACCAAGTGAAGTACATGTACAGACTACTCAGATCATGAACACAATTGTTGTACAAATTAAATCAGATCATGTACACAGTCCCTGTACAGACTAACTCAGATCATGTACACAGTCCCTGTACAGACGAACTCAGATCTTGTACACACTTGTTAAGAGGCTAGGTAAACGTGTGTAACTAGATCATTGTCTAGTATTATATCTTGCTGTACAGCTGAAGTTTCAAGTTTCAATACAAAGTATCAAAAGTACTCAAACGAGTCAGACAATGTTCAATTATAAGCATACGACGACGACAGATAATGTTTTTAGTGAAAGTCAACGTGGACAGTATTAATATTCGACCGACTCGCTGGGTAGTGCACCAATTATGTATAGCTGAACACCGTATGCCTAAGGCGAGCTTAAAAGCTGGTCTAGAACAGAACACTTGGCAGTGAAAGGCTAACGACAGTGTAAGCTGGGGAACTTGAAACAAGACTGCATAGACATTTCAGAGCTCATGAAAAGTTACCACAGTGCAGACAGCGACAAATTAACTGAAATAGACCCACAGCGAATAAAGGCTTTGTCTTCGTCTTCGACCTGGGTTTACGTAGACAAGTAAAGCAAACCATTCTTCCTCTATCTTTGAACTACAAGTGAATTGAATTTGTGTGGAAATCTTGATTTTCTAACTACCTAACCACTGTAGCGAATCGAAATCAAGACCACCATAGCAATGGTCAGGCAATTTACGTACAAGCAGATAATAAACAAATCAACAGTTTTGTACATCAGGCTTTGACACTAGTTAGAAGCACTGAAGTTCAGTACATAAATATTACATACTTTCTTTTTTTTTCTTTTGAGCATTGACCTATTTGATTCGCTTGTTTGAACATTTACTTCATAATGATTAATCAGGCATTACTGACAGTCTCTGACAGACTCAAACCAGAGAAAATTCATTCTAAACATTGTGTTTTCAATACAGAAAGTTTTCTGAAAATATGTCTTCATCATCCTATAATATTAACAATTGATGATGAAAAGATGCTAAATATGTTGATAATAAGTTCACATATAAAATACTAACAAGTCAACTGACAAATATCGTTACGCATTAAGAATGTATGATCTTTGAAACCACACCTGATCCACACACACATTTCCTAGAGTCAGTGAACACAAGATCGTTTATCAGGCATCACAAAACTGTCACTTGTGTCTATTACATGGTAAGCTCAAGTTTCCAGTAATCAATTCTTCACTACTTATACAGGTGAGTGAGACACGGAACTTGTTCACAAGAAATCTCCGTAACACTACTATTAAGTTTGTGAGAACAGAAAATGTACAGCTTTACACTGCAAGTAGTATTGATACTAGCAAATCACTATAGTATACTCTCTCTCTCTCTCTCGCTTCTAATTTCCTTCTGCATGGTTCAACTATCATTCAAACTAATAACTCCTTGTGTGAGCAAAACGTTCTTCTAGTCTACAATACATTTATTCTGCCAATGTGTGTTTTTGTTATCTGAAAGCACAGGAATCGTGATTCTATTTCTCTATTTTACTATTTTCATGACGGTGTTTTTTTCACCCAGATTTTAAGCCGAGTCCTTTCATATTAAAGCCTAAACCTGTCATCTTCAGGCCAGGTATCGACATTTTGCTACTGAGAAGAGAACACATCAAGTCAACATCAAAAGTTATCAGGCGAAACTATGTATTTATAGAGGCCAAGGTATTGTAAACTAGGCCTACAAAATATATGTTCAATAATTCCTTCATGGCAATTCATTTTTAAATATTATACATACTAAACACACACGTTACCTTTCACACTCACAAACTCACACTGGTCTAAAGGTCAGTGGTTCAAGTCTCTAATCGCGCGCAATTTATACTTTATTTACATATTTATTTATTTCAATTGTGTTTTTCGAACAATTTAATTTTAGAACTTCAATCTAAATACACGGAATTTATAACTTCTCTCCTAAGATGATTTTTAACACTTGAGCCTTTCAAATATTTTTCAATATTTTATGCAGTATTATTAAGGCATTGGATGGGAAGGGGAGGGGGGATTGAGATAGGTGACATTCGTAATCGATTTCACTAGCACACAAAAAAAAAATAAGTGGAAGGAGTAGCGTCAAGAGTTATAAAGTATCCAGTTAGATGGAACTGATGCTCAAATTCTTGTTTTTGAGAGGCGAGAAAAGTGTTATAGAAAGAGTTGACAGGCTAGAAGGGAGTGTGTTTGGGTGGGGAATTTAAAGAGGGCCGATCCAATTCAACGTAAAACACAGGCTAGAAGGGAGTGTGTTTGGGAGGGGAATTTAAAGCGGGCCGATCCAATTCAACGTAACATATACTAGAAGACACTGTGGCCAAAAGGGGGAGCGGGGTTGTTGAAATGCGGGCTGTTTTATGGAAAGTGAAGAAAACTAAAGGGGGTGGGGGGGATAGGGCCAAAGTAGTATGTGAGCATTTGCAGGATGCAATAAAAAAAAATATCTTAGATCAGTGGTTCTCAACCTTTTTAGTCCCGCGACCCCTTTTTGAAATTGCCCACAATGCGGCGACCCCAAAGCATAAAATAATCTGTGTTTTTGCTAACGTTAAAAACTAATCATAATTTAAATTTCTTGTATGAAATGAGTAGTGCTTCATTACAAATGAAGGTTTTTCTATTTCTGCTTTAACTATTGAAATAAAATCGTGATTATATTTTATTTTTCAGAGATCTATTTGTGTGATCTGTTCCATAATGAGATTGTTACCTTGAATAACATGATGACTTAGTACTACTAATACATGAATCTACTTTTTAAATTACGTGCGTAAATCTTCACCCTAGAAATATAATATCTAGGATTCTGCACCACGCCTTTTGATGGACAGTAGTTGAAACTGTTACAACTATTTATGCTGCGACAATCAAAAATGTTTGTATAGATTCTGATTCAGTTGTTTGTAAAATCTATCTTCCAATGACAATTATTTTTTAAAAAAAAATGATCTACCCATGAAACATTTTGAAAAATGACAAGTTTTTTAGACAAAAAAAAATATCTATTTTTCCAATGGCCTTAAGCGAACCCTGGAAAATCGTCGTTCGACTCCCAAGGGGGGTCGCGATCCACAGAGAAGGTCTGTCTTAGATCCTATAAAGTATTTCGGATAAGAAATGAAAATCAGAAGAATAGTCAGATAGTGTAAATAACACTAGACCCTATTGGTTAGGGAGGAGGGTGAGACGTGATACTTCACTTTAAGGGGTTGGTTCTATTCAACGTAATAGATATACTAGAATTAGCTGGTCCAATGAAGGAGAGTTTAACTTTACATCACAGTACTAGAACTTAGAAAAATGGGAGGGGACCTATGGCAAAAAAAAAAACAATATATAGCATGAGAAAAAAGGATGAAGTCGGTGGGTAATTCTAATTAAATTATATTCTTAATCCTGTCTTAATATTTAAAAAAAAAAAAGATGGGGCGGTATTTGTAAAATGTTTGACGTGTTTCGAAAGTTCCTTCAGATTCTGAAAAATATTTCATCCTAGCACAAACCTCCCACAGGAAGACCGGGATGGCAGCAGGGAAGGTTCGAACCCAGGACCTTCGAGACAACAGAACGACGGTCCCGAGCACATACCATAAGACCTCTGTTTAGGACATTTTATGTCCAGGTCTACTATCTCTTCCTTCAAACATATTCATAGCTGCTACCTAACACAAGGCTACTGAAAGATGTCTGCAAAATTAGACATATCTGTCTAATGTATTTTCTGCCAAAATTAATAAGGCGTCATCCGTAAAAACTTTTAAATCTGAACAGTAATTGTGACACACTTTGTTTATGTATTGTCTTCCATATTTATAAAGCACTCATTTTTAAAAGTAGGCCTATAAGGTACTGACTGCCAAAAATTATAAGATGTTTTTTGCCTACTTGACAAAGTATTATAGTAGATTGAAGGCTCTTCAAAATAGTGGGCAAAAAAAACAACTTACTAGCATGTGGAATGGATCGACTTCTCAACCTTCTAAGAGCTTTCATCGCAAAGAGACTATACAGAAGAGTTTTTCACGTCCACTGTTTGAACTCTCCTTAGTTAATGTACTCCACTCCAGTGCAACAAACAGCGTCACATTAAAGTCACATTTTTACAAGCAACACGAGGTGATAAAAAAAACAACAAAGTTATAATTAACGTCTTTATAGGACGCGCAACGATCCAATACAAAACTGAAAGGTTTCTAGGACGATCTGAACACACTGAAACGCCTCTCTTGTAACAAGATATATCCTTTGTGTTTCTTTGAGTTGGTGTTGTTTATCAGCAGTTGGCTAACATCCCGGAATAGTACAAGCCAGTTAAAAGACGTCCAGGATATCTACTGATGAAGACCACCGATACATGACCACACACAAACACACACACACCACTAAGTAATATAGGAGAGCTAAGGTGTAAGTAACAGTATAAAAGGAGGTCACATCAAGCCCTCCCCACTCTAGTAGATTTGACTGGACTATTCTACTGGCGATGTAATACAACAGATCGATCAGGTCCCCCTACTCATTTCGAGCTGTCCCGACAATGTTGTCCTAAGCTCAGCCCGGAGATTAGCCCCCAGTCTAACCATGGGGCCAGCTGTTAGCCAAAACAACCATGGCCACTGGCTGGCAAGTGGAGTTCAAATCCCAACCCCACTATTCGCGTTTAGGTTTGAGTGAGTGCTTGGTTTTACAAGTTTCACTGGAAGAGTCTAACATGAAACAACTAGTGAAAAAAACAAGGAAACCTAAAACAAGTTCAGACTTCAAGCCAAGAGAGGAAGACATGAAGTGAATGAAGTATGCTTTGGGGTTTAGAAGCAGTAGACAAACACAATGGAAATAGACTATCTTTTTATCAAGGCTATGTCGTGAGAGTCGCGATAATAGGTCAAATCTGGCACACATTTACTATTCAAAGAAACTAGTGTTTGGTCTTTATGATACAGTACTAATTTATTGCTATTGCATTTATATTTTTTTATTACAATACCTCTATTCAAGTCAGAAGTTCGTGGCACCTGCATGGAACCTGGGTTTAGTGAATAAGACTGAAGATTTATTGTATTTTGTATTACAGGTATCCCTAAAACACTAACTTTCACGTACTGTCTACGGCCGCTTGCTATAACCTGACTCACCAAATAGTACACGTCTTAAGAAGGTTGGTTTTTTTTTTTGAGTTAATGAACTGGTCAATTTATATTGACATTGCTTCCAATCTGATGCCCCAATCCAAACAGTACCGTTCGCTGGCTTATATCTCACAGCTACTACGTATTTTATCTTACATTGAGGAGATCAACTTAAACAAAACATACAACTAAACATGTTGCAGTACTTTCAGTCTGGTAGATTGGTGGCCTGAAAGCTAACCAGATGTTCAATCGGTACCTGTGACGCTGATGTTCGAGTCCTCGTATGTCGCAGCATGTTCTCTTCTTCTTCCAATAGCTATCTTTCTCTCATGCTGCTATTCTATGTCACATGCCTTGTTTAGTCTGATTTGTTTCAGCACTGAAGCTTCTACTTGCATTGTTAGAAACTGATATCAATTAAGTAGCCCGCGAATGCGCTAACGGTATCGGTATCAACTATGTCAAGTTAAAAGATGAATATTTACATGATAATGATATAGTATAAAACAAAACCTAATCCCGTCTTAATTAGAACAGAGATAATTTAACTTATGTTGAGTGATTGTTTTTAATGCTGTCTTCATGGAAACATACGAAAACTGTAGGCTCACAGTCAACGGGACATAACCGTGAATAAAACAAAAAAAAAATATGTAATTGCATGTATAAAAACTAAGTTCTATCCCTTGAAACGAATGTTGTCATGTGCTATGATTCTATAATTGTAGAATCCGGTAGAAAAACAAACCAGTATACATGTACAATAATAATGATGTTACTTTACTAAAACTTCATCTGAGCATTACAGAACAATAATGTAATATGCATTCTATAAATATTCCATCTATGTCCTTCATGGTTCCCGGTCACTTCATCCCCGGTCATTTCATCCCCTGTTATTTTCATCATCTGATCATTTTTATCTAACAAATAGTAATTGTAAAAATTATGAAATGAGCAACATTGAATATATTCATTTTTTATTTAAATGACAAAAAGTGTAACACATTAGATATGAATAAAATTAAAATTAAATGCCATTAAAAACTAAAAAAAAATTAACATGTATAAATAATGTAAAAAAAAGTGTATATTAGAGAACACAAAAAATAAAACCTTATTTCAAGGCTAACAATGACGCGCCCAATTTCAAGAAAGAACGATTGAAAAAAAAAATAAAGTGAAACATGGTCGCACTTTCCACCACACCTTGGCCTTTGATGATAAGTTATCAGCGGCATGATCATAATTATTGTAATCGCACTTCTATCTCTCAAATGATTTTTTACTACTTCCACCAAACCTTGGCCTTTGATCATTACGTCATGCGAAGGAATATATAATATTACATCCCCCATATCCAATAGAAGTGCTATAGCTAAGTACACACCCAGATTTACAATATATTATAAGATTTCTCATCAAGAATGCAAAAGTGGAAGAGGAAACACTATAAACGCATTAGTAACATGTCAAAAAAATACCTTTAAAAAAAAGCCTTAAAAGCACAATTACACAATGAAAAAAGAAAAATATTTAGTTGAGGATGAAATGACCGGGGGATGAAATGACCAGGGGATGAAATGACCGGGGATGAAGTGACCGGTCACCGTCCTTAATAACGGTCAGAGTGACGATAATGTTATCACACAATGTCATACAAATCGTCTGCACCGAGTGCTCTGGATCTGTCACTCAGAAGACAGTGTTTCTCACAAAACAACAAAGTCAATTAGATGGTACAAGTGTTGCCTATACAAGGCACGACTAACTCAATAGCACTCTTAGGCTCCATTGTTTCCATACAATGCTTTCAATATATATTTAGATGTAAGTATTTGTAACATAGTTTCCACGTATGATAATAGACAGAAAATGCATCCATTAGTACAACACTAGACAGTCTGTATCATAAACAGAGAAGGCTTTATTAAATACTAAAATAACCGTATATCATTTAGGTTAAAAGAAAACATATAGAAAATAAATGCATATATTTTACTAGCTGATGTATTTTCTCTTGTACAAACTACTGATAAGTTACTAAGTAAGTTTATTGTTTCAAAAAAAGAATTAATAAATTCTAAAAGCACATAGTAATCTTTTTTTTTTTTTTAAAGTGAACAGATAGTGTTTGAGTGTTATCTAATGCCATTTTCATAACTGCTATCCGAATGCTCTTCAAATCATGAAGCAAAGGGAAAGACTTCTTCCAGTGATCATGGATGAAAGATTGACCATTCCCCGACCATCCTAATGTCAGTAGTCCAACCATCATTGAACCATTCCTTATAACAATCAGTTCACTGGAATTTGAATTCTTATGAATTTAAAAAGTAATAGAAGTAATTAAAACAAAAAAAAAAGCACGTCAGCCTGGCAATAATACAATCAGACGGGCAGGACTTTCGCCCCGGACACTTCCATTATGTATTAAAGTAAGGGAGACTAGTGGTTGTTAATATGTTTGCACTTCTTAGCTTCTGATATTCGTATACAAAAAAATATGAAGCATGGCTTACAAATAGCCCCTTCTGAAGCCGCCACTGGACAAATAACTTTCACTTCATTTTTTTTTTAAATTATGATTTAGAGAGTTTGTGTTTTACGCAAAATCAGATGGGCCCCATAAGGTCCACCAATGTTTAAGCAATGCAGGTAGATCAATTCGACCTGACTTATACAATCAAAGTAAATAAAGTGAACGCATCAGCAAAAAATAAAATTATAAATAAAATAAAATGTGAGGTCTGGAGAGGAGGATGAAAAAAAAATTGGGGGAGGGGAATGAGTGGCTTGGCTTTCCACACTTCTATGGCTAAGAGATAGACCTTGCCTTGCAAAAGACATGAGTTTCAAACCAATTTCGCAACTATTCTGCTGTTCTCTCAACTTCGTCGATATCTCAGATTGGAGAAGCTACATTTAAAAACAAAAAACCTTTCAGGCCACACCCACAAGTAAATGGACAGGTATTAATTTGGGGAGAAGGCAAGAACATTGAGTCTATCAGAGTACATCGATACCAGAAGTAAGTTCACATCTTTCTCATGGCAAGATCTAAGGTTTCAATCATGGGATAAATGTGATGCAATAGATTCAGACACACTTGATGCAATAGATACACAGACACACTTGATGCAATAGATACAGACATACTTGTTGTAATAGATACATAGACACACTTGGTGCAATAGTTACACACAGACACACTTGTTGTAATAGATACATAGACACACTTGTTGCAATAGTTACACACAGACACACTTGATGCAATAGATACAGATATACTTGTTGTAATAGATACACAGACACACTTGATGCAATAGTTACACACAGACACACTTCTTGTAATAGATACATAGACACACTTGTTGCAATAGTTACACACAGACACTTGTTGTAATAGATACATACAGACACACTTGTTGTAATAGTTACACACAGACACACTTGATGCAATAGATACAGAGACACACTTGATGCAAATAGATACACACAGACACACTTCTTGTAATAGATACACACAGACACTTGATGCAATAGATACAGAGACACACTTGATGCAAATAGATACACACAGACACACTTCTTGTAATAGTTACACACAGACACACTTGATGCAATAGATACAGAGACACACTTGATGCAAATAGATACACACAGACACACTTCTTGTAATAGATACACACAGACACTTGATGCAAATAGATACACACAGACACACTTCTTGTAATAGATACACATATACACACTTGATGCAATAGATACATAGACAAACTTGTTGCAATAGTTACACACAGACACACTTGATGCAATAGATACATAGACACACTTGTTGCAATAGTTACACACAGACACACTTGATGCAATAGATACAGAGACACACTTGATGCAAATAGATACACACAGACACACTTCTTGTAATAGATACACACAGACACACTTGATGCAATAGATACACACAGACACACTTGATGCAATAGATACACACAGACACACTTGATGCAATAGATACACACAGACACACTTGATGCAATTGATAAACACAGACACACTTGATGCAATAGATACACATATACACACTTGATGCAATAGATACAGACACACTTGATGCAATGGGTACATACAGATACACTTGATGCAATAGATACACACAGACACAAACAATGTTCCACTCGACATCATAATAATAATAGACACACAGACATGCTCGCCATTAAATACACCAAAGATATTCTTTGCAACACAGACGTAATTTAGACACACATCTACTCGCCAATACAGCAATATTAGACACACATCTAGTCTCTACTAGATACCAAGAATTTCCTCGTCCAAAGCAATAGACAGACTTTACTGGTCAATAAAAACACGATGACAAGCGTAGCTTCTCACAGAAACAGACACAATAGACACAGATGTACTCACGAAAAAACAATAGTTACAGTTCAACTCACAAACACACTAGACATGGATCTACTCATAAACAGACCCACTAGACACAGATCTTCTCACAAACACAGACTCACTAGAAATTGATCAACTCAGGCAGACATACTAGACACATATCTACTTACAAACATAGAAACACTAGTACAGATTTACTCACAATCACAGGTATATTAGACACATATCTACTCAAAAACACAGACTCACTAGACAGGCCTATGTAATTACACAGACTCACTAGACACATATCTACTCACAAACACAGACTCACTAGAAATTGATCAACTCAGGCAGACATACTAGACACATATCTACTTACAAACATAGACACACTAGCACAGATTTACTCACAATCACAGGTATATTAGACACATATCTACTCACAAACACAGACTCACTAGACAGGCCTATGTAATTACACAGACTCACTAGACACATATCTACTCACAAACACAGACTCGCTAGACACATATCTACTCACAAACACAGACTCGCTAGACACATATCTACTCACAAACACAGACTCACTAGACAGGCATATGTAATTACACAGACTCACTAGACACATATCTACTCACAAACACAGACTCGCTAGACACATATCTACTCACAAACACAGACTTGCTAGACACATATCTACTCACAAACACAGACTCACTAGACAGGCATATGTAATTACACAGACTCACTAGACACATATCTACTCACAAACACAGACTCGCTAGACACATATCTACTCACAAACACAGGCTCACTAGACACATCTACTCACAAACACAGACTCACTAGACACATATCTACTCACAAACACAGACTCACTAGACACATATCTACTCACAAACACAGACTCACTAGACACATATCTACTCACAAACACAGACTCACTAGACATATATCTACATATCATTTTGTTTGTTAACAGCGCTTTATAAATAAATAAAATTATTAAATTATTATTATTATATCTACTCACAAACACAGACTCACTAGACAGGCATATGTAATTACACAGACTCACTAGACACATATCTACTCACAAACACAGACTGACTAGACAGGCCTATTTACTCACCAAATCCCATAAAAGAGCGCACCATCCTGACAAACATCATCCTGGACAAGGTAAGCCGTCACGTTTATATTTAGCCTGGCCAGGCTCCGTGAGTTGCTCAGAGATGGCCGCCGGGTGTCTCTATCACACTGGGACACTGTGCCGTTTTGAGGGAGAAATGAGTTTGTGAAAGTAGCGACTTGACGGTTCACGTTCTTGACTGTAGAGCAAAGAGTTGATGAACATCTCCATCGTCTGAACTTCCGCTTCTATTGACTTGCAGTAAGTAGTTGTCTTGGATACAGCAAGTTTCACTCACTATGAAAATGTAATCCGATTCAGGAATCTTTGCTGTTTTGTCTACTTGAACCCAGCGCTATAGATAGCAAAGTTGTTTTGTCTCTTCTTCATCCCGAGACAGCTCAAATTTACTTCAAATCACAACTGGTATAATATTTTATCTGACAAATTTTCTTCTACCATTTTATCTGTGGCTAAAGTTGAAATTCATGTTACATTTTAAAAGTTCCAACAAATGTGTATGTTTTCAGTAATTCTAATGAAGTTATTTTTGACCCAAAAACATAATAATAAATACACCATCACCATAGCAACTTGAATGGGTTTAGTGGCGATCTATTTTTGACTATATTTCTGATACATCTACGTCAACAGTCATTCCTATCGAACTAATCACTCTAATAAATAGGAGTACTCCAATCCCTGTCTTCCTTATTAATGTACTAGTTCACTGTAATGACAAAGCAACTTTAATGTTGACATGAACAATACTTTAAGTATCGTATATATCATAGTCTAAACTTGAAATCATTATTTTATTTAAGTGACTATACAATCTCCATGCCATCACCACGTCTGTGTATCTTTTAAATCAATGTTTTTAGGCTCATGGTCTTATAGTATCGGTATTGGCTTTTAAACAAACAATATTACTGTTCGTATTGACACATCACACAATATGAACGTATGTTAATGTCATAGAGCAGATAGGTCCGTGACAACATGTACACATTATGTTGGCAGTGTACATCTGAAATCACAGTTAACACATTCGGCATCTGAAATCAAAGTAAACATAGTGTGCCCCGTTACTTGACATTATACACAGAAATCATTGATCTTTAGTTTATCTCTCTATCCCTCCACTGGATTCAGAAAGCGCCCTAAATGTCTGGTCTGGCTCATAGCCCTGCAGTCTATTGGCTGCATGGACATTTACATTTGAGAGGTTTAAAAGATTGATGACTGGACAGTTCAGTAAGTAGAACCAACTGAATGCGGCTTGACTTAGTGGTGCCCATTAAAATAGCAGATTTACGAGTGGGATAGCTTTCTAGATACTAAATGGAGAGATTCACATGTTAGCTTTCTAAATTATTAGCTTTTTGGATAACTAACAGACCTGTTCTTCGGCTCTCTAAATAACAAAACTAATAGTTTCACATTTTAGAAAATAAAAATGCTGCTTCCAATACAAAAACCACAACGAATTGTCAAGCACTATGGAATTGAACTCACAATTTTTGGTTGTGAGAGACTATGTGGAAAGAAAACTTAATAATTCCAAACAAGAATTAAGAAATCTGGAATTCCTTCTCTAGCATTAAACATAAACATCAACGTACGCACTAGTTATGCCTTGACTAGATGGTTTCAAGTGTATCCTGATCTCTCGTTTCTTGTAGCATAGTAAACAGGACAACATCTTCTCGCTCTATATACATGCTAAGCGTTGCCATGACAACAAAAACCTATCAAATCTCCCCCCTCCTCATACACAGGATATAAAAAAAAACAACAACATAAAACAAAATATCAATAAAAATATTGTTACGAAGCGCTGGCGGCTACATAAATAAATGATACCAGTGCGAGCGTCAGTTTGCCTACAGTATTTCCTTACGTATCTCTTGGTGATGTGTATTCTCCACAGAATGGGCAACATATGGTTTAGTATGGCAATAGACGAGTTCCGTTCAAATTCAGTTGTTATAAACACCGTTGTAGAATGACAGATGGCTAAGCAAACACAGTTTTTAAGTCCTTGAGTTCTACAGTCAAAGCTATTATCTAACACCTGGTTATAAAGAATTCTTTACCCCAGTATCAGAATCTAATTTATCAAACTAGACATAACAATTCTACGATAATACATAGAAAAGCAGCTTGGCTTACCGCCCGCCCTTCTTAAGCTATTTGAATAACGAGTTACAGTTGACAAAAGATCATGTCACAAATAGATCTACTTCATTTCCATTACCACTGTTAGCAAAACAGGTTTTCAAAACTAACAAACAAAAAAACGATCCACTAATAGGCAACTGAAGTTATTTAAATAATTGTCTTCATTAGGAATCCTCCGTGTGGACTTGACGATACAAAAGATCACAGGATTTGTCTAGAAGCTACTATTCCATACTAGAATCTATCCGGTTCTAATCATAAAACTATTATAATAAAACCGGGGGTGGGACACATAAACAGACGAGAAATCGATCATATTTAGCCTGCGCCCAAGTTTTCCCGCCACATTCATCGCCGCCTCCCTTTCCTCCCCACCCCCCACCTTCGAACTAATACGAACCGCACAAAAACGAAGCAAGTTGTCGGACTCTAGATGAACAGGAAGATAAAAAAGGCATGTGTTAGGAGGTGCTGACCGATGGAAAGAGAACACAATAAGGGAACATTGATGAACCAATGCAGGTTGAAACGAAATCAGAGACAATCTTTTCTTTATAATGTAATACTGCAATCGTGACTGAATGAAGACCATTACATGAGAAGTGAGCAGTGTAAGACGTTTTACAAGTCTTGCGCTCAAATAGCATTTTTGGCGTATAGGTTGAAGAAAAACAAAGTTATAATGTATTTATATGTAGGTCACAGCCTTTAATAGATAGTCCCAAAATTTCGTCAACGTGTAGAAATAAGAAAAAAATCATTTCAAAGGGAGCTAGTAAAGTGAACAATAGGATGGATGAGACTTGGTCCGTGGATGAGACTTGGTCCGTGGATGACACTTGGTCCGTGGATGAGACTTGGTCCGTTCAGGAAAATCTCTCTACCCACTACCCCCGTGATCCCTTTACGTAAAAACAAACTTATTTTTCTTAAGCTGCAATTCTCATTGAGCTATGCAAGGCACACAAATGATTTCTGCATCTTCGACCAGTTTGTATACAGTTCGTTCAGGAAAGAAGATGATACAACGCAAGACAAAAGATAAATGAATTTTAACCAGAATAAATGACTCCAATAGTCTGGTTTAGAGAATCACGATGCCAGTCATATGATAAACAAGACTACCCAGCTATCTGCCAACACATATTGAGAGTAAAATCAATGTCTACCAGTGACCTTCCCAAGAGACATTCCCACAGTGAACAAGTACCTAGATGTCGACATAATGAATGACTGGCATTTCTAAATACATCTCACTACGTGGTCTGAAACCGAAGCACAACTTGAAAACAAAATTGATCTTTAGTTGCACCACTTTCACTAAGCGTCCTAAAGTGAACACTTAATTGAGGGTCCTAAATGTCATTTTACTTTTATTTAACACACATACAAAACACACAATTAGAAATCAACATTCTGTGTATTGTGTCAACAGCGGGAACGAATCATTAATTTTGGAACAAGTGGACGATATTATGATCTTCTTAAAGTACCATCAAATTGTAAAATATCAGTAGAACTTATCATTAATGTAGCAGCACTACTAGTTAATGTAGGACTACTTTCTAATGTAGCAGCACTACTTGTTAATGTAGGACTACTTTCTAATGTAGCAGCACTACTTGTTAATGTAGGACTACTTTCTAATGTAGCAGCACTACTTGTTAATGTAGGACTACTTTCTAATGTAGCAGCACTACTTGTTAATGTAGGACTACTTTCTAATGTAGCAGCACTACTTGTTAATGTAGGACTACTTTCTAATGTAGCAGCACTACTTGTTAATATAGGACTACTTTCTAATGTAGCAGCACTACTTGTTAATGTAGGACTACTTTCTAATGTAGCAGCACTACTTGTTAATGTAGGACTACTTTCTAATGTAGCAGCACTACTTGTTTATGTAGGACTACTTCTAATGTAGCAGCACTACTTGTTAATGTAGGATTACTTTCTAATGTAGCAGCACTAATTGTTAATATAGGACTACTTTCTAATGTAGCAGCACTACTTGTTAATGTAGGACTACTTTCTAATGTAGCAGCACTACTTGTTAATGTAGGACTACTTTCTAATGTAGCAGCACTACTTGTTAATGTAGGACTACTTTCTAATGTAGCAGCACTACTTGTTAATATAGGACTACTTTCTAATGTAGCAGCACTACTTG
Organism: Biomphalaria glabrata; assembly: GCF_947242115.1. NCBI lineage: Eukaryota > Metazoa > Mollusca > Gastropoda > Planorbidae > Biomphalaria > Biomphalaria glabrata. Next base: position 22,536,810 of record NC_074719.1, read on the forward strand.
TTTTAATATAGGACTACTTTCTAATGTAGCAGCACTACTTGTTTTAATATAGGACTACTTTCTAATGTAGCAGCACTACTGACTATTGCAGCAGTAGTACTTACTAATGTAGAAACACTACTTTCTAATGTAGCAGCACTACTTTCTAATGTAGCAGCACTACTTACTAATGTTGCAGCACTACTTTCTAATGTAGCAGCACTACTTACTAATGTAGCAGCACTCATTTCTAATGTAGCAGCACTACTTACTAATGTAGCAGCACTACTTTCTAATGTAGCAGCACTACTTACTAAGTAGCAGCACTACTTTCTTATGTAGCAGTACTACTTACTAATGTAGCAGTACTACTTGTTAATGTAGGGCTACTTTCTAATGTAGCAGCACTACTTATTGATGTAGCAGTACTACTTGTTAATGTAGCAGTACTACTTGTTAATGTAACAGCTCTACTTGTTAATGTAGCAGTACTACTTGTTAATGTAACAGCTCTACTTGTTAATGAAGCAGTACTACTTGTTAATGTAACAGCTCTACTAGTTAATGTAGCAGTACTACTTGTTAATGTAGCAGTACTACTTGTTAATGTAACAGCTCTACTTGTTAATGTAGCAGTATTACTTGTTAATGTAACAGCACTACTTGTTAATGTAGCAGTACTACTTGTTAATGTAACAGCTCTACTAGTTAATGTAGCAGTACTACTTGTTAATGTAACAGCTCTACTAGTTAATGTAGCAGTACTACTTGTTAATGTAGCAGTACTACTTGTTAATGTAACAGCTCTACTAGTTAATGTAGCAGTACTACTTGTTAATGTAGCAGTACTACTTGTTAATGTAACAGCTCTACTAGTTAATGTAGCAGTACTACTTGTTAATGTAACAGCTCTACTTGTTAATGTAGCAGTACTACTTGTTAATGTAACAGCTCTACTTGTTAATGTAACAGCTCTACTTGTTAATGTAGCAATACTACTTGTTAATGTAGCAGTACTACTTGTTAATGTAGCAGCTCTACTTGTTAATGTAGCAGTACTACTTGTTAATGTAACAGCACTACTTGTTAATGTAGAAGCAGCACTCCTCATGAATATGACTGTCGGAGTTGAATATCATTGAGAACCTAGCTCAGATTTGATACAACTTCAACCAATGTAGGAATGAACGAGGTTAAGTCTTTCCAAAGCACATTGAATTGTACTAATAAAATAGTCATGAACAATAACCAACAACCTACATACCTGCTCAGGATGGAATGTCGAACCAAAACATGTATAAACAATTGCCGGAGTTAGATATTTATGCCATGATCCAAGTATGTGAATTGATATATATCTACTTCATTTTCAGAGGTAAGAGATAAAGACAGCTGCTGCTAAGATTTCGTAATATCTCAATTGAAAGTTGTCAATTAAAAAAAAAATAACCCTGTAAGTTGGGTGTCTACCAGCAGGCATTAAAAGTATCGGTTTAACAGGGGACATCAATCGTCCCGCTGCTATCAAAACGAGGGGCAGTCAGATCATCGGCTTATTGCAGCAAGTCATGGCTGGGGTTGTATTCAAGATGAAATTGGTTGAAATTGATCAATACTTGGTACATTCATGGTGGGGACATAAAGAGAGAAGACACTCTATCATGGGGGGGGGGGGGAGGTAGGTGGAGGAGAGGGGGAGGTGGCCTACAAATCGACGATTCAGAGATGACGAGAGTAAGCAAGAGTTATAATAATGGATGTGTGCTCCTCTCTGTGTTTATGTATGTCTATGTCTTCATGTCTGAATGATCCATCTCAAAATTGAGATTGAACATGAAATAAATCGTAGCTTCAGAAGTTCAGCACTAATGCCACTTCTTTTCGTAAGCTTGCTGCATCCCGGTAATAGATAAACATTGTAGTGAGTTCATCTATCGGTATCCAATGAAATCTCGAGATTAAAAACCAATGTTTAAAACGTCTTTCAATCATTTGTTTGTTCATTCTTTCAAGGTTCAACGTTTTATTTCCCAAATCATTAGCTACAATATTGGTGCTTGACAACACAGAGACGAACATTTGATGATGTTTAGTGACAGCACCCCAGGGAGGCCATTGTCACGGGTTTTTACGAGCTCCCCGAGGTGCTAGAATCTGCATAGCGACGCTGGCACCGCTTGCTAAAACATGACCTCCAGAGGTCACGCAGGATCCAGTGAATATAACTCTCTTTCATTTTCTCAAAGAGGGGGCGACAACGGTTTTTTGTTGACCAGCCGTCTGCTACCAGTGCAATGATAATGACGTCAGAGGGACCAGACCGACCCTCCCCCACGCTGCACACAGAATTAAATTGTAAAGAAATAAAAGAACAGAGAAAAATGTTTCGGGTCGAGGTGATCTTAGCCGAGCGCAATGGACTAGAATCTAGAACTTTCCAGAGGGTCTGTTTGGTGTCAAATTTGGCATCACACTATGTTACTAGTAACAATGGCCACTGAAAGAACATGCATCCTATTAACATTGCTTAATCAATAATAAGCATGAAATGTGAATACACAAAATTGTTTAGAGTATACTGAAACTATAATGACAAATTGTAAGGTATGACATTTTGAGATACTAGCATATTTAATAACTAGGCACATTAATCTACAGATTTTACTTTTTTTTTTTTTACTCAAATACGTAAAAAATAGCTCACTCAGCCCCTTTCAAATTTTCCTTAGCAACCATTTTTATTAGCGGCCCCCGTAAGTGGAAAAAGCCGCTATTAGGTTTGTGCAAAATGTCCGTCTGTCCGTCTGTCACACTCAGATCTCGAAAACTAGAAGAGATATGAAAAATATTATTTCATCATTAAATGCGGCTTGAAAAGTTTAGGTGCAACGGCTACTTTTGGTTTTCTAAAAGCAAACCGTTTAATTTATAAAAATTAATTATGCAAGCGATTTTTTCATAAAAATACACCAATTCTAAAACAAATACGTAAATGTAAGGGAGGCAATGTTACAATATGCTAACAAAGATTGACAATTTTTGTGTATTTTCAGTATCACTAAGTCAAATATATTTTAAAAATGTACAGGAAATGTTTACAACAAATATAGATAATAGTTAAAGATGTTTTTTCTGGTCAACTAGCTGCTAAAATTAAAAGAAAACATTTCTGTTTGTTTATAAAGGCTAATAATGCATTTTGTATGTAAATATGACGCACATTTTTTTTAATGGACTTTTTATGCAGCGATTTTCGTGCAGTAGCGTAACGTCGCTACATGACCAGGTGCTAAACCAATTCCTTAAACTTTTTTAAAAAATCAGATTTAATTTATTTTTTGTTTAGTGACCCCATCCGAATAAAAGAAGATTATTTTTGTGCGTTTTGTCTGTTAGTCGGTCTGTCCGTCACGATTAGATTAAAAAAAACTAGAACTCTAAAAGCTATTGAAAATCTGATTTACACTTTAATGTTCCTCCCGTAACATCTCAATAGTTTTAAGTATCTAAAAATTGATTGTTCCGGATTTTTTTGTGCAAAACAAATCAACCCCAACAAATGTTTGTTTGCTCTTCTAATTTATATTACATTCAATTTCCATGCTTAAACGTTGCAAAAACACATTATCAATAATATGTTGTTCCGTTTTTTATGTAAATAGCATATTAATGCTAAATCAAAATCTCTATACTGACTTATATTTCATTACGTGTAAAAAATGTTTCGGATATTGTTTTTAAAAAAATGAATTATGCCTAATGATTGTTTGAAATCGCATAATTTACTAATATTACACTTATATTAATTGACAATGCGTCACTATAATTTGGTTATCAATATCAAATTGTTCCGTATTTTCATCTTTAAACAAATTTTAAAAATATCGACAATAGGTTGTTCAGGGCTTTAAAAAAAGTAATTTACTAGAATTGATTACTGAAAATTACTTTTTAGACATTTAATTTTTTTGCTAAAACATAACATAGAAGTTTTGTAATCGATAAAGAAAGTTTCGGATTTTGTTTCTTACAAATCGTCGCCAGAAATTTCCGAATTTATTTAAAAATCTACTAACGCCAAATAATTGTTTGAACTCCCTCTTCTAATTAATAAACAAATAATCTTCTCATTTACGAAATAATGTTATTACGGATTTTTATGAAAAATATTTTAACTCACTACTCTCTTACAGTACATTTAACTTTCTACCTAAAATATTAAAAAATATAATTATCGTTTATATTATGTTCCGATTTTTAAGGAAAACAGAATCCAAACACCAAAGTAAGGTATGAAAATCTCTCCACATGGCTGTAGTACATCTAATTTTTATACGAGACCATCCAAAATATTTAAATAACGGTATTTCATTTATCTGAAATTCTCTTTTTCTTTTACTATTTATACAAACATCCGGAACAATCTATTAAATAAACTTTTCAATTGTGTTCATACCTAAAAATTATTGCGATGTTTTGAAACGTAGAATAAAGGTTAATCAATTTTTAATAACTTTTAGTTGTTTTTTTTTTATATCAAGATGACTGACAGACAAAACGCAAAAACAATGCGGCTTTGATCCTTTTTAAATAAATTCTATTAGAACTCAGTGCACCAATGTCTATGAACCCTCGTTAAATATATCGTGTAAATAAAGACATTTTTTTTTGGTACCGGTACTAGCCTATTGTGAGGTAATGGAATTTTTTTTCTTTGACGTCATATGAATGGACTATTTAAATGTAATGTTAAAAGAACGCACTCGGTGCACCAATGTCTATTAACCCTCGAAAAATTGCTTGTATTAATGAAAACATATTTTAGTCTAACTAAGCCGTGTGACGTAGTGTTTTTTTTTCCTTTGACGTCATATGGAATGAATTCCTTAAAAGAAATGCTAAAAGAACGCACTCGGTGCACCAATGTCTATGAACACTCGATAAATGGCTCGTAATGATGAAGGTGATTTTTATTCTAGCTAGGCCGTGTGACGTAGTGTTTTTTTTCCTTTCACGTCATATGGAATGAATTCTTTAAATGAAATGCTTAAAGAACGCACTCGGTGCACCAAAGTCAATGAACACTCGATAAATTTTTAGTCTAGCTAGGCCGTGTGACGTAGTGTTTTTTTTTTCCTCTGACGTTATATGGAATTAATTCTTCAAATGAAATGAAAAAAGAACTCGGTATGGTAATGTTTATTAAGCCTCGTTATGTGACTCGCGTTTAAAAAAGGAATGATATCTTGATTTAGATCTAATCTAGATTTTTTAAACTAGATCTAGATTTTTATTACAGTATATCTAGATCTGGATTTATATTCTAATTAAAATTATTTTAGAGTCTATACCTAGAATTTCTAGATCTAGCTTAGACTAAATTAGACTAGATTAAGATGTAGAATTTCAATTTTTAAACTTAAAGTGTAAAAAAAAAAGTGTAGATTTTCATTTCCAAACGTTTTGATCAATATTGTAATGTTTTAATATACTAAAACTAATCTACTATTTTTTATTTAATTTAAATTTAAATTTACGGCAAATGAATCTTTGAAACATTATTACTTTTGACCATCGGATGGCTGCCTGGTCGTGCGGTTTTCGCGCTGGACTGTCGTTCAGATTTATGGATGGTCCAGGGTTCAAACCCTGCCCGCTCCCATCCCCCATCGTCCTGCGGGAGGTTTGGACTAGGAAGTAATTATCTTCAACTCTGAAGGAACATCCGAAACATGTAAAACATTTTACATCAAAATTAAATCACCTCTTGAATATTATTTGCGAATCTGCAGCTCCGACAGGGATCCGACTTCGACGGGGCCGCCTCTGAGTTTGTGTAACACAAACTCTCTTTGTAATCTTGTTTATGGTGACTACGGTTCTAACATAATTATTACTTTAAATAATAAATCAAAATGAAAAAAAAATGAAAGCCTGTGTAAATGTGAGCAATAAAATTTAAACTTAAGATTTCTCTAAAATTTTAAATGCAGCATGTCTAATACATAAGCAAGTCATGTTACAAATTTAAAAAAAAAATTAAATAGCTCAAGCTGCATACATTTTTATTTACTTTTGCTGTGAATATTCTTATTGTATTTTTTTTCCAGGTTTTCAGCTGACAAGCCAAAATATCATTAAAAAAAAAACATTGTTAACATTACCTTTTATTACATGTTACTAGAGTAAACAAACTTCACAACCTATTATCGATAACGAGACTTCTCGACCTTCTAGCAGGCAAGACCAATAAATAAAATATACTAAGAAAAAGACTAAGAGCCAGTTAAAAAAGGTTTTCAAATATCTCAGAAGATGAAATATAAGCATAAAGTCATTTTTGTAAACAAAATTTTTAAAAAAGTTTTTTTTAGTTTTCAGAAAATTATGTTTTGTCGGTCAACGCCCAACATTTAAAATGCACAACTTATACAAATATTGTCCTATTGCTGTGTGTGCATCTCTATTCCTCATTTATATTTGTAGGGTTTCTTGCCGATTTAAACCAATATCATACATTTAAACATTTTTTTTTATTTTTAATAAATCATTTTGTAAACCAAATTTGTGAAAATTCATAAAAGAAATTTATCAATATAAAATAAAATGTTGATTCACAACCTAATTTCAAGTCCCCATTAATGCATCCATATAGAAATAAATGTTTCTAATTTTATTAATAAGGTTTTCTACCTTAAACATGATTCCGCTATAGTGTAATTGTTTTTTTTGTTGTTGTTGTTGTTGTTTTCTTTGTTTGTTTTTTTTGACAACAAATTACTAGCTTGTACTAGATTTAAATTAGCCATTTACCCCGCCAGCTGGACTCCTCCCTGTAGATACTGTCATAGCAGGCATAACACAAATGTATAGACATTGGATCAGAAACTATTTCCTTGTGTTATTTAGTAATCAACTTGTCTGTTTAGTTCAGCGATACTCGGCAGGCCAATCAAAGTCGATGTTATCCTGATAAGCGGCCCTCATCACTAGAAATCAATCACTCTTGTCAATCTTTGTTCAAACAATTGAGCAATACACTCCCACGCTGAATCAATAGAATGGGACGGAGGCAAGTGATGAACAGCTAAGATCTCAGGGCTGACTGAGCAGCTAAGATCTCAGGGCTGACTGATCAGCTAAGATCTCAGGGCTGACTGAGCAGCTAAGATCTCAGGGCTGACTGAGCAGCTCATCACTGAGTGGATGTGATCACTATTCAGCAGTCTCTTCAATCCTCCAACTCAAGAAGTACATGTACGCCAAGTAGGGGGAAACATCATCGCGACTACTTGACGCCCCACACACACACTGTGTAAACATTGGGTAGTTCACTAGTAGTATTATAATGACGAGACAAAAGTACGTCTCTAACACAGTTAGCGCTATAGTTCATTAAAACGAAACAAAAACTCATTATAGTCCCCCTTACAGTAATAACTATTTAGTTTGTTAATTAAGTCAGGCATTATTACACCTCCATATTTTCATGTCTCCTTGATACACATCCTTTGCCACAGTCAAATTTCTAATTACACTTTGTATTTCTTATTGAGTGTAGACAATCTGCGAGCCAGTACATCTCATTAATGCTTGCCCCTAGATGGGCCTATTTTGTGAGTTTCCCGAAACACTTTTCAACCACTTCTAGAAGTATTGTCTATTTATCCTGATTTAATACTACGCCACAGACTACAATTGCTAGTTTGTATAAATTAAGCGACACCATCATCACACGAAGTACGTTGACACTGTTTAGTCTGATTTTCAAAGAAAGAAACGGGGAGAGGGGGGGGGGGGGGGAGTCATATAATTTAGGATCTAAAACACCAAATAAATATTTGGTAAGACTCCACTATAGGAATATTTCCCATTTTTTTATTTCGTACTCATTAGGGGCCGCCTCTGAGTGTGTGTTTCATATCACACAAACTCTTTTTGTAATCAAGTTTATTCCTAAATCAGATGAAAGTTGATCTTAGACTTAAGTCAAATGTTGACATCTTCAACCATAGTAATCGTGACACATATATAATCACTATGTCAATAAGTAATGAAGTTTTTTATCAGGATCACAAACATGACTGTAATTTTGATATTTAAACAAATCTGAACTTCCAGACAAACATTAAAGAATTATTCAGTCAAATGTAACACTAGGATTACGTACAAAATAAGATACAATAGAGAAGCAAATGCTAATGTTTCTATAACGTCAGTCAGTTCTGAGCTTGTCATTTTGTTTACAAGTCCGCAAGAGGCGCGATAGGAGCATAATTCATAAGTCTTTTCTTGCCATTAGGTGTCTTTGAGAATCGCCTCTTTGATAGATGCAATCAATGGAAGAAACCCATTCAACAGTGTGCTCTCTGGTCGTGTGACTTTGTGACTGTGTTTGTGTGAATATGTTGGTGCTCTCTGGTGGTGTGACTTTGTGACTGTGTTTGTGTGAATATGTTGGTGCTCTCTGGTCGTGTGACTATTCCTGTGACTGTGTTTGTGTGAATATTTTGGTGTTCTCTGGTCGTGGACTTTGTGACTGTGTTTGTGTGAATATGTTGGTGCTCTCTGGTCGTGTGACTTTGTGACTGTGTTTGTGTGAATATGTTGGTGCTCTCTGGTCGTGTGACTTTGTGACTGTTTTTGTGTGAATATGTTGGTGCTCTCTGGTCGTGTGACTTTGTGACTGTGTTTGTGTGAATATGTTGGTGTTCTCTGGTCGTGTGACTTTGTGACTGTGTTTGTGTGAATATGTTGGTGTTCTCTGGTCGTGTGACTTTGTGACTGTGTTGGTGTGAATATGTTGGTGCTCTCTGGTCGTGTGACTTTGTGACTGTGTTGGTGTTCTCTGGTCGTGTGACTTTGTGACTGTGTTTGTGTAAATATGTTGTTGCTCTCTGGTCGTGTGACTATTCGTGTGACTGTGTTTCTGTGATTATGTTGGTGTTCTCTGGTCGTGTGACTTTGTGACTGTGTTGGTGTGAATATGTTGGTGCTCTCTGGTCGTGTGACTTTGTGACTGTGTTTGTGTGAATATGTTGGTGCTCTCTGGTCGTGTGACTTTGTGACTGTGTTGGTGTGAATATGTTGGTGTTCTCTGGTCGTGTGACTTTGTGACTGTGTTTGTGTGAATATGTTGGTGTTCTCTGGTCGTGTGACTTTGTGACTGTGTTGGTGTGAATATGTTGGTGCTCTCTGGTCGTGTGACTTTGTGACTGTGTTGGTGTTCTCTGGTCGTGTGACTTTGTGACTGTGTTTGTGTAAATATGTTGTTGCTCTCTGGTCGTGTGACTATTCGTGTGACTGTGTTTCTGTGATTATGTTGGTGTTCTCTGGTCGTGTGACTTTGTGACTGTGTTGGTGTGAATATGTTGGTGCTCTCTGGTCGTGTGACTTTGTGACTGTGTTTGTGTGAATATGTTGGTGCTCTCTGGTCGTGTGACTTTGTGACTGTGTTGGTGTGAATATGTTGGTGTTCTCTGGTCGTGTGACTTTGTGACTGTGTTTGTTTGAATATGTTGGTGTTCTCTGGTCGTGTGACTTTGTGACTGTGTTGGTGTGAATATGTTGGTGCTCTCTGGTCGTGTGACTATTCGTGTGACTGTGTTTGTGTGAATATGTTGGTGCTCTCTGGTCGTGTGACTTGTGACTGTGTTTGTGTGAATATGTTGGTGTTCTCTGGTCGTGGACTTTGTGACTGTGTTGGTGTGAATATGTTGGTGCTCTCTGGTCGTGTGACTTTGTGACTGTGTTGGTGTGAATATGTTGGTACTCTCTGGTCGTGTGACTTTGTGACTGTGTTTGTGTGAATATGTTGGTGTTCTCTGGTCGTGTGACTTTGTGACTGTGTTGGTGTGAATATGTTGGTACTCTCTGGTCGTGTGAATTTGTGACTGTGTTTGTGTGAATATGTTGGTGCTCTCTGGTCGTGTGACTTTGTGACTGTGTTGGTGTGAATATGTTGGTACTCTCTGGTCGTGTGACTTTGTGACTGTGTTTGTGTGAATATGTTGGTGTTCTCTGGTCGTGGACTTTGTGACTGTGTTGGTGTGAATATGTTGGTGTTCTCTGGTCGTGTGACTTTGTGACTGTGTTGGTGTGAATATGTTGGTACTCTCTGGTCGTGTGACTTTGTGACTGTGTTGGTGTGAATATGTTGGTGTTCTCTGGTCGTGTGACTTTGTGACTGTGTTTGTGTGAATATGTTGGTGCTCTCTGGTCGTGTGACTTTGTGACTGTGTTGGTGTGAATATGTTGGTGTTCTCTGGTCGTGTGACTTTGTGACTGTGTTTGTGTGAATATGTTGGTGCTCTCTGGTCGTGTGACTATTCGTGTGACTGTGTTTGTGTGAATATGTTGGTGCTCTCTGGTCGTGTGACTATTCGTGTGACTGTGTTTGTGTGAATATGTTGGTGCTCTCTGGTCGTGTGACTATTCGTGTGACTGTGTTTGTGTGAATATGTTGGTGCTCTCTGGTCGTGTGACTTTGTGACTGTGTTGGTGTGAATATGTTGGTGCTCTCTGGTCGTGTGACTATTCGAATGACTGTGTTTGTGTGAATATGTTGGTGCTCTCTGGTCGTGTGACTTTGTGACTGTGTTTGTGTGAATATGTTGGTGTTCTCTGGTCGTGGACTTTGTGACTGTGTTGGTGTGAATATGTTGGTGCTCTCTGGTCGTGTGACTTTGTGACTGTGTTGGTGTGAATATGTTGGTACTCTCTGGTCGTGTGACTTTGTGACTGTGTTTGTGTGAATATGTTGGTGTTCTCTGGTCGTGTGACTTTGTGACTGTGTTGGTGTGAATATGTTGGTACTCTCTGGTCGTGTGACTTTGTGACTGTGTTTGTGTGAATATGTTGGTGCTCTCTGGTCGTGTGACTTTGTGACTGTGTTGGTGTGAAATGTTGGTACTCTCTGGTCGTGTGACTTTGTGACTGTGTTTGTGTGAATATATTGGTGTTCTCTGGTCGTGGACTTTGTGACTGTGTTGGTGTGAATATGTTGGTGTTCTCTGGTCGTGTGACTTTGTGACTGTGTTGGTGTGAATATGTTGGTACTCTCTGGTCGTGTGACTTTGTGACTGTGTTGGTGTGAATATGTTGGTGTTCTCTGGTCGTGTGACTTTGTGACTGTGTTTGTGTGAATATGTTGGTGCTCTCTGGTCGTGTGACTTTGTGACTGTGTTGGTGTGAATATGTTGGTGTTCTCTGGTCGTGTGACTTTGTGACTGTGTTTGTGTGAATATGTTGGTGCTCTCTGGTCGTGTGACTATTCGTGTGACTGTGTTTGTGTGAATATGTTGGTGCTCTCTGGTCGTGTGACTATTCGTGTGACTGTGTTTGTGTGAATATGTTGGTGCTCTCTGGTCGTGTGACTATTCGTGTGACTGTGTTTGTGTGAATATGTTGGTGCTCTCTGGTCGTGTGACTTTGTAACTGTGTTTGTGTGAATATGTTGGTGTTCTCTGGTCGTGTGACTTTGTGACTGTGTTGGTGTGAATATGTTGGTGCTCTCTGGTCGTGTGACTATTCGTGTGACTGTGTTTGTGTGAATATGTTGGTGCTCTCTGGTCGTGTGACTATTCGTGTGACTGTGTTGGTGTGAATATGTTGGTGCTCTCTGGTCGTGTGACTTTGTGACTGTGTTTGTGTGAATATGTTGGTGCTCTCTGGTCGTGGACTTTGTGACTGTGTTTGTGTGAATATGTTGGTGTTCTCTGGTCGTGTGACTTTGTGACTGTGTTTGTGTGAATATGTTGGTGCTCTCTGGTCGTGTGACTTTGTGACTGTGTTGGTGTGAATATGTTGGTGCTCTCTGGTGGTGTGACTTTGTGACTGTGTTTGTGTGAATATGTTGGTGTTCTCTGGTCGTGTGACTTTGTGACTGTGTTTGTGTGAATATGTTGGTGTTCTCTGGTCGTGTGACTTTGTGACTGTGTTGGTGTGAATATGTTGGTGCTCTCTGGTCGTGTGACTTTGTGACTGTGTTGGTGTTCTCTGGTCGTGTGACTTTGTGACTGTGTTTGTGTAAATATGTTGGTGCTCTCTGGTCGTGTGACTATTCGTGTGACTGTGTTTGTGTGATTATGTTGGTGTTCTCTGGTCGTGTGACTTTGTGACTGTGTTGGTGTGAATATGTTGGTGCTCTCTGGTCGTGTGACTTTGTGACTGTGTTTGTGTGAATATGTTGGTGTTCTCTGGTCGTGGACTTTGTGAGTGTGTTGGTGTGAATATGTTGGTGCTCTCTGGTCGTGTGACTTTGTGACTGTGTTTGTGTGAATATGTTGGTGTTCTCTGGTCGTGGACTTTGTGACTGTGTTTGTGTGAATATGTTGGTGCTCTCTGGTCGTGTGACTATTCGTGTGACTGTGTTGGTTTGAATATGTTGGTGTTCTCTGGTCGTGGACTTTGTGACTGTGTTTGTTTGTATATGTTGGTGTTCTCTGGTCGTGTGACTTTGTGACTGTGTTGGTGTGAATATGTTGGTGTTCTCTGGTCGTGGACTTTGTGACTGTGTTTGTTTGAATATGTTGGTGTTCTCTGGTCGTGTGACTTTGTGACTGTGTTGGTGTGAATATGTTGGTGCTCTCTGGTGGTGTGACTATTCGTGTGACTGTGTTTGTGTGAATATGTTGGTGCTCTCTGGTCGTGTGACTTTGTGACTGTGTTTGTGTGAATATGTTGGTGTTCTCTGGTCGTGGACTTTGTGACTGTGTTTGTGTGAATATGTTGGTGCTCTCTGGTCGTGTGACTTTGTGACTGTGTTTGTGTGAATATGTTGGTGCTCTCTGGTCGTGTGACTATTCGTGTGACTGTGTTTGTGTGAATATGTTGGTGCTCTCTGGTCGTGGACTTTGTGACTACGTTGGTGTGAATATGTTGGTGTTCTCTGGTCGTGGACTTTGTGACTGTGTTTGTGTGAATATGTTGGTGCTCTCTGGTCGTGTGACTTTGTGACTGTGTTTGTGTGAATATGTTGGTGCTCTCTGGTCGTGTGACTATTCGTGTGACTGTGTTGGTTTGAATATGTTGGTGCTCTCTGGTCGTGTGACTTTGTGACTGTGTTTGTGTGAATATGTTGGTGTTCTCTGGTCGTGTGACTTTGTGACTGTATTTGTGTGAATATGTTGGTGTTCTCTGGTCGTGTGACTTTGTGACTGTGTTTGTGTAAATATGTTGGTGCTCTCTGGTCGTGTGACTATTCGTGTGCTTGTGTTTGTGTGAATATGTTGGTGTTCTCTGGTCGTGTGACTTTGTGACTGTGTTTGTGTGAATATGTTGGTGCTCTCTGTACGTGTGACTTTGTGACTGTGTTTGTGTGAATATGTTGGTGTTCTCTGGTCGTGTGACTATTCGTGTGACTGTGTTGGTGTGAATATGTTGGTGTTCTCTGGTCGTGTGACTTTGTGACTGTGTTTGTGTGAATATGTTGGTGCTCTCTGGTCGTGTGACTTTGTGACTGTGTTGGTGTGAATATGTTGGTGCTCTCTGGTCGTGTGACTTTGTGACTGTGTTTGTGTGAATATGTTGGTGTTCTCTGGTCGTGTGACTTTGTGACTGTGTTTGTGTGAATATGTTGGTGTTCTCTGGTCGTGTGACTTTGTGACTGTGTTGGTGTGAATATGTTGGTGCTCTCTGGTCGTGTGACTTTGTGACTGTGTTGGTGTTCTCTGGTCGTGTGACTTTGTGACTGTGTTTGTGTAAATATGTTGGTGCTCTCTGGTCGTGTGACTATTCGTGTGACTGTGTTTGTGTGATTATGTTGGTGTTCTCTGGTCGTGTGACTTTGTGACTGTGTTGGTGTGAATATGTTGGTGCTCTCTGGTCGTGTGACTTTGTGGCTGTGTTTGTGTGAATATGTTGGTGTTCTCTGGTCGTGGACTTTGTGAGTGTGTTGGTGTGAATATGTTGGTGCTCTCTGGTCGTGTGACTTTGTGACTGTGTTTGTGTGAATATGTTGGTGTTCTCTGGTCGTGGACTTTGTGACTGTGTTTGTGTGAATATGTTGGTGCTCTCTGGTCGTGTGACTATTCGTGTGACTGTGTTGGTTTGAATATGTTGGTGTTCTCTGGTCGTGGACTTTGTGACTGTGTTTGTGTGAATATGTTGGTGCTCTCTGGTCGTGTGACTTTGTGACTGTGTTTGTGTGAATATGTTGGTGTTCTCTGGTGGTGTGACTTTGTGACTGTGTTTGTGTGAATATGTTGGTGCTCTCTGGTCGTGTGACTATTCGTGTGACTGTGTTTGTGTGAATATGTTGGTGCTCTCTGGTCGTGTGACTATTCGTGTGACTGTGTTGGTGTGAATATGTTGGTGCTCTCTGGTCGTGTGACTTTGTGACTGTGTTTGTGTGAATATGTTGGTGCTCTCTGGTCGTGTGACTTTGTGACTGTGTTTGTGTGAATATGTTGGTGCTCTCTGGTCGTGTGACTATTCGTGTGACTGTGTTTGTGTGAATATGTTGGTGCTCTCTGGTCGTGTGACTTTGTGACTGTGTTTGTGTGAATATGTTGGTGCTCTCTGGTCGTGTGACTTTGTGACTGTGTTTGTGTGAATATGTTGGTGTTCTCTGGTCGTGTGACTTTGTGACTGTGTTTGTGTGAATATGTTGGTGCTCTCTGGTCGTGTGACTTTGTGACTGTGTTGGTTTGAATATGTTGGTGCTCTCTGGTCGTGTGACTTTGTGACTGTGTTTGTGTGAATATGTTGGTGTTCTCTGGTCGTGTGACTTTGTGACTGTATTTGTGTGAATATGTTGGTGTTCTCTGGTCGTGTGACTTTGTGACTGTGTTTGTGTAAATATGTTGGTGCTCTCTGGTCGTGTGACTATTCGTGTGACTGTGTTTGTGTGAATATGTTGGTGTTCTCTGGTCGTGTGACTTTGTGACTGTGTTTGTGTGAATATGTTGGTGCTCTCTGGTCGTGTGACTTTGTGACTGTGTTTGTGTGAATATGTTGGTGTTCTCTGGTCGTGTGACTATTCGTGTGACTGTGTTGGTGTGAATATGTTGGTGTTCTCTGGTCGTGTGACTTTGTGACTGTGTTGGTGTGAATATGTTGGTGCTCTCTGGTCGTGTGACTATTCGTGTGACTGTGTTTGTGTGAATATGTTGGTGCTCTCTGGTCGTGTGACTTTGTGACTGTGTTTGTGTGAATATGTTGGTGCTCTCTGGTCGTGTGACTTTGTGACTGTGTTGGTGTGAATATGTTGGTGCTCTCTGGTCGTGTGACTTTGTGACTATGTTTGTGTAAATATGTTGGTGCTCTCTGGTCGTGTGACTTTGTGACTATGTTTGTGTAAATATGTTGGTGCTCTCTGGTCGTGTGACTTTGTGACTGTGTTGGTGTGAATATGTTGGTGTTCTCTGGTCGTGTGACTTTGTGACTGTGTTGGTGTGAATATGTTGGTGCTCTCTGGTCGTGTGACTTTGTGACTATGTTTGTGTAAATATGTTGGTACTCTCTGGTCGTGTGACTTTGTGACTATGTTTGTGTAAATATGTTGGTGCTCTCTGGTCGTGTGACTGTGTTTGTGTGAATATGTTGGTGCTCTCTGGTCGTGTGACTTTGTGACTAAGTTTGTGTGAATATGTTGGTGCTCTCTGGTCGTGTGACTTTGTGACTGTGTTTGTGTGAATATGTTGGTGCTCTCTGGTCGTGTGACTTTGTGACTGTGTTTGTGTGAATATGTTGGTGTTCTCTGGTGGTGTGACTTTGTGACTGTGTTTGTGTGAATATGTTGGTGCTCTCTGGTCGTGTGACTATTCGTGTGACTGTGTTTGTGTGAATATGTTGGTGCTCTCTGGTCGTGTGACTATTCGTGTGACTGTGTTGGTGTGAATATGTTGGTGCTCTCTGGTCGTGTGACTTTGTGACTGTGTTTGTGTGAATATGTTGGTGCTCTCTGGTCGTGTGACTTTGTGACTGTGTTTGTGTGAATATGTTGGTGCTCTCTGGTCGTGTGACTATTCGTGTGACTGTGTTTGTGTGAATATGTTGGTGCTCTCTGGTCGTGTGACTTTGTGACTGTGTTTGTGTGAATATGTTGGTGCTCTCTGGTCGTGTGACTATTCGTGTGACTGTGTTTGTGTGAATATGTTGGTGCTCTCTGGTCGTGTGACTATTCGTGTGACTGTGTTGGTGTGAATATGTTGGTGTTCTCTGGTCGTGTGACTTTGTGACTGTGTTTGTGTGAATATGTTGGTGCTCTCTGGTCGTGTGACTTTGTGACTGTGTTTGTGTGAATATGTTGGTGTTCTCTGGTCGTGTGACTTTGTGACTGTGTTTGTGTGAATATGTTGGTGCTCTCTGGTCGTGTGACTTTGTGACTGTGTTTGTGTGAATATGTTGGTGCTCTCTGGTCGTGTGACTTTGTGACTGTGTTTGTGTGAATATGTTGGTGTTCTCTGGTCGTGTGACTTTGTGACTGTGTTTGTGTGAATATGTTGGTGTTCTCTGGTCGTGTGACTTTGTGACTGTGTTTGTGTGAATATGTTGGTGCTCTCTGGTCGTGTGACTTTGTGACTGTGTTTGTGTGAATATGTTGGTGCTCTCTGGTCGTGTGACTATTCGTGTGACTGTGTTTGTGTGAATATGTTGGTGCTCTCTGGTCGTGTGACTTTGTGACTGTGTTTGTGTGAATATGTTGGTGCTCTCTGGTCGTGTGACTATTCGTGTGACTGTGTTTGTGTGAATATGTTGGTGCTCTCTGGTCGTGTGACTATTCGTGTGACTGTGTTTGTGTGAATATGTTGGTGTTCTCTGGTCGTGTGACTTTGTGACTGTGTTTGTGTGAATATGTTGGTGCTCTCTGGTCGTGTGACTTTGTGACTGTGTTTGTGTGAATATGTTGGTGTTCTCTGGTCGTGTGACTTTGTGACTGTGTTTGTGTGAATATGTTGGTGCTCTCTGGTCGTGTGACTTTGTGACTGTGTTTGTGTGAATATGTTGGTGCTCTCTGGTCGTGTGACTTTGTGACTGTGTTTGTGTGAATATGTTGGTGTTCTCTGGTCGTGTGACTTTGTGACTGTGTTTGTGTGAATATGTTGGTGTTCTCTGGTCGTGTGACTTTGTGACTGTGTTGGTGTAAATATGTTGGTGCTCTCTGGTCGTGTGACTTTGTGACTGTGTTTGTGTGAATATGTTGGTGTTCTCTGGTCGTGTGACTATTCGTGTGACTGTGTTGGTGTGAATATGTTGGTGTTCTCTGGTCGTGTGACTTTGTGACTGTGTTGGTGTGAATATGTTGGTGCTCTCTGGTGGTGTGACTATTCGTGTGACTGTGTTTGTGTGAATATGTTGGTGCTCTCTGGTCGTGTGACTTTGTGACTGTGTTTGTGTGAATATGTTGGTGTTCTCTGGTCGTGTGACTTTGTGACTGTGTTTGTGTGAATATGTTGGTGCTCTCTGGTCGTGTGACTTTGTGACTGTGTTTGTGTGAATATGTTGGTGCTCTCTGGTCGTGTGACTTTGTGACTGTGTTTGTGTGAATATGTTGGTGTTCTCTGGTCGTGTGACTTTGTGACTGTGTTTGTGTGAATATGTTGGTGTTCTCTGGTCGTGTGACTTTGTGACTGTGTTTGTGTGAATATGTTGGTGCTCTCTGGTCGTGTGACTTTGTGACTGTGTTTGTGTGAATATGTTGGTGCTCTCTGGTCGTGTGACTATTCGTGTGACTGTGTTTGTGTGAATATGTTGGTGCTCTCTGGTCGTGTGACTTTGTGACTGTGTTTGTGTGAATATGTTGGTGCTCTCTGGTCGTGTGACTATTCGTGTGACTGTGTTTGTGTGAATATGTTGGTGCTCTCTGGTCGTGTGACTATTCGTGTGACTGTGTTTGTGTGAATATGTTGGTGTTCTCTGGTCGTGTGACTTTGTGACTGTGTTTGTGTGAATATGTTGGTGCTCTCTGGTCGTGTGACTTTGTGACTGTGTTTGTGTGAATATGTTGGTGTTCTCTGGTCGTGTGACTTTGTGACTGTGTTTGTGTTAATATGTTGGTGCTCTCTGGTCGTGTGACTTTGTGACTGTGTTGGTGTGAATATGTTGGTGCTCTCTGGTCGTGTGACTTTGTGACTGTGTTTGTGTGAATATGTTGGTGTTCTCTGGTCGTGTGACTTTGTGACTGTGTTTGTGTGAATATGTTGGTGTTCTCTGGTCGTGTGACTTTGTGACTGTGTTGGTGTAAATATGTTGGTGCTCTCTGGTGGTGTGACTATTCGTGTGACTGTGTTTGTGTGAATATGTTGGTGCTCTCTGGTCGTGTGACTTTGTGACTGTGTTTGTGTGAATATGTTGGTGTTCTCTGGTCGTGGACTTTGTGACTGTGTTTGTGTGAATATGTTGGTGCTCTCTGGTCGTGTGACTTTGTGACTGTGTTTGTGTGAATATGTTGGTGCTCTCTGGTCGTGTGACTATTCGTGTGACTGTGTTTGTGTGAATATGTTGGTGCTCTCTGGTCGTGGACTTTGTGACTGTGTTGGTGTGAATATGTTGGTGTTCTCTGGTCGTGGACTTTGTGACTGTGTTTGTGTGAATATGTTGGTGCTCTCTGGTCGTGTGACTTTGTGACTGTGTTTGTGTGAATATGTTGGTGCTCTCTGGTCGTGTGACTATTCGTGTGACTGTGTTGGTTTGAATATGTTGGTGCTCTCTGGTCGTGTGACTTTGTGACTGTGTTTGTGTGAATATGTTGGTGTTCTCTGGTCGTGTGACTTTGTGACTGTATTTGTGTGAATATGTTGGTGTTCTCTGGTCGTGTGACTTTGTGACTGTGTTTGTGTAAATATGTTGGTGCTCTCTGGTCGTGTGACTATTCGTGTGACTGTGTTTGTGTGAATATGTTGGTGTTCTCTGGTCGTGTGACTTTGTGACTGTGTTTGTGTGAATATGTTGGTGCTCTCTGGTCGTGTGACTTTGTGACTGTGTTTGTGTGAATATGTTGGTGTTCTCTGGTCGTGTGACTATTCGTGTGACTGTGTTGGTGTGAATATGTTGGTGTTCTCTGGTCGTGTGACTTTGTGACTGTGTTGGTGTGAATATGTTGGTGCTCTCTGGTGGTGTGACTATTCGTGTGACTGTGTTTGTGTGAATATGTTGGTGCTCTCTGGTCGTGTGACTTTGTGACTGTGTTTGTGTGAATATGTTGGTGCTCTCTGGTCGTGTGACTTTGTGACTGTGTTGGTGTGAATATGTTGGTGCTCTCTGGTCGTGTGACTTTGTGACTATGTTTGTGTAAATATGTTGGTGCTCTCTGGTCGTGTGACTTTGTGACTATGTTTGTGTAAATATGTTGGTGTTCTCTGGTCGTGTGACTTTGTGACTGTGTTGGTGTGAATATGTTGGTGTTCTCTGGTCGTGTGACTTTGTGACTGTGTTGGTGTGAATATGTTGGTGCTCTCTGGTCGTGTGACTTTGTGACTATGTTTGTGTAAATATGTTGGTACTCTCTGGTCGTGTGACTTTGTGACTATGTTTGTGTAAATATGTTGGTGCTCTCTGGTCGTGTGACTGTGTTTGTGTGAATATGTTGGTGCTCTCTGGTCGTGTGACTTTGTGACTAAGTTTGTGTGAATTTGTTGGTGCTTTCTGGTCGTGTGACTTTGTGACTGTGTTTGTGTGAATATGTTGGTGCTCTCTGGTCGTGTGACTTTGTGACTGTGTTTGTGTGAATATGTTGGTGTTCTCTGGTGGTGTGACTTTGTGACTGTGTTTGTGTGAATATGTTGGTGCTCTCTGGTCGTGTGACTATTCGTGTGACTGTGTTTGTGTGAATATGTTGGTGCTCTCTGGTCGTGTGACTATTCGTGTGACTGTGTTGGTGTGAATATGTTGGTGCTCTCTGGTCGTGTGACTTTGTGACTGTGTTTGTGTGAATATGTTGGTGCTCTCTGGTCGTGTGACTTTGTGACTGTGTTTGTGTGAATATGTTGGTGCTCTCTGGTCGTGTGACTATTCGTGTGACTGTGTTTGTGTGAATATGTTGGTGCTCTCTGGTCGTGTGACTTTGTGACTGTGTTTGTGTGAATATGTTGGTGCTCTCTGGTCGTGTGACTATTCGTGTGACTGTGTTTGTGTGAATATGTTGGTGCTCTCTGGTCGTGTGACTATTCGTGTGACTGTGTTGGTGTGAATATGTTGGTGTTCTCTGGTCGTGTGACTTTGTGACTGTGTTTGTGTGAATATGTTGGTGCTCTCTGGTCGTGTGACTTTGTGACTGTGTTTGTGTGAATATG
This sequence comes from Biomphalaria glabrata, assembly GCF_947242115.1. NCBI lineage: Eukaryota > Metazoa > Mollusca > Gastropoda > Planorbidae > Biomphalaria > Biomphalaria glabrata. The sequence goes on from NC_074719.1 coordinate 22,557,023, forward strand.
TTGGTGTTCTCTGGTCGTGTGACTTTGTGACTGTGTTTGTGTGAATATGTTGGTGCTCTCTGGTCGTGTGACTTTGTGACTGTGTTTGTGTGAATATGTTGGTGCTCTCTGGTCGTGTGACTTTGTGACTGTGTTTGTGTGAATATGTTGGTGTTCTCTGGTCGTGTGACTTTGTGACTGTGTTTGTGTGAATATGTTGGTGTTCTCTGGTCGTGTGACTTTGTGACTGATTTTGATTTGATTTGTTGATTTGAGGCACATCGGCACAATTTAGGCCATGTCGTGCCTGCAGTCCCTTAAGGACTACTCTCTCTCTAAATAACAAGGGCCAGATTCTATACAGTAATATAATTAAAATTAAGGTCTATTCACAGTTAAGATAGTAAAGGTAGTGAAAATTTAAATATTTGGTAAAAATCTAATGTAAATAGTGCATGTTCACAAATTCAGAAATCAAATCTTCGTAGATAGCCCCACTTCCCGAATAAAGCCCAGTACCTTCCCAGGGTCGACATTATTAAATAGTGTTTTTAGATTAGTGGCTCTAAAATGTTTCGCCCTGACATCCTGGTATCTGGGGCAATCAACGAGGATATGTTCCACGGTGAGGCGAGAGTCACAGTACTCGCAAAGTGGGGGCTCCTCTCTCTTCAGTACAAAAGAGTGCGTGATGTAGGTGTGGCCAATCCTAAGTCTGGACATGGTTGTGCTACCACGCCTTGTCAGACCCTTAGATGTGGGCCGCCACCTGACATCCGCCACAATCTGCCTGAGTTTACTGTGAGTCTCAGCCTCCCATCGGTTCTGCCACTCTCGATAGGTGGCAGAGGCAATACTTTGTCTCAGGTCCGAGTAGGGAATTTGGGTTCCTGACACCGCATGATTTAGGGCTCTCTTTGCTTCTCTGTCTGCGGCTTCGTTTCCCTCAATGCCAACATGGGAGGGGACCCAGATGAAGGTGACATCCCTACGGTCGGCTGTTATTAGGTCCAACAGCTTCAGGCTCTTATGTACCAATGGGATGTCAGTCTTCATCCGCCCCAAAGCTTGCAATGCAGATTTGGAGTCGGAGCAGATTATAAATTTACTCCTTTCTGATGCTTTTACGGCCATAAGTGCAAGCAATATTGCGTGCAATTCGGCCGTAAAGATGGAGCAGCCATCGGGGAGTCTACGGGAGATTGTTTTGTTCCGAAAGGAGCAGGCACACGCGACCTTTCCCTCCATTTTGGATCCGTCTGTGTAGATGGTGCCACAATCTCCGTAGCTCTCCTGCAGTTCCCTAAAGTGGACTTGTAGTATGCTTGGGTCTGTATTTTCTTTTTTGAAATTAAGGAGGGATAAATTTAATTTAGGTTTATTCATTAGCCAAGGAGGATTCTGAGGGGTTTCTATTTTAGAGATTTGGTCAATGGGTGGGGTTAAATTTTGGATGGGTTCTCTCATTCGAAGGCCCAACGGCTGTATGACGTTAGGCCTTCGATTGTATAATTCTACCTCTGTGGGGTTAAATATGGAGTCAAAAGCAGGGTTCGTGGGGTTGGATTTTAGCTTGACTATATACTGCATTGCAAGCTTTTTCATTCTTATATCCATGGGGAGTTCTCCAGCCTCCACATGGAGACTTGGGATAGGTGATGTACGAAACGCGCCGAGACAGAGACGCAGGGCAGCATTTTGTATTGGTTCCAGTATTTTTAGGTACGACTTCCTTGCTGCTCCATATATTATGGATCCGTAGTCTAGCTTGGATCGAATTAGACTCCGATAGAGCAGCAGCAAGGTATCTCTGTCAGCTCCCCAGTCCGTATGGCTGAATACTCTTAGTATGTTTAATGACTTTTGGCATTTCTTCTTAAGTTCCTTAATGTGGGGGAGAAAATTAAATTTGGAATCTAAGGTGAGGCCTAAAAATTTTGTAGTTTTCACGACAGGGATCTTCTTTTTGTGTATAAATAGTTCAGGGTCTGGGTGGAGCCCCCTTAGATTACAAAAATGCATACTAACTGTTTTGGAGTCAGAGAATTTGAAACCATTATAGTTTGCCCAACCCTGAATTTTGTTTAAACATAACTGTAATTTCCTTTCTAAGCTGTTCATGTTTTTCCCATAAGTAAGAATGACAAAGTCATCAACATACAAAGAGCACTCTATGCCAGGGGACAGCGCATTTATGATGCTATTTATTTTAATGTTGAACAGGGTGACTGACAGAATGCTGCCCTGGGGTACACCCATTTCCTGGTCATGAGTGTCAGAAGCGGAGTTGCCCACTCGGACCTGAAATTTTCGATCTTTCAGGAATTCCTCCACAAAACGGGGGAGGTGTCCCTTAAGCCCCATAAGCGCCAGGTCACGTAGAATGCCATGTTTCCAGGTTGTGTCATAGGCCTTTTCTATATCGAAGAATACAGCTACTAGATGTTCTCTTCTGAGTAATGCATTTCTAATATAAGCTTCCAGCCTTACCAGGTGGTCAGTTGTTGTCCGCCCCTGCCGGAATCCGCACTGGTAGTTTGAGATCACTTTATTCCTTTCCAGGTACCAGACCAGCCTACTGTTAATCATTCTTTCCATGGTTTTGCAGATGTAGCTTGTTAGTGCTATTGGTCGATAGTTAGCTGGGTCAGAGCCGTCTCTTCCCGGTTTAGGTATCGGTATAACTGTGGCTTTCCTCCAGCTGTTTGGGAAAGCGCCTGTTTGCCACACACAGTTATAGACCCCTAGTAGGACTGCCAGTGAGGGTTCGGGAAGGTGCTTGAGGAACTGGTAATGGATTTCGTCTTCTCCAGGCGCTGTGTCATGTGACTTGTCCAGCGATTCCCTCAGTTCCTCAAGCGAGAACGGTTTGTTGTAGTCTTCATTGTTCTCTGACCTGAAATCAATGGGGTGTCTTTCCTCCCTGGTTTTGACTTTTTGGAACTCTGGCATGTAGTGTGCAGTGGATGATTTTTCTGCTATTGAGGATGCAAGGCAGTCAGCTATTTCTCTGGGGGACGTGACAGTTCGTCCTTGGTTTTTCAAATGCCCTATTGCATTTGATTCTTTCCCTTTGATTCGCCTTACTGCCTTCCAAACCGCTCTAGCAGAAGTTTTGGCATCCAGACTGCCGACAAAACTTCTCCAGGAATTCCTTTTGGCTGACCGTATGGTTTGTCTAGCCTTTGCTCTAGCTATCCTGAATAGCTTTAGGTTTTCCTGGGAAGGGTTCTTTATAAATGCAGCCAGTCGTTTTTTCCTATCACCAATAGCACTTTTGCAAGCTGTATCAAACCATGGTTTGCTAGGCCGTTTTGGATTTGCAGAGGTTAGGGGTACAACTTTCCTGGCTATACTTAGTAGCTTGCTAGCAAAGGTATCAGCTGGGTTCTGTTCATGGAGGATATTTTCTGTGATATCCTCAGAGCATCTTTTTTGGAATTGTTCCCAATCGGCCTTATTCAGTTTCCACCGCTGAGGTCGTCCCAATGAAGGGAGATTGTTAGTAATGATGATTGGGAAGTGATCACTTCCCCGTAGATCATTGCTAACTGACCATTTAAAATCGTCCAGAAGTCCGGGGACGCATACGGTGAGGTCAATGCATGTGAATGATCCAGTTCCTGGGTGCAAGTAGGTCGGTGATGCATCATTAAGTATGCATAAATCATGTTGGAGGAAGATATCCTCCAGCATACGACCTCTTGTGTCGGTATTGTTGGATCCCCACATGTTGTTATGGGCATTGAAATCCCCAAGGATTAAATAAGGCCGGGGGAGTTGTTTCAATAGGTCCTCCATGTCTGTTCGGTTTAATGGAGCGCCTGGTGGTAGATACAGGCTGCAGCAAGTGATAACCTTGTGAAGGGTTATCCTAGCTGCTACGGCCTGTAGTGTGGTCTGTAGTTCTACCCTCTCATGGGGGATGCTATCCTTCACAAGGATACAGACTCCACCTGATGCTCTCTCTGCATCCTCAACATTCTTGGTGTAAGCACGGTAGCTTCGGAAGCTGATGCAATCTTTTAGAAATGTTTCCTGTAAGCAGACAGCTACAGGAGTCTCAGAGTCCATCAGTAGCTGCATTTCCTCGTAATTGGCCTTGAGGCCTCTACAATTCCACTGTACAATTCTGGAATCCATGGCTTATTCTAGATGACCTACTTGGAGCTATTTGGCCTTGGGAGGCCCCCGGAGGGGTTTCCCTTTATTCCAGTGACCTTGGTATTTTTATTCTTGGGTTTGGATGGAGAGGAGGACAACCCCCTTTTGGGGGAAGTCTTTCTCTCTGGAGAGGGGAGATCCCTCTGGTTAGAGCGGAGGTTATTTCCTCCTCTCTCACCTCGGGCATCCTCTCCGCTTTGATTTCTCCCCTTAGGGAGTTGGTCAACCTCTAACTCAGTAGAGGTTGGGGTGTCTGGCTGGGTTCTCTGAGGAGAACCTGTGTCAGACATGATGTCTCCGGGTTCTCCCGGAGTATTGGTTTTGACATGCTGCTCAGTCTCCATGCTCTCATCAGCGAGCACAGAGAACCTGTTCTTTAGCATGACAACAGGGCTTTCTTGTTTCTTCAGAGGTGTGTTCTTTGGCGGTGTTTTCTTCTGAGTTGGGGGAGGAGGAGGGGGTGGTGGGGTCAATGTGTCCGTCTGTGTGGCTATGGATCTTCCTTTCTTAGCAACAGCCTGGGCGTAGGTCTTTGTCAAGCCGAATTGGCCCTTGGGTAGGGCCAGTACAGCCGATTTCGCCTGGCTAAAGGTACATCCGTTTCTTGCCTTGTACTCCTGCACGGCAACCTCCTGTTTCCACACAGGGCAGTCCTTGGAGTAGGCTGAGTGGCCAGCTTGACAGTTTGGGCATTTGAACTGGGCTGTGCAGCCCTTGTCCTCATGACCCTCTCCAGCACATCTGGCACACACAGTGTTCCTCTTACAGACTGCCGCGCCGTGTCCATAACCCTGGCACTTAAAGCACCTCATGGGGTTAGGTATGTAGGGCCTCACTGGAACTCGTAGGTATCCTGCCTTCACATACTCTGGCGGTGTCCTAGTTCCGAATGTGAGGATAATAGTGGCGGTTTTGACCTCCTCACCCTCCCTGCGCCTGGTAATGCGCCGGGCATGGGTGACTCCTTCAATGCCCTCCACTATTTCCTTCTCGGAACATTCCAGTAGGTCCCTAGAGCTGATTACACCTCTGCTGGTGTTCAGACTCTTGTGTGGCATGACTTCCACTTGGAGATCACAGAGTCTTCTGCATCTTAAAAGCCCATCAGAGTGTGTCTTGCTGTCTACTTCAACAAGGAGTTCCATTGTTTTGTGTAGCTTAGACACACTCTTGGGCTCTCCCACTACTGACTTTAGTCCCTTATAGATAATAAAAGGGCTCAACTTGGTCAGGCTTTTTCCCTCCTCTGTGCATCTAACCACCAGAAATGATGGCCAGGTGGCACAGCTTTTTGGGACCTCCTCTTTTTTATCGTCAATTCGTCGTTTCTTGCCCAGACATAGGTCTGGGGCAAGTAGTTTTGTGTGTGTTTTTTTGTCCATATATATTTTGGTTAATTCGGCACCTGTGCTCCCCACCCGCCATCGAGTCCAACAAGGGGACGGGCCATTCGGATGTCCAGAATGAGCCCGCCAGGGCTACACAGGTGCTATACTCAGTCAGCTGCTACATCGGACATGTGTCCGATACAGCAGCTCCCTGATTGACCCTCCAGCCACCGCCCTCCAGCATAGGTCGACGACCTATGCTGGTAGCTCGGCATGACCAGCCGGTTGACCCAGAGCGGGCCATCTGGGTCTCAGGTCTAGGGGAACTTGGAGCCAAAGTATTGTGTTGTTGTGGTTTATCCTCAGATAGCCACCACTCAAACACCAGGATCTCTTTATCCCCCCTTACCCGTCGCAGTCCACGGCAAACGGACTGGTCTAGGACATAGTGAGAATTTAAAGTTAAGGAGACAATGTGATGATCAATGAAGGCAGACTTAGGAAAAGAGGAGGCAGACACAATGATAGAAAAGAAGTAGGGCACTTTTGAGCTCCAAAAGTGCTAAGGAAAGAGGAGCGCAGTTTAACGTCATGTCTCGGGACGAGACTTTGTGACTGTGTTGGTGTGAATATGTTGGTGCTCTCTGGTCGTGTGACTTTGTGACTGTGTTGGTGTTCTCTGGTCGTGTGACTTTGTGACTGTGTTTGTGTAAATATGTTGGTGCTCTCTGGTCGTGTGACTTTGTGACTGTGTTTGTGTAAATATGTTGGTGTTCTCTGGTCGTGTGACTTTGTGACTGTGTTGTTGTGAATATGTTGGTGCTCTCTGGTCGTGTGACTATTCGTGTGACTGTGTTGGTTTGAATATGTTGGTGCTCTCTGGTCGTGTGACTTTGTGACTGTGTTTGTGTGAATATGTTGGTGTTCTCTGGTCGTGTGACTTTGTGACTGTGTTTGTGTGAATATGTTGGTGTTCTCTGGTCGTGTGACTTTGTGACTGTGTTGGTGTGAATATGTTGGTGCTCTCTGGTCGTGTGACTTTGTGACTGTGTTTGTGTGAATATGTTGGTGCTCTCTGGTCGTGTGACTATTCGTGTGACTGTGTTGGTTTGAATATGTTGGTGCTCTCTGGTCGTGTGACTTTGTGACTGTGTTTGTGTGAATATGTTGGTGTTCTCTGGTCGTGTGACTTTGTGACTGTGTTTGTGTGAATATGTTGGTGTTCTCTGGTCGTGTGACTTTGTGACTGTGTTGGTGTGAATATGTTGGTGCTCTCTGGTCGTGTGACTTTGTGACTGTGTTGGTGTTCTCTGGTCGTGTGACTTTGTGACTGTGTTTGTGTAAATATGTTGGTGCTCTCTGGTCGTGTGACTATTCGTGTGACTGTGTTTGTGTGATTATGTTGGTGTTCTCTGGTTGTGTGACTTTGTGACTGTGTTGGTGTGAATATGTTGGTGCTCTCTGGTCGTGTGACTTTGTGACTGTGTTTGTGTGAATATGTTGGTGCTCTCTGGTCGTGTGACTTTGTGACTGTGTTTGTGTGAATATGTTGGTGCTTTCTGGTCGTGTGACTATTCGTGTGACGTGTTGGTGTGAATGTGTTCGCGTGACTGTTCATGTGAACTTGTTCTGTGACTATTGTTGGTGTGACTAGTGTTTGTGTGACTAAGATTTCGTGTGACTGTGTTCGTGTGACTGTGTTAATGGCTGGTATACACCATTTCGTATTCCCAATTTGCAACACTATCAAGTCCATTTTCGACTAAAATGACGTCATGTTTACATCATTTTTTCATCATGTTTAAGCCAAGAGGCCACGGAACCACCCAAGTAGGCCAGGAAACTGCAAAGGAAAAAAAAATGACGGCGACGCTAGGAAGTTGTGTTGTTTTTTGTTTTTTTGTTTTGTTTTGTTTGTTTTTTTACTTTTACATTGTTATGTTTGACATAAAATCAATACTGTCATAAGAGATACGGTAGAGCAAGAAAAACAATGTTCTTGTAATGACGACATTCTGTCATAGAATGAACTGAATGCACCAGACTCTGTCCTTTTCATGTGCAAATTAGTCACAACTGCATGAAATCTATCTGCAGTTGCGCAGAATAGGTTAGATCGGAACAAATTTGCCTCAGGTCTCTACTGAGAAGCTGGAAGTGGCATCAAACGCCTCAGCTAGGGCCTAGACTATTGTGAAACTTAGCAGATGTCTCATTTTAACAGCAGCTAATTCAGAATGGTATTGCCCGGATAAATCTATGCAAATGTAAGCTCGTTTCTGAGTCAGGTCTCTTGTGTTCACTTGTCTGCTCACTTCAAGCACAAGTATTTCAAACAAGCTGAAAACAACTTTGTGCCCAGAGTAAATGCAAAGGTGAAAATCCTCAGTACCATATGCAGTAGGGAAGACCACATATATTAAATATAGTCAGAACTCAAGAAAAGAAACAAATGAATGAACTGACCCCTTCCTGGCCATCTAGCGTTAGTCCAATGTAAGTCATACTTATAAAGTCAGTGTTATGTTTCAGTCATATTCAACAAACATGGTGACAAGCAAATTTTTTTTTAGAAAAAAAAAAAACAAAAAATAAATTTTAAAAGAAATCACAACATGTATTTTATTTTTACGAAGCTGATGACCTTTTGTAAGGGCGATTACTTCAGTACAAGATTAAAAGACATTCTAGTTTGGTGATAGGCCTTTAGATCCAGACTTCAAAGGCAGTGCGCAAAATGTTCCTGAAAGTTTATTTATTTATTTCACTCTGTAATAAAGACATGTGGGAAACCCCGCTGACGTATGTGCTTAAGATACAGATTGTCTAGATCTCCAGGCCAAATTTAATTATTAGATTATTATAAGTCAAAAATTGTAACGGTCAAACCAAAAATTTCCCTGTTTTAATTGCTAATAATTTCTTTCCCAAATATATACATAAACTGTCAAGTGTCTAGGAAAATCGTTAAAACCGTTTTAAGAACCGCGTCCATCCACCCGGGTTTTTTTTTTTGTTTTTTTTTGTTTTTGTTTTTTGACCCGACGAAGAGTTCGCAAGCTGAGAAGAGGGATTAAAAACCCAAACGACCATCCAATAGACTGGACGTGACTAGCAGCGAGATGAAGACGAGACACACCGAGACGTCAAGAAAGCACAGACCGAACAGTGAAGGAGGAATCAATACATGGCTTGTGTCTGGCTGGACATTGCGCGTGCAGACATGACGTCACGCTGGGGAGGGGCCAGGGAGGAATGTAGATCACGGAGAATGTCAGAAGAGATGTTTGGTGTATGTGTGTTTGTGTTATCCGTCTGTTGAGAGTGTGTGTGGGGGGGGGGGGGGTAGACGGGAATGGAGGCCGAAGAAACAATAGCAGGACTCCAGTCCATAAAATAAGTGACGTCTGGTGTCCTGATGTCATGTGAGACCCATAAATACACCGCCACATACATTATTAATAGCTGCCAAGTGGGGAGGTGGCTCGAAAGGTGGAATGGCGGTCATGAGGTTTGATGTCTAGCTTTTGTGTGTTTTGTTGTTTTTTGGTGGGTAATTCGATTCTGTTCAATGAAAAACAACACATTTTCGCCTATAATCAATAGTACTATACTCATGGAAAAAGAAAATGTGTTTTTATTTAGGAGAGGTGAAGTATTTCTAGCAGCGGTTGATTGACACCATATTCTTACAAACTGAAACTAAGGTGACCTGAGACTACTTCACATGACCCCACTTGTTTGATATGTATCTTTCCCTTTTGTTAGTTTCTAGAATGAAACCTAGATGTTAGTACATCGTGCTCTAGAGATTCACATGAACTAGAAGCTAATTGTTTGTAGTTGTCTGAAGCAGCGGCGGACTGGCTCTATTGGCACTTTGTCAAATGCCCGGTGGGCCAGCACAGAATGAGACAGTGGAGGCTCCGCCAATGTGTGACTTTGAATGCCAGTAAGTAGTAATTGATGTTTTTATTTCCCCCCTTCATACCTATTGATAAATACGTTCTATAAGAACTGGATTTGGACACAGTCCTAAACAATGAGTCAGCCCTGAGTTTGTTGATGTATACTATAGAAAGAATTTAGGATGTCTCACCTTTTTCAAGTGTTTTGTTTTACTCTTTGAGTCAGTTCAAATGATTTCAAAAGCATGTTTTCTATTTTCTATTCAGATAATTAAGATTGCTGATGTGCTATTCATTTTTGTTTTTGTTTGGATTTCCTATAGCCTCTCCATCTTTATGTAGACCTGCAATATGTTACTTCAACTCACCCAAACTGTACATACTATGCCAACATGTTACTTCAACTCACCCAAACTGTACATACTATGCCAACATGTTACTTCAACTCACCCAAACTGTACATACTATGCCAATATGTTACTTCAACTCACCCAAACTGTACATACTATGCCAACATGTTACTTCAACTCACCCAAACTGTACATACTATGCCAACATGTTACTTCAACTCACCCAAACTGAACATACTATGCCAACATGTTACTTCAACTCACCCAAACTGTACATACTATGCCAACATGTACTGACATGTACGAATGGATATCTATCATATTGAATTCAAGATGGGTGCCGATAATAAGTAATGTCAGGGACGATAATTGCAGCCAGTCTCCCCCCCCCCCCCCCCGGTCTGAAGAGAAATGAAATGTCCTCATAGAAGAGATTACATTCAGAGAAATGAAATGTCCTCATAGAAGAGATTACATTCAGAGAAATGAAATGTCCTCATAGAAGAGATTACATTCAGAGAAATGAAATGTCCTCATAGAAGAGATTGCATTCAGAGAAATGAAATGTCCTCATAGAAAAGATAACATTCAGAGAAATGAAATGTCCTCATAGAAGAGATTACATTCAGAGAAATGAAATGTCCTCATAGAAGAGATTACATTCAGAGAAATGAAATGTCCTCATAGAAGAGATTACATTCAGAGAAATGAAATGTCCTCATAGAAGAGATTACATTCAGAGAAATGAAATGTCCTCATAGAAAAGATAACATTCAGAGAAATGAAATGTCCTCATAGAAGAGATTACATTCAGAGAAATGAAATATCCTCATAGAAGAGATTACATTCAGAGAAATGAAATGTCCTCATAGAAGAGATTACATTCAGAGAAATGAAATGTCCTCATAGAAGAGATTACATTCAGAGAAATGAAATGTCCTCATAGAAGAGATTACATTCAGAGAAATGAAATGTCCTCATAGAAGAGATTACATTCAGAGAAATGAAATGTCCTCATAGAAGAGATTACATTCAGAGAAATGAAATGTCCTCATAGAAGAGATTACATTCAGAGAAATTAAATGTCCTCATAGAAGAGATTACATTCAGAGAAATGAAATGTCCTCATAGAAGAGATTACATTCAGAGAAATGAAATGTCCTCATAGAAGAGATTACATTCAGAGAAATGAAATGTCCTCATAGAAGAGATTACAAAGACCATACAAGACTGTGTTGTTCTGTTGTCTTAATGTATAACCTTGTTTGAGTTTCTACTTGATTTGAAGATACTCATACTTGGAAGAAGTATATGCTGTACAAAGAAACGAATCTACTGACCTGTGCTGTGCAAGTTTTGTTTAATTCCTTTCATTCTCGATGGATGTATTTCATGATCTGAGCCCAAGAAATCTGTAACACAAAGGGATAACAATGTTTTGTATTTAGTAGCTAGAAGTGTAGAAGCCTGTCTAATTTAATCTATCATACTCATCGTTGTAGGGCGTAGATCTAGATGCAGCTAAAATATAGCACTGGAAATCTTCATTCTAAAGATTATTCTTATCTATGTATATATTGTGCGAGTTTTAATTCGATTCCAAAGTCCTATAATTGTTAACACAAATCAGTATATGGCTTTACAAATGTAAAGTGTATCCGATACTCCTGTATTCTCAACAGCGGATACACCAAAATGTTTTCTATTTATGGATTCGCCTTTTCATATGAAAATCTCCAACTGACTGTTGCATATCATAGCGTTTAGTGAGCTGTAGCTATAGCGGGATAGTGATACCATCTTCCCAGACAAAAAAAAATGAAGAGTCACTTTTCTGGTGCAGTCAGTATTCTTGTAGGATTGCTAAAGTTACACATTGAAAGCTTACTCTTAAGTTGACATTAGCTTTGGGGGAAAAAAAGGACGCGATGTTCTGGCCATAAAGTAAACAACTTACTGCTGCTAAAAGATGAAGGAATAACGTAACAAACTTACTGCTGCTAAAAGATTAAGGAATAACGTAACAAACTTACTGCTGCTAAAAGATGAGGGAATAACGTAACAAACTTACTGCTGCTAAAAGATGAGGGAATAACGAAACAAACTTACTGCTGCTGGGATAGTTGTGTTTCAGTCCGTAACGTGAAAACTGAGCCAAGTCTTGATGACGCGAGTCTAATAGATCTGTCAGACAGAAACAGATGTACATGTACTAGCTACTTCATACTGACATGTTGTAATAGTTTCTATGATGAGATCAAGTCTACTGAATAAGAAGGACACTAGAAACATTGTCATTTAGTGTGCTCTGTTTGGAAGTGTTTCTACATCTGTCAAGGACCAGGTAGTGTAGTGTTCAAACAATGGAAGAAGAGTCTGTGAAGATCGAAGAGGAGTCAGCGACGATATAAGAGACAGACGAGGAGTGAGAATGTTGTATATATAGACTATACACTTAATGAGGTCAAAATATAGGGAACACCTCAAGACGTATGTCTTACCTACAGAAATACAAGGGGCATCTGTAAGAAGACCATAACCTGATAGACTAACAATACAATGAGATTATTTTATGATCAACAAACAGTACAGGTACACATTCACGTTAGTCACCTGGTAAACTTTCATTTCTGTATTGTATCGTCACCCCACGAGGTCGGAAGAAACTTTCAGATGAAGCTGTAAAAACAAAGGTTGATACGTTACATAATAAATGAACACTTCGAGGAAGACACGTGATGATATGTTTCTCGGCAAGGAGGGGGAGGGGGAATGTCAAAGTACAAGGACAACACAAATTTGATAGGATAATGTCCAAATGTGGGAGCATCTGTGTCTAGACAGGAGATTCAAGGGAAATATACTAGACCAAGAGGCTGACATGTAGTAGGGTCAAGTCAGATTTTAATAATATATGGCCCACTAAGCGAAGGAAAGCGATCGCAAGGTGGGCAAAGAAAGCGCTTCAGGGACACCCTCAAAGCTTCTCTGAAGGCGTTCAGCATAGACCCTGGCACCTGAGAGACAGAGGCACATGACAGAGCATCATGGCGTCGCGCTGTGAAAACTGGCGCACAGGTTGCTGAGGAAAAAAGAACAACGCAGGCAGAAGAAAAACGCCAGAAAAGAAAAGCAAGACAAACGACACTAGCTCCAGCTGGAATAAAATGCCCAGTGTGCGGCCGAACATTCCGGGCTCACATAGGTCTCACCAGCCACATGAGGAGGCATAAAACCCCAGTGCAAAGCCCTCAGCCCTGGATGACAAAGTGGTCATCATCGAACCACGATGGACGAACTATATATAATAATATAATAATTTAAGCAAAACAAAAAGTTCATTTTTTATGTAACAAGAAAGAGTGTTTAATAAAAGTGAAAGTCAATCAGAATGGTCGATGTTTTGTTCAAAGTGAAAGTCAATCAGCATGGTCGATGTTTTGTTCAAAGTGAAAGTCAATCAGCATGGTCGATGTTTTGTTCAAAGTGAAAGTCAATCAGCATGGTCGATGTTTTGTTCAAAGTGAAAGTCAATCATCATGGTCGATGTTTTGTTCAAAGTGAAAGCGAATCAGCATGGTCGATGTTTTGTTAAAAGTGAAAGTCAATCAGCATGGTCGATGTTTTGTTCAAAGTGAAAGTCAATCAGCATGGTCGATGTTTTATTAAAAGTGAAAGTCAATCATCATGGTCGATGTTTTGTTCAAAGTGAAAGTCAATCAGCATGGTCGATGTTTTGTTCAAAGTGAAAGTCAATCATCATGGTCGATGTTTTGTTCAAAGTGAAAGCGAATCAGCATGGTCGATGTTTTGTTAAAAGTGAAAGTCAATCAGCATGGTCGATGTTTTGTTCAAAGTGAAAGTCAATCAGCATGGTCGATGTTTTGTTCAAAGTGAAAGTCAATCAGCATGGTCGATGTTTTGTTCAAAGTGAAAGTCAATCAGCATGGTCGATGTTTTGTTAAAAGTGAAAGTCAATCAGCATGGTCGATGTTTCGTTATTAGCTGTAATGTCTATAGAGAAAAACAAAAGAGAATAGCTACATAATTGTATGTAAAAGAAATATATGTTATTAAAATACTAATTCGGCTAAAATGTGACGTTTTCCTCGTGTCAACCTATTTCTACACTACACTGGCCAATACTTTCATCATGTGTACATAAGAGCGACTACCTGATATCAATAGGATACATATTCAACTAAGAGTTATTATTGTACATCATCCTCATATACAAGTAAGTACAAGTAAATCACCACAGCTCGAGCTGTCTGTTCGAGGGAATGGAATGACTGGCATAACTGACGACCGGCAGCCTTGAGAAGTTGCATTGCTTGAGTATTGTCTTTTATGATGGCTAAATGATGTATAGAGATAGTGTTGTTGAACATTATAGCCTGCTAGTTGAACAAATAATGTTGTACACAACAACATCTAAATGGACGTGAACCTCCGAGCTGCCCCCCTCTCCTACGTTACCCTATTCGGTTTTCACATCCTGACCTGATGGAGAGAATCAAGATCATCTTTTGGGGAGCGACTATCTTTCGTTTCATGTTTCTATTGACTGTAGCTGACATGCGCGTTGATGCTCGGTCGTTGGCTTGTAGCACCAAACAGCTAGCACAACTCACCGATGTGGCAGTCCCGTATCAAAGTCTTAATGGAATACACTTGAACATGCGTCTTTCAAAACAAACAAAATATGACTTTCATGTATCAATAGACCCAGCTTGAAAATAAATATGTGCAGAAATACAGTTGTAATGATGATCTCAACAAGATATAGTTCACTACAAATATACGTCTTTTCGAGTCTCTTGCTAGTCTACCCTTCAGCTTTCACACAAGACCTTTTAACAAAACTCTGTATCAACTCTGTCTGTTTGTCTGTCTGTCTGACAAAAAATGGTGTACACGTTATTGCTCCCACACCCAATCTCAGACTAAGTTTAAATTTTGCACAATTATTTCTTGCACCAAACAAAACAAGCGAAATATTAAGCTTTTCAAAATGAGAAGAACTACGCCCATAAAACTATATCTATCAAAAATTTCCCTTATTCGATATCAAACAAAATAATTAATTAATTGTTGATTCATGTTTTGTTACATACAATAAATAATTGTTCAAAGTATCAACTTGATCGGAAAATGCATGAGGGAGATTAACACTTATTGAAGGGGACTAAACCCAACAAAGTTAGCCATATCTGTGCATACTGAAGGATACGTTTTCCTTGCTGGTATCAAATAAAATAACTGATTGCCAGTAATTAATTGACAAATTGGCTACTTTTTATTTCATTGATTCATGTCTAGTCTATGCCAATGAATAATTGTGAGAAGTTACAACTTGACAGAGAATCGTTATGCGAGAAATAACGTGTACACACTTTTTACCAGACAGACAGATAGACAGACAGGGTGAGTTGATATAAGCTTTGTAATTAAAAAAATGAACGAATTAGTTAATAATTGGTATTTAATTATTGTGTTTTATATCTAACAAATGAAAGAAATTGTACTTAACAGATGTGATTGTATAAGTTGAATTAATTCCCTCTCAACTTTTGTGTAGAGAGTTGGGCCACTACTATAAAGTTAGATTTGAAACTAACAATAAATAACTAAAGAACCTTTTACTTTCATAAGCACTTCGCCGGCCCAGTGGTAAGTCTATTGGCCTGAGAGGCTTGAGATGTAGAGTTCGAATTCAATTGGTGCAACTTTAAAAAAAAAAATTATTATTTTTTAGTTTTAGGGGCCAGGGACTTTTAGATTGTTTTGTGAAAAACAGTTCGGCCGTCTCTAAAGCTCATATCTCAATACTAGAAAAGCTTTGAAAATCCCATGTCATGATATTTAGTAGGTTGCTAGATGAAGTTAGAACGGCTACTTTGAAGTCTTCTGAAAGCAAACCCCTTTAGTTTTTACAATTTGTTTTGTTTTGTTATAAGGATATTGAAAGTGTATATAACAAGTCGTAAAAGTCTTATATAGTATTTACTATCAATATATCTATATTATAAAGTAGAATGTGAGGGGTATGTATGTATGTATGGATGTATGTTACTTATATACATCAAAACCGCTTGACCAATCTTGATAAAACTAGGTAGGAATGTTCCTTGGGTACTAACTTAGACCGTAGTGTATGTATTGTAGCCCTAAAACAAACTTAAGACCCTCAAAAAAAATAAAGTGGTCCGACTCTATTACAGCTATAGTATTTTATGGATCTAGGCCATGTCTACAATGTTGACATGAGAAAAGATAGAAAGGATTTAGACCTAGATCTAATTTTAAGAAATACACTTTGCGCAGATAGTTTTTTACTTTGACACATGAAATATATAATAAAATTAACCTTCAATTTTGTGTTTCAAAAGCATTTTTTACATTAATTAGTTCCTTATATCTGTGATTACAGATTTCCTGACGAACATTCTTTCATTAGACAATTCCGTAATGAATCGCGTACTAAATATTAATTCGTTTAATTGTTTACTTTATAATCCCATCCCTAGATCTAAAACTCTAATTCAACTCTAAGATGATAAAACATCTCTTCGCACAGATAGTTTTATACTTTAACACATAAACATATTAATTAAAGTCCATTCATTTCATATTTTGATCAAATAAACATTCAAATTTGGTTTTCTAAAGCTACATTCGTCTACGAAAGCTGCGAAGCCGAGTTGAGATATGCCTAGATCTATATTCATTCATGAATCGCGTACTAAACATTATTTCGTTTAATTGTTCACTTTATAATCCCATTCATTTAACAAAGCTATCGCTCTTTTCGTTTTTAATAGATAAGAATGTATCGACTTCGGGTAAACCCATTTTCGCAAACCTAATTTTATTTTCGTAGCGAAAGAGAAATAACGTGAAAGGATCATTAGCTAAGTTTAACATACATATAAATCCAATCCACTAGATTATTCAAAAGCATTTTTTACATAAATTAGTTCCTGATATCTATATATTTCCTGGCGAACATTCTTTCATTAGACATTACCAAATGGTTACACATTAACACATCTCTCTTCTGAGGTCTGAGTCTATTCCTAGGCCTAGGTCTAAAACTCTTACTGAACTCTAAGATGATAAAACTTCTTTTCGCAAAGATAGTTTTATGCTTTAACACATAAACATACTAATTATTGTCCATTCATTTGATATTTTAATCAAATTAACATTCAAATTTGTTTTCTAAAGCATTTTTAATACATTCGTTCGCTGTTCGCTAAAGCTGCGTAGCCGTGTTGAGATAGGCCTATAATCATTCATGAAAAAAAGTTCACGCATGCGCAGCACAGAACTCTAGATTAGTGTAGATTTAGATCTACGTCTAACTCAAGATCTACTTTATACTTTATACACATGAACAAAATTTAGTCTATTCATCTCAAATTTTAATCAAATATATGTAGGCCTACAAGCAAATGTTTTAATTTGAAAAAAAAATGGATTTAATTAAGCCTATTAGCTATTTTGATTTGATAGCTTCATTCACACTACTTTTACATTGACACATTCGCTTTACTTATTACATTATTATTTCGTTTAATTGTTTACAAAACACTCTCAGTGACTATATCGACAGTAATGCGCAAATAAAGACCCGCGGGTCGCGGGTAACATATGTCTAGTCTTCTATATTATAAAGTAGAATGTGTGGAGTATGTATGTATGTATGTATGTATGTTACTTATAGACATCAAAACCGCTTGACCAATCTTGATAAAACTAGGCAGGAATGTTCCTTGGGTACCAACTTAGACCTTAGTGAATGTATTGTAGCCCTAAAACAAATGTAAGACCCTCAAAAAAAATAAAGTTGTCCGACTCTATTACAGCTATAGTATTTTATGGATCTAGGCCATGTCTACAATGTTGACATGAGAAAAGATAGAAAGGATTTAGACCTAGATCTAATTTTAAGAAATACACTTTGCGCAGATAGTTTTTTACTTTGACACATGAAAAGACAAAAGAAGATCCATTGATTTCATTATATAATAAAATTAACCTTCAATTTTGTGTTTCAAAAGCATTTTTTACATTAATTAGTTCCTTATATCTGTGATTACAGATTTCCTGACGAACATTCTTTCATTAGACAATTCAGTAATGAATCGCGTACTAAATATTAATTCGTTTAATTGTTTACTTTATAATCCCATCCCTAGATCTAAAACTCTAATTCAACTCTAAGATGATAAAACTTCTCTTCGCACAGATAGTTTTATACTTTAACACATAAACATATTAATTAAAGTCCATTCATTTCATATTTTGATCAAATAAACATTCAAATTTGGTTTTCTAAAGCTACAATCGTTTACGAAAGCTGCGAAGCCGAGTTAAAGGCCTAGATCTATATTCATTCATGAATCGCGTACTAAAAATTATTTCGTTTTATTGTTACTTTATAATCCCATCCCTAGATCTAAAACTCTAATTCAACACTAAGATGATAAAACTTCTCTTCGCACAGATAGTCTTATACTTTAACACATAAACATATTAATTAAAGTCCATTCATTTCATATTTTGATCAAATAAACATTCAAATTTGGTTTTCTAAAGCTACATTCGATTACGAAAGCTGCGAAGCCGAGTTGAGATAGGCCTAGATCTATATTCATTCATGACTCGCGTACTAAAAATTATTTCGTTTAATTGTTCACTTTATAATCCCATTTATTTAACAAAGCTATCGCTCTTTTCGTTTTTAATAGATAAGAATGTATCGACTTTGGGTAAACCATTTTCGCAAAACTAATTTTATTTTCGTAGCGAAAGAGAAATAACGTGAAAGGATCATTAGCTACGTTTAACATACATCTAAATCCAATCCACTAGATTATTCAAAAGCAAATGTTTTAATTTAAAAAAAAATTGGATTTAAGCATATTAGCTATTTTTACATTGACACATTCGCTTTACTTATTACATTATTATTTCGTTTAATTGTTTACAAAACTCTCTCAGTGACTATATCGACAGTAATGCGCAAATAAAGACCCGCGGGTCGCGGGTAACATATGTCTAGTACAGTGATGCCCAACCTAATTTGATCTGCGGGCCATTTTAATTTGGACACTCGTGCCGAGGGCCACATGACCGAAAAAGTACAAATACGAAAAGAAATTGACCTGAAACAATGTTATTACAAATTCTGGATCTAGTACTTACATTAATTAATGGGATATTGGATGTTTAGTTTTTTACTCGTCGGAAATTTTCAATATTTCTCTACTTAAAATGTGAGCAACATTGTCGCTAGCTTTACCAACGACTCATTTTCTTATCTCTGTTTGGTAAATATTGCCATCGATCCTCCCATTTATTAGAGTAGTTTAACAATATTTTTATTCGCGGCTCAAACCAAGTATGCAGTCGTATTTGGTTTATAATGCCGTTTTTTTTTTTTTACACAGCCTTAGTTACTTTAGAAAACAATTATGCTGGCTTATAATCATGTGCCACAACATGTAAAGATACGTTCACCTTTCCTGGTAGATTCTCATTCAGAGTCACCTTTCATAAACATATAAATGGTGGTGGTGGGGGGGGGGGAGATTTTTATACACTTTGTTTTGGCGTTTCGGCGGGCCGGATAAAACCACGTCGCGGGCCGGATCTGGCCCACGGGCCGTACGTTGGGCATCACTGGTCTAGTATATATATAATTATATTCTTCGCTCAACAGTTTGGACGAGCAAGATGTAAAGGAAAGATCACTCTCTTATTTCTGCGGATAGTCACCCTACGAAAAAACAAGAGGGGGAGAACAAGTATTCACAAAATAGCAAGGCCGGACCGTTGTAACTAAGAAAGATCACTCTATTTTTTTATTTCTACCTCACGTAAAATAGAGAAGGGGGAGAACAGGTATTTCTTCCCCCGTCGCTAAGGATAGCTGCCTGGTCGTGCGGTTTGCGCGCTGGACTGTCGTTTAGATTTATCAAATCCAGCCGGCTCCCATCCCCCTTCGTCCTGCGGGAGGTTTGGACTAGGAAGCAAACTATCTTCAACTCTGAAGGAACATCTGAAACGTCAAACTTTTTACAAGCTAACATTTTACAAACACTAAATAGCAGCGCCGGACTTATCCATTGTGACGGAAAAGTCATGGAAAGAGAACAATGTATACTATGTGTATTTACAGGTCACTAAATAGCAGGGCCGGACTTAACAATTGTGGGGCCCTATGCGAAACTGTTTTCGCGGGGCCAAGTTTGGGTAGGGAAGCGGATAATAAGTGAAATTTAAGAGTTTCTATTAGAAAATAAATTCGTCTATGCATTTTATTCATTCTTTACTACGTCAGATTACACAATTACGGCTAATGCAACATGCCGTTTTTGTTTATCGCGCGTAGGATTGGCGTTTTCCATATTGATTGACATCCCAAAATGACAATTTTTGTCTATATATTTCCGTAAATTTTAAGGACTTTTTCGTATATTTTGCAATTTTGGGAGATTTCCAGGAGCTCCTGGTAAATCGACAGAAGGGGCAGGAAATCTGTTTTAACTTAATAAATGTTTTAATTTTATAATTTATACACCTTGAATTAGCGCGGGTCCTATGAAAGTGCGGGTCCTATGAAAGTGCGGGGCCCACTGCGGTCGCATAGGTTGCAGTGGCCAAAGGCAGGCCTTGCAAAATAGCGGCGTATGCTACGCCGCCGGTCGACTAGTAGTTATAATTGTTGTTCTCACACCCAGAAAGGGAGATTATCATTTGTTACAATAACGTGATTTCATCTCTCTAATACAAAAATAAGCAAAGAGTTCCACTAAATACTCAGAATCTGCGAAGTGTTCCATTAAGGAAAAGTTTCAGAAACACTGAATTCGTTGCTTTGGAATGCATAATTAAGGGGAATGGAATGATCCATTTATACATATCTATCATAGTATATCCCACTGGTATCGAACAAGTTGTTTATGGTAACTCTTTGTTGATGATACTAATGTCCATCGGACTAATACTTACATCATGGATGATCTATATAGAACAGTTGCTTATCACAGCATTACTTGAGCATTACTCAATGTTTCGGACAGGTGTTTAACTCAGCAAGCTCACACTATAACATGCACACAAAGGTGTAACCCCCCCCCCCCCACCCCCCGTATGCTACTCACCAATATTGTATCTTCGGGTTCTATGGAAGAACATCCTGGAAATGTGCACGACTAACAAGCAAGTCTATTTATACTTTTATATCTTTGTGTTGGTGCATTTGAACTGCATATAAATATAAATCTGGTACAGTTAAACCCATATCAGCTGATCCATTCTTACTGCGTTACAAGAACCACTTATTTATATTGTAATCCGAAACGTGTTGAAACAACAGAAAAACATGAAGTTCTATCTGGTGTAAGTGTATCGCAATCATTTCTCCGAAATATTCTGTAACTCTGTCCACAAACATTCCAGCAGACTAAGTGATAACTCAAGTGATTACGATGTACACAGCAGTTCTGTGTTGGTCAGCAAACCTTCAACTCAATACATAGGCCAGTGTAGTCATTGGGAGCAAGTCTCATAGCACCAATAACATATTCGCTAATGAACACAGCTTCTTATTTCCTGAGTAATTTCCCTTCCTAGATCTTCCCCCATCCTGTCCCGCCCCCAACGCACGGTCCTATGTGTATTATCCATTGGCCCAGGTGAGAGAGAAAGGTAAATTGGGAAAGCTACCTACAGAAATATTTTTTTCCTCTGCCAGAATAAGTGAGAGTGAAGACTTTCACCACTTAGTCATCAGGAGGAACGGCCAGACAGTAGAGTTGGTACCGACAGAACAGAACTTATTAGTTTGAGTAATGGCTCTTCTTCTCGATCAGACCACTAGTAGTTTGAAGCTTATCAAACACGTGCCTAGTAGCAAGACTAGTAGCAAGACGTTCAGCTCTACAATAACACAATACCATCAAAGTCAATAAACCATTTGTCTGATGCTTGTGTCTGTATATTTAATAATAGTTTTCTACCTGTATACTGGTATTCTAAATACAGTTCAACTAGTATTATTGTTAATTTTGACATACGTAAAGTAATCGACTTAAAAAAAAAAGAGCGAAGTGTTTTGCTAAATTGTCCTAACATGGGAAGTGTCCCGCTACAGAAAACGTTTAGGAAACACAGGCCTGGAGAATACATGAATCAATAGAAACAATAATTAGTCAATTGATTAATGGTTATAGATTATTTGGAGGTCAATGTTCAATGATATCGACCTTATAGAAAGTTGCTTTAAGTATTGCCAAACAAATCATCTGACTGATGCATACTTCGACCTACGTTTATTGTTGTACATAGATCGGATGCTCCATCAGAATTAAAGAATTA